>NC_132811.1:13868144-14201144 GCF_048594095.1 Paramormyrops kingsleyae | reverse complement strand
AAAAATACGGGGAAAATCATGTCCCATCTAAATTTTAGTGAGCATTTACAGGAATTTTCTGAATTTGTGGGAAGAAAATCATTGCTTAACATAAATTTATCAACAGCTGCTGTATTTGCTTTTCTGTGAATTGTGCTTCAATTGCCTACAACCAATTCTGGGAAATGAATACACAGGGAAAAAGAATTGCTCTGTTTCGCCCAGTCTCTCACATGGTAGTTTGAAACTAACAATGAATGTATTCTACAACTATCCTGTGACCTTTCCCACAACCAACCACCAGATAAGCACCCAGTGTGATCTCGGTCTCTTTGACTTCAAAGTACAGGGTCTCCTGAAGAGCAGTAAATATGTCATGTTTATTATCATCTGCAGTCAGCAGGGACACACAGTTCTTAAACCAAATGGTCCAGCTAAACATATACCTGAGTGCTGTTCTTCTGGCAAACATATATGTACACATACACCTCTATCAGCACAATTAGACTTAAGTCTGAGTAGAAAGAAACTCCCATACTCAGCGAAAAATTTGAATGGCCAATATTTTTATTTGATGCACATATATGAACAAATGATGGGACTTCTGCTCTTCTACAAGAAAATATCCAGAATGGTTTTAGAAACAGAAATTAAATGCCTATAAAACTTCTCTGAAAGTTGAGACTGACGTGTGGCCATTCTGGCTTCCATGTTTTTTCAAAGATAACCCAGATGCCACTGTACATATGTAATTTATATGAAGGCGAAAACCTGATAAGGTAGGGTGCCAAGATCGAAGTGACAAGTTTTCAAATGTTGAGCACATTCCTACATGATACATATTGCATACACACACGCGTAGGAAAGATTTATAATAAATAAAGCGAATGTTAATTAATATGAGAAATAAAATAAAAATGTTTTCTGTAATGCGGATAGGGTTTTCACCATTTAGCAGAAATAATCCCCCCCCCAAAAAAAAATAAATAAAAATAAAATAATTATGATTTTTGTCAGCTGGCATCTAAGCAATTAACTGCGACTTTCAATGCATTTCTGGCAACTTCCATACCATGTATTTGTAAACTATATTACACCATCTACTTTTTATCATCTGACCAGGTGATTTCATAATCTTTATAGGCCACCTTCAGCTTCTCAACGGTTACAGAATGATCCGCCTTGCCATAACCCTAAAAAACAGATATTTTTATGTTAATTTGTGTAATTATGTAAAGAAGCAAACCATAACAGGGAATTTTTTCTATTTCTTTTTTCGTTCATTAATTTTGAAAGTGCAGTACGGGAAGCCCACTTACAGTAGACATGCCAAATACTCGGAGTTTTTTCTCTTTGGAGTTGTGTTCGATCTTCCCTCCCCCTAGGCAGGTACAGTCCAGCCCTGCATCCTCCATCTCTGGATTGACCTTTTCAAATATGTGATCTAAAACGGGGAGGAATTGCGAGAAATATATATTTTTAAATAACCATATTATTTTAGAACTTTCTCACATCTATTATCTAAAAATTACTTTAACATAAACAAACGTTTTACCAGTTAGGACAAATATCCAATCATTTCCCGACTTAGGCCTATATACTTGTGGCAAAACTTCATTCAACGTTCTGTAGCTAAGTTATTAACGAAGGCGTGATTAATGGTTACCATGTATCAAGCTATAGCAATCGACCAGCTATATTTACGAGCTGTATTAGTCGAAAGGCAAGTTATATTTAGTTGCAACTTTATCTGCCAGCTACCTCTTTAAGCTGTAACAAGAAATGTTACTTTCGGTTTCATTACCTTGCAATCTAATATAGTAGATTTTCAAATATGACGTGTGCATTTCCTAGTCGACTAGATGTTTTAATTGCAGCATGTATATTATTCTAACTATCTATTATCAGCTCTGCAGCGGTCAGGCCACGTTTACTTAGATTTTAAAACTTACTGTGATATTCGGCACTCTTCGTGCCTCTCACTATGTCTTTTTGTTCTGATCCATCTTTGACTTTCACCTTCAGTAATATGTATTTAAATACCCCATCGGGGTCAATTTCTACATCAGAAACTGCACTCAAGGCGGCCGCCATGATCTTCGCTAGAGAGCCTACTTCTGTCGCAAAAAAACAGCTTAAATATTACATTTAAAGGAACAGTGCACGAATTGTAATTAAAAAGCAGGGTGCAAAGGTTTTTTAAAAAGTTAAATGTGTTTACAGTGGAGCTTACTGCAACTCACTGACCACTGCAAAGGAGTGGGTTTCACCGCACATTTTAATGATTTTCACCATTTTTCTGGGGTCTTTCCTTGGATATCCCTGCTTTTTTTCCTGGAGAGTAGGGTGACCAGATAATTCATGTCAGGGAGGACACTCTGAGCCAGGACAGGAATTGTAAATTACTATTTCAATTAAAAGGACCTGGATTTCACTTGAGCACTGAGATCTTGCTGTGTGCTGATTGGTCAGTCTCCTATAATCGTGCATGTGTCACTAATGCTAATGTGAAACAGCTGGATGAGTCTTTCAGTCAAGGAAACAAACCAGTCAAAGCACAAGAATAGTTGAACTATTTAGCCGAGCACAGGAGCCTTTCAGTTTGAAAGTAGTTTGTAAAACCTGAGGTAGCTCAAAGTGTCCTCCCTGACATGGATTATCTGGTCACCCTATTATCTACAGAGAGCAAGTTGGGAGCGACATAAAGAGAATTTCCCCACAGGCATCAGTAAAGTATCTATTATTATTAAATTCCCAACACTGTTTCTGAGCGGCACTGACGTAGCAGCCTGCTGACACCCTTATTGGCTAGTTCTAGGTAGGACCCACTATTTATTCAGAGAAGCTTTTCTTCACACCACTCTTACACTGAGCTGCTATTTTTGCATTTGTGTCCTTCCTGTTAGGCTTACTAAATCTGGCTGTTCTGCTCTCACCTATATCATTAAGGTGCTTTCAGCAACAGAAATACCCCAGACTAGGGATGGGGCCGATCCGATCCAGTATCGGTATCGGGTTCCGATACCAGCTTAATTAACGGATCGGAAATTTCCGATCCAACCTGGAGAAATTTCCGATCCAGAGTTATGTCTACAATGCTGTCTGCTGAAATGACTTCACAAGTGATCCCGGGCTAGGTGACGTGTCTGTGCTCCAATGAGACACTGAGAGAGATGACACGCCTCCTTTCAGGAAATCCTCTGCAGTTTGCAGGTAGCAGTTTAGCATTGAGCGCCATACAACATGTCCGCTGTGTGGAAACATTTTACGGTCGAAACACCGCAAAGTAAGACAGCAACGTGCAATGTTTGCAAAGCCCTTGTTCCGAGAGGTGGAACCTCCGTCGCGACGTTCAACACTACAAATATAATTAAACACCTGAAAAAGCACTGTGTTGCTGCCTAGTGGTGATTTATATCTGTGCTGTTTAATTCATATGACAGGGTTTGTTTCTTTGATGGTGTATATTGCACTAGTATCTAGTAATCATGTCTTGAAATTTAAATAAATATCCATTTAAACCCTTAAAGTTGCATATTTGTTTTCAGGATGGGATTTCTGCCGTTTTCTAACCTCATTCATAGACTTGCTTGTAGAGAAGTTTATTACAGCCTCATAAAATCTGGTATCGGAATAGTATCGGTATCGGCAGATATCCAAATTCAGGTATCGGAATCGGATCGGAAGTGAAAAAACGTGGATCGGTGCATCCCTACCCCAGACTCGATGTTTTTCGTTCATTTCACCATTCTGTATGAACCCCAGATGCCAGCATGTGTGTAAATCCCAGGATGTTGGCTGTTTCTCAGATGTTTGAACCAACATGTCTGGAACCAAGAATCACACCAGGCGTCTTAGCCAGTCTAATGCTTTGTTGGTCAGTCAGTCTGTTCACTGTAGTTTGTATTCAGCTGCAGACTCATGATTCGTTCTTTGGAGGAGCAGGCTGTGTCAGGTACCCAGCACATGCACCTGTTCACCTGGCCACAGAGTATACTATAGGAGTACAATATATATATGTATCAATAAACATGCTTTAAGCCTTAAACATGGATGTGATGTAAAGTGGTGACGCATTCGAAATGAAGAGTAAAAGATGCTGTGTTGATATCTTGTAACTCTTTGATTCTGTGAACTGCAAAAAAATCAATAAAAATATATCAAATTAACACACTGCAGTTAAAGAAAAACCTGAAAGACAAAGTAGAAGTGAATGTCAGTTTTTATTCTGTGGGTGTCAAGCCCAGGCTCTTATACATTAGTGTCAGGATCAGTTCACACCATTGATTTTGAAAAAAGGAACTCAAGTATTTCCTACCACTCTTGAGCTACAGTAACACCAAACATGGAAAGGATAAAGCGTTAAGCATTACATGAAATAACACGTGGAAACATCCTGTAATTTTATGTTAATTCCCAGCCAATGGAATAAGGCAAGTGGAGTTAGTTAAGAATGGGCAGAGCAGTAGGCTGTAGAGGAGAGAACACGGTATAACAGGAGAACATCACACCAGTTATCTTCAGGAGAGCAAACCACAGTAAGTCATCATAGATAAATCTGACCTCCTCATACATTTTCACTGGCATTTTCAGAAAAGTGCCATTTTTAAGATACTTGAAGCAAATTCTGTATCCCAAACTTATAGAAAGATCATAAATGCTTATGCACAGCACTTTTCATAAAATATTTAAGAAGTTGGGCACATTGTTAGCACATAGCAGAGGTATAATTCAGCTCACAGTAGATGCTTAAGTGTTTCTGTCTCTATTTTCACATTTGTCAGATGCTTGGTTTAGGAGAAAACCTTCGCCTCTTTGGATTGTTCATTGTTGTCTTGTTTGCCCTCGACTACGGTAAGCTGTCAGACAATGCAATAAAACTGCATCTTTGTAATATTCATATTATGGTCATATTCTGACATTCATCTATGAACATTTTATTTAAGAATGCTTTTTGGAGCTTTTCATGTGTTTAGGGTCATTTGTGTTGTCAGAGATCTTTATGTAGAAGTATTTAATTTCCCATTGAAAGCATCTGCTCAGCATCTCAGTGGGTAACTGTTTGCTCGCACCTTGAGGGCAGGGATTCGAATCCCACTCTGGCTCTTTTTATGTGGAGTTTTCTTCTCCCTGTATTGTGTCACCGTGTCACCTTGGGCTCCACACTAGCATTGTGAGTGGGTAAGGGGGTAAAATTTGCAGAGATGAGTTATATTGTTCCTTGAGTATATACAGTACCAGTAAAGAGCTGGGTCCTCTGAATCAGCCAAGGTAGTCATGTGCCTCCGACGCCCCTGCGTTCGGCTCCAGGCCAGTCTGTGCTGAATAGGCTGCTTGGAGATGGATGGATGAAGGTACATTGACCAAACAAATTCTCTAATAACCTGTGTGTGGTGTGACACAGGTATGGTGGCTCAAACCAAGGTGGAGGCTTGGACCTATCACTACAACACCAGCCCCAGCAGAGACTGGAATTCTGCCAGGCAGTTCTGCTGCCAGCATTACACAGACATGGTGGCCATCCAGAACCAGAAGGAAATCGTACATCTCAACGAGATCCTTCCGCAGAACCCGAAATACTACTGGATCGGCATCCGGAAAGTGGGCAATGTCTGGACGTGGGTTGGGACCAATAAGACCTTGACTGAGGAGAGTGAGAACTGGGCAGCCGGAGAGCCCAACAATAAAGAAAGTCAGGAAGACTGTGTGGAAATATACATCAAAAGAGAAAAAGAAACTGCCAAGTGGAATGATGAGACGTGCACTAAGGAGAAAGGAACCATTTGTTACAACGGTAACCCATTCCAGACAGATTCATCAACAGCCAGACACATTACATTTAATATAATTAAATACAACAAGCTATTACTTACACCGGTGCTTCTCAAGCTGGTCTTCAGGGACCCTGAGCTCCCAGACAATCAAAGACACCAAATACCTGGTACAGGTGTGTTTGTAACTGGGAGGGAGGGAAAATGTGGAAAAGTCTGGGGGTCCCCAAGGACTGGACTGAGAAACACTGACTTTTACTGCTTGGTCGGTGGCACTATAACTTACACTGTCATGGAAGCATGATTAGGTCATAGATATCACAGTGGTGCAGTGGGTAGTACTGCTGTCTAACACCTGCAGGGGTTAGGGGGTTAACATTCACCCCCACTCTGTGTGTGGAGTGTGGTCATTCTCTCCAAGAAGGCCTGGACTGGTCACTTTCCCAGTGGACCGTGCGGTGGGGGAGGGGCATAATTTATCATGGGGGACCCTGAAGTACAGGGCCAGTACGGTTGCCAGATACTCCTCCTACAGTCTCAAGTCACGCAGTTAGGCTAACTGATGTCTCCAAATTGCCTGTAGTGTGTGGCTGTGTGTGGATGTGCTCTGTAATGCACTGGTATTCCATCCAAGAGGGTCCCCTGTCTTGTGTCCTTACTGCTTGGGACAAGGTCCAGCCCGAGGCCACCCTATACTGGATATAGGTTGGGCTGGGATATTCAATAGATATTATTTATCCAACCACTGATTTTAGTTCATTGTGACAGCATCAGTAAAGATTGTGAGCATGAATATCCATGACCAAAGGGTGTCCTTTGATGAGAATGAATCCGTGATTGTGTCCCCTTTCCGTTAAGCCTCCTGCAGTCCACATGCCTGTAGCGGCTACGGAGAGTGTGTGGAGACCATCGGAAACTACAGCTGCTCGTGCCAGCCAGGCTTCCAGGGGCCGCACTGTGAGGAAGGTGAGGAGCTGCCGACTACTCTCCCGAAGTCTTCCATCTGAAACAGCCACTTAACTGTCTCCAGTGGCCGTTTGTCATCAAGCAATGCACCTTATTGACAGCTTATCAAAGTTTATCATTTTTTATCCCTTTAATTCTCTATGGTGATAAGTCAATATATTGCTATATCATCCAGCCCTATTAGACAGTATGTTCTGATACAGCTTGACAGCAGAGAAACAGAATTATTTGCATAGAATGCAGTGATTTTAATGGCAACACAATCTACATCAGTTTGATGCTGGTTGAGGGTCACTGGTGTAGAAAATGCACCTGGTTGAGCATCTTGTCCTGACAGCACGTCTTTGTTCCAGCTCAGCGCTGTAGGATGCTAACAGCTCCCCCCCATGGGAACCTGAGCTGCTCCCACCCCCATGGAAATTTCAGCTTCAACTCCAGCTGTGATATTCGCTGTGAGGAAGGCTACTTCCTGAACGGGACAGCGTCCACGCGGTGCGGCTCCCTGGGGACGTGGACAGAGACCCCAGGAATGTGTCTGGGTAAATCAGCCTATTCCTGCTATTGATGAGCACAGTGCATGGATTTCTATGGATTTATATAAATGTGTTATGTGAAATATTAACCTAAAGACAGATTTCCCAATAATGATTTTGATATTTAGGGTTTTAAAAATCCGACATATTAGCGGATATTAATTTTTTTCCCTTCTGAAACACATAAGATAAAAAAAATTCCATTACATTTGCTGTGTTTAGTTATTGAAACATCCTCACCATGATAACATGTGAAATTGCACCGGCGTGGACTTAATACCATAAGTCAAGGGTAAGCAGCCACCTGAAGCCCCCGAACACCAGCGGGCCCATGAAGACGCAACTTCCAGAAGTTACATATACCATTATATGATAATTTAAATGTTAGCAATATGTATGTTGTTTGCAATTTTAGCAACAGTTCGCAGGATAGACAAAGTTGCCCCCGTGGCAGCTGTAATGGCGTATTCCACTTTGAAACATTGAGCTGCCCAGCTCCCTGTTACCAGCGGCCCTGCCAAATGAACTGGCACAAAGTAACCAGGAAACGGTACAAAGATACAACACTATTCAACAGCATTCCCGCTCCCACCCTGATCGATAAGTTTTACTGCTGGCATCCTGCACTTTGATTAGAATATTATTGATATTCCATCGTTAAAAATTCCCTCTCGTTTCTCTTTTGGCTGCAAAATATCTCCAGTGGCCCCCTACCCATGTCAGGCTAGGCCCCCCAGAGAAGTAATTTCATCCCTTAAAATGCAGTTTAAAAATACGCTTGTTTTATTGTTATATTTAGTACTACTGTCAGGATCTCTCCCTGTCATGTCCGCCCTGTTCCCGTTTGGCCAGCAGATGTCGCTGGCACCCCATTTTCCCAAATGTTTCTGATGATTCCTAGCCTTAGTGTTTAATTAAATAGTGCATAACTGTTATGTCCGTTTGGGGCGAACTGCTCTGTGATTGTTAGGTGATGCCTGATCGTGGTGAGGGGTGAGCGGCGAGTTTGATCTGGAGGGAAAGAGTTTTTCCGGTTGTTGATTAAAGTGATTTTGCTTAGCTGAATCCCCATGTCCAGCGTTTCCTTAAGCACACAACAATGACTCCCACCCCTCCTTCATCTGGTCTGCATTTCCTGCGTATTTATGTGCCCACCGGTGCCCTGTTACTTCTTTAGTCATTGTGTGTCTCGTGAGGTCCCGTCATGTGTAAATGCTATAGATCAGGGGTGGCCAATCTTATCTGCAAAGGGCCGGTGTGTATGCAGGTTTTCGCTCCCTAATTAGATTACTAATTAGATGATTGATTGGCTGAAGAGTCCTCACACCTGGGTTTGAACAGCTGACCTAAAGGTTGCCCCAAAAACCTGCATACACACCGGCCCTTTGCGGATAAGATTGGCCACTGCTGCTGTAGATGTTAAATGTGTCTTTCTCTGAGTTTCCTTGCATTTAGTTTCAGCTCCTGTTCGTTCCTGCTTCACCTACCTGCCTTTGTTTTGACCACTCGTGGTCCCCGGTTCCTGTCTTGTATTGAGTTCGTAACGAAATCCCCGTGTTGTCAGTAAGCCGCTCTCTGGATCCATCCCTGTACCCCGGCGTGACAACATTGAACAAAAGTACAACAAAATATATTAAAGTTTTGATCGAAAAGAGTCAAATCTATAAAAATAAAAACATGTTGCTGACAGGGGAGTTGTGGTGTGCCCTCTGATAGACAAACTACGCAACACGGTTGAAGGATTCGCCTTCCATATCCCCAGTTCATTTATTGGCTACAAACGCTTATAATGATTAATCTACGATTATCTCATATTGGCCAATAGAATAGGCACGCTACTTTATCGCTTGGGCTCTTATAGATACTGCTGACAGAGATGACGATAGTGTCCTGAGCACTATGGACTATATACAGTGTCAGTTTAACATATTCAACAGGGTAATTTTTAACAACAGCAAAAATGTTGGCAGGCATAAGTGTCACTAGTGATTTATGAAAATGTACATTTATTTGGTAGGCTAAAGAAAACAGCCCTAGCAATACTCCTGTTACCAGGTAAATCCATCAGGTTTTGTGGAATTGGGTAAAATGAAGCAAATGGGTGAATAGTCTTATGATAACATCTGAGGTGATTTACCTGTCCGATTGCAGAGCAATGCAACAACGCAAATGCAACAGACAGCTGGAGACAAAGATGCAGAGAGATTTTCAGCAGCTACTGGTGCCACTGCAAGGAAGATCTCAGCGAACAGAACTGCAAAGTTGGTGAGAAAGTGGACCTCATGTCAGTCTCTGTTTTATCGCTCATGGTTCTACAGCTACATATAGCCTGCTTAGGGATGACATGGCGGTGCAGTGGTGAGCACTGTTACCTCACACCTCCGGGGTCAGGGTTTGAGTCTCTGCCAGGGTTCCATGAGTGTGGAGTTTGCATGTTCTCCCCGTTTCATTGTGGAGTTTGCATGTTCTCCCCGTGTCATTGTGGAGTTTGCATGTTCTCCCCATGGCATTGTGGAGTTTGCATGTTCTCCCCGTGTCATTGTGGAGTTTGCATGTTCTCCCCGTGTCATTGTGGAGTTTGCATGTTCTCCCCGTGTCATTGTGGAGTTTGCATGTTCTCCCCGTGTCATTGTGGAGTTTGCATGTTCTCCCCGTGTCATTGTGGAGCCTTCAGTTGGCAGCATATATTTACTGAGCACAGCATAGTGTTACACTTTGACAATGGAAGAACAACAAGGAAATGAACGGGGTCAGCGGCTGGTGAGAAGAAGAGTAAGGCTGCATGGTGGAAGAGTAGGGAGGCAAATCAGAGGAAGAGGTAGGAGAGGCCAAGAACAGAGGCACCTTCCTGATGAAATAAGGGCCACAACATGGACCATGTCCTCAATCATGGCCTTACAAAGGCCGAGGCCGGTCAAAGGGGGCAGTCAAGTGTTGGGGGAACAATCATGTCCTCAATCATTCAAATGTTTCATAGAGAGAACAGGTATGCAATCCAACAATGTGCCCTGTACTGTAATACTGTATACTTACTGCAATGCTTCATGTTACAGTATTCCACTTGCATTTTATGGTATATAACTGTTATATACTTTACATATACTGTAGCACACACATGTCATGGTTCTGGACGGTACGGGAACGGGAAATGGTGCACAAAGAAGGGGCGGACGACCCACTTGCGGCTCCAGCAAACAAAACAGGGTTTATTAAACAAAACAGAAAACACAACAAAACCAAAAAGACCACGAGGGGTCAAAACTAAAACAGGGAGGAATTAACTAAACTAAATAACACACAAGGAAAACTAACTAGCACGACACTAAAGTAAAACCAGAGACAAGACTAGACAAGGGCATAGATGACGTAGACAAACCATAGACGAGCGTAGACCTCAGAGACACGAGCTTAGACATGAGACTCGACGCGACGCGATGAACCAGCGGGGAACAGAACAAAGGCAGGAACTAATATACTACAGGGGTAATGATTAACACAGGGCAGGTGAGGCTGATTAACAAAGACTAGGGAAACAGGACACAGGTGAAACCAATTAACTCAAAGACACTAACAATCAGGGAAACTAAACACTAACCAAGGAAGCATATATCAACACACAGAAGGTACATAGGTAATAACATAAGCAGGGGAACAAGAAACAAAACCAAAACCAATTACAAAGCAAACACCAGGAATAATTAAGCATAAAGGAAAACACCAGGGAGCTAAATACAAAAACAAAGGAGGCGGGATTCAAACTCACAACAGGAGGGAACTCAGGACCGAGGGGCAAACAGACAGCACATGCTTCATACATTGAGCCACGAGACCAGACAAGTGACAGGGGAGAAACAAGGACTGACGTATGGACGGGATGACCAGCACCACCTGCTGGTCAAACGGGGAAGGGGCACGGAAGGACCACAGCGGGAGGCCGACCCTGACACACACATATGTATATGCACATTTATAGTGTGTAGATATGTGTGTGTTAGTGTGTTGCAATATATGTACAGTATATGTAACTGTGTACTGCTGAAACTGATATATGACATACAGAAAAAGTACAACCTTGTGCATTTTGAATCATTGTCATAAAAACTTTAGCCGTAGTTTACATCAGGAAATACTTACAGGGGGCACTGTTATATTCACAGCATGGCTAAGCATTTTGACCATATTGTTCATGAACAATGAACAATTCTGATGTCACTGACAATTTCGTTGACATAAATATGTGCTTTTGAAGGATAAACTGAGGATATTGAGAAAGTTACAGGCCTTTGCAGGTGATCAATTGTGTGGTGCTGTTTGTACTAATTGTTTCGAGAAATGCACTTACTATTTTGCAAACGTTAAGGATGATTCGAGAAATGTACCAAGGCGACTGAGAAAAACTGTAATCTCCAGGCTAATCTGGACTGGAAAAAGTAACTGCAGAAATCAAACTGTTGCATCAATCGTATCTTGTTCTTAACACCTTTGCCAATAAAAAGCTGCTTTGATCTTGTTTACTGGTATAGATTTAAAATAGAAATAGAAACCCCTGATACTCTGTATTCAGAGTACAAGCTATAGGTAAAACTGATTAAAGTATTTTATTGGTGATAAAATGTTATCATTATTTGTGCATTTAGGCATTTTTAAAAAAGCAACAAAACAATACAATTTCGTTTTTTTAAATTCACATGAACATCTTCTTGCAGATTTCAGGGACTTTTTGCAAGTTCTTGGTGGGGCGATGTTCATCCCCACGTGTTGCCTGGTAATTTGTGTGCTGCGCCGCAGAAAGAGAAGTAAGTCCAAATGAATTCAATCCTTTACCAGTGTTTAGAAAGTTGCTCTTCGAAGTTATATATCCCATAAGCCAAAAGCAAAAAGAAACAATGCTTTCCGTCTTCCAGCGAAGAAGCACCACACTAGAGATGACAGTGAACCTGAGTTGCAAGTGGCACTGCAGTCAGCACTGGAGTCCAGCGCGCCTGAGGACACTGCAAGCCGAACACACAAGTTATTGTCCTGTTGATGCTACTGAATCTGCATTATCTCGTTCAGTTGGCCTGCTTCCCGCCCTGCTAAAGACTGTATTCTTGGCACTCTAACTGTGTTGTATAAGAATCTATAATTTCAGCTTGTTTCAGAATAAGCTTGTTATTTGCTATGGTTTATATACGCTTTACGGTGTAGATATGTAGATACGGTATTCTTCATGTACCTATGAAATACGTTAATTTCTTATGCTTCATGTAGCCATTTCTTAGTCAGGAAAGATATAATCAGTGTTTTCTGATTGGTTTGTTGTTACCCTGGCCATTGATTGCTCTTTTGACCTTTCGCAGTTTTGAACGTTGAGAAAGATTGTGGTTTTATGGGCGTAGGGTGTCAAAATTCACTAGATGTGTTACCACAGGAAGACCTGCTTATCGTAGATATCATTGTACAGTAAGATAACACGTCTTCTCTGCCTATGCAGAGAAACATTTGTATTCTACAGATTATGTTTTATAGGTTTGCTTGATTGCTCTGACACATTTCAGGAAACATAACATTCTCAAGACTATAAGAGCATTTCTCAAAAATGTTTATGCATATAGCACAAAAATACAATTTAGCTGCAAATTCATGCAACTTACCCAAAACAATTAACTCATGTCTCAAAATCAAATAATTCCACCAATGAATTAGTCAGTGCCACCAAAATGAAAAGTACACTAAGCATTGTTTTAACCATGAGTCAAAATGCTTAGATATATTGTCAGTATGTCAGTGTAAGTCTTCTCCTCAGCTCCACAATTCTGAATGAAAGTCCATTCCTACTTTCTCTTTATCACTGACTGATACTTTTTCATTAGCAAACTGATACTTATTCATGTCAAAGACACCAGTTTCGAAATGGCAAGACTCTACATTGCAGAATGTAAAGTTCACTGGCAAGAGAAAGCACTCACATGCACATGTAACTTCAGATCTCAAGACACAGTACAGTAGCAAGCAAAAAATCACACAGCACTGTATAACACAAAAACAGCAAAATGACACCAAATCATGTACTCTGGGAACCAAAAACACAATAGCGTGTCACTGCGATTTATGGAATATTTTTTTAAACGTATTGAATCTTTGGTGAACTGCTCTGCGTGTGGTGATTTTCCACAACGATTACATACATGTGTAGTTTTGGTGTAAATAATTTTGGTGTAAAATTATTACAGTGGGAAACTGCATAATCTATTTTGACCAACAAGACTAAAGCTATTGAAAATTGTGCCAAATGATGACAATTGTACAAAGCCGTTTGCATATATGTACTCATTTGGAGATTTGTGTGAAACAATGAGAAATTATGTTTTGCTGTGCAGAAGTGACATTATTGTGTGAGGATTACACTGGTTGTTTTGCAAATGTTGATTGTCATTTGAGAAATGCTCCAAAGCAATCGAAAAAACTGTAAAAGATGACACACTGGCCATATTAAACTTGAAATCAATTTTTCCCACCCTAAATGTTTCATAAACCTGAAAAATAGAAATTAAATTCAATGGAAGAATAATCCTTATACAAACATTTTGTACTGTAAACCTACTTGTTAATAAATATTTACAAGTAACATATATATTATATAATTATGTGTCAATAAGAAATGGAAGCAATTTTTTGCCTGACTATAATAAAGCAGAATGTTCCGGCGAGTTGCAATCAACCTGAAAGCAGTTAATCTGTAGGCATTTTGCACATTGCAAAACGTCACTTTGTCTCTCACTATTAAAGGAAGTGCATGTGAAATGTAATACACTGATATGGTCCAAAAGCTTTGAATAGTCCGTGTTACAAAGTGACATAGCAAAATCTCCATCGTTGATCACAAAAAGGTAATTGTTTAGCTTCTTTTTCATTATAAACATATTTGTTTCTGTATTTATTTATTCAGATTTGTTAACATCTGACAATGAAAACATGTCATTATTATAGATTTTCCCAGTTGCTTTGAAGCATTTCTCAAATGAGTCATCGTTAAAACGATGCTGATTGTACTGAATATTTCATTGCTGGAATTATTTGCTTTTGAGACATGAGTTCCGTACTGTTTTTCTCAGTCGCTGTGGTACATTTCTCGAATCATCCTTAACATTTGCACATTGCAGATCAAAGCAGCTTTTTTTCTGCAAAGGTGTTAAGAACAAGGTACGATTGATGCAATTGTTTGATTTCTGCAGTTACTTTTTCCAGTCGCTTTGGTACATTCCTCAAGTCATCCTTAATATTTGCAAAACAGTAAGTGCATTTCTTGAAACAATTTGCACAGACAGCACCACATAATGGATCTCCTGCAAAAGGCTGTAACTTTTTCAAAATCATTGGCAGACTTAGGGAGGGATTCGGCCCTATTGACTGCCTCTCAAATGGAAAAAATAAATGATTTTGGTTGCCCCTTTACACAATAATTTATGAAGATGTGCAAGAGAATTTAATAATATTTCATAATGTGTGCCCTTCAAGCAATGTTGAACGCAAGATGGGGAGAGTGAGAGCACTGGAGGGGAGCAAGGGGGGGGGGGCAACTGGTCCTCTTTG
This sequence comes from Paramormyrops kingsleyae, assembly GCF_048594095.1. Taxonomy (NCBI): domain Eukaryota; kingdom Metazoa; phylum Chordata; class Actinopteri; order Osteoglossiformes; family Mormyridae; genus Paramormyrops; species Paramormyrops kingsleyae. The sequence goes on along the minus strand of NC_132811.1, from coordinate 14,186,323 downwards.
TTAGCTGGGACAGGGCCTAGGTGACCCTGAAGACGATAAGCTGTGACGCCATGGCTGATTAAAAACATTGCTGAAATGCCAATTAGAGTGGTGAAAACACTGCTATTGGCTGACCTTCACATGTTTAGTGCCGTCTGTGGTGCCCCCTTCATGTGTGAGGACTTGTCCAATAGACCAAGAGAATGAGATGCAATGTCTTACAGTTTTTCTCAGATCAGAACTGAAATTCTCAAAACTACTTGCCCAACCTCCACATCATCGAGTCACTTGTGCACATCATAAAATCAACGTCTCGTTCTTTTGTGAAAATTGCGAATGCTTTGGCACATTCATGCAAATGATTATGTACAATTGTTTGCGGTTTCCTACACTATCAATTGCTTATGTCGTGTTGATCAGAATATATTATTTGAGTTCTCTGTTGAATAGTCTCACCCCTGAAAACATGTAGGCATTAGTTCATTGCATAAGTCATTACATGTAAAATGGTCGAAGCAGTTGTCATAATCTGTCAAGTATATTCTCTATACAGCTCTATTACACGTGTGTCCTAAATTGATGAACTTCTCTCAGTTGAATCTTGACTTTCACCAATAGAAGAGAAAGTTTGAAGTGTTAGATCAACCAATGATCAACCAGTTCTCTAAAATAGCTCAGAGATGCATCTCATGAGCCTTCAGTTGGCAGCTTTAGAAGCAAAACCACAGTGTTCGCTCTGATGGCACTGAGCAGCTCCTTTAGTGGCAGAGGCTCCTTATCTTCTCTTATCTTTTGCAGCTATTCCATGGTGTTGTGTTATTTGCATGAATTCTTTTGAGAAATGCTCTTAGAAATGTTAAGTATGTTTCATGAAAATGTGCCAGTTGAGGACAACTGTAACCCTTATGCACAGTGCTTTTCATAAAATAAAATAAATTATGCACACTCCTAGCGCATAGCGGAGGTGTAATTCAGCTCACAGTAGATGCTTAAGTGTTTCTGTCTCTATTTTCACGTTTGTCAGATGCTTGGTTTAGGAGAAAACCTTCACCTCTTTGGATTGTTCATTGTTGTCTTGGTTGCCCTCGACTACGGTAAGCTGTCAGACAATGCAATAAAACTGCATCTTTGTAATATTCATATTATGGTCATATTCTGACATTCATCTATGAACATTTTATTTAAGAATGCTTTTTGGAGCTTTTCATGTGTTTAGGCTCATTTGTGTTGTCAGAGATCTTTATGGAGAAGTATTTCATTTCCCATTGAAAGCATCTGCTCAGCATCTCAGTGGGTAACTGGTTGCTCGCACCTTGAGGGCGGGGATTCGAATCCCACTCTGGCTCTTTTTATGTGGAGTTTTCTTCTCCCTGTATTGTGTCACCGTGTCACCTTGGGCTCCACACTAGCATTGTGAGTGGGTAAGGGGGTAAAATTTGCAGAGATGAGTTATATTGTTCCTTGAGTATATACAGTACCAGTAAAGAGCTGGGTCCTCTGAATCAGCCAAGGTAGTCATGTGCCTCCGACGCCCCTGCGTTCGGCTCCAGGCCAGTCTGTGCTGAATAGGCTGCTTGGAGATGGATGGATGAAGGTACATTGACCAAACAAATTTTCTAATAACCTGTGTGTGGTGTGACACAGGTATGGTGGGTAAAACCAAGGTGGAGGCTTGGACCTATCACTACAGCACTAGCCCCAGCAGAGACTGGAATTCTGCCAGGCAGTTCTGCCGCCAGCATTACACAGACATGGTGGCCATCCAGAACCAGAAGGAAATCGCACATCTCAACGAGATCCTTCCGTGGAACCCGAAATACTACTGGATCGGCATCCGGAAAGTGGGCAATGTCTGGACGTGGGTTGGGACCAATAAGACCATGACTGAGGAGTGTGAGAACTGGGCAGCCGGAGAGCCCAACAATAAAGGAAGCCAGGAAGACTGTGTGGAAATATACATCAAAAGAGAAAAAGAAACTGCCAAGTGGAATGATGAGAAGTGCACTAAGGAGAAAGGAACCATTTGTTACAACGGTAACCCATTCCAGACAGATTCATCAACAGCCAGACACATTACATTTAATATAATTAAATACAACAAGCTATTACTTACACCGGTGCTTCTCAAGCTGGTCTTCAGGGACCCAGAGCTCCCAGACAATCAAAGACACCAAATACCTGGTACAGGTGTGTTTGTAACTGGGAGGGAGGGAAAATGTGGAAAAGTCTGGGGGTCCCCAAGGACTGGACTGAGAAACACTGACTTTTACTGCTTGGTTGGTGGCACTATAACTTACACTGTCATGGAAGCATGATTAGGTCATAGATATCACAGTGGTGCAGTGGGTAGTACTGCTGTCTAACACCTGCAGGGGTTAGGGGGTTAACATTCACCCCCACTCTGTGTGTGGAGTGTGGTCATTCTCTCCAAGAAGGCCTGGACTGGTCACTTTCCCAGTGGGCCGTGGGGTGGGGGAGGGGCATAATTTATCATGGGGGACCCTGAAGTACAGGGCCAGTACGGTTGCCAGATACTCCTCCTACAGTCTCAAGTCACGCAGTTAGGCTAACTGATGTCTCCAAATTGCCTGTAGGATGTGGCTGTGTGTGGATGTGCTCTGTAATGCCCTGGTATTCCATCCAAGAGGGTCCCCTGTCTTGTGTCCTTTCTGCTTGGGACAAGGTCCAGCCCGAGGCCACCCTATACTGGATATAGGTTGGGTTGGGATATATTTATCCAACCACTGATTTTAGTTCATTGTGACAGCATCAGTAAAGATTGTGAGCATGAATATCCATGACCAAAGGGTGTCCTTTGATGAGAATGAATCCGTGATTGTGTCCCCTTTCCGTTAAGCCTCCTGCAGTCCACATGCCTGCAGCGGCTACGGAGAGTGTGTGGAGACCAATGGAAACTACAGCTGCTCGTGCCAGCCAGGCTTCCAGGGGCCGCACTGTGAGGAAGGTGAGGAGCTGCCGACTTCTCTCCCGAAGTCTTCCATCTGAAACAGCCACTTATCTGTCTCCAGTAACACCTTCTAGTTAATGTTCTCTTTGGCTCTTCAGCGTTTACACAGTCTGATTGTCCAGTAACGTAAATGTGTCAAAATATTTGCCTGACTCGTACGAAGTGCCTTGTACAGACTTTTCAAGCAACAGATGCTCGATAGGGGTGGCTGAGGGTGACCCTCCGTAAGTTTTGTTTACTGAGGGTGTGTTTGTGTGTGTGAGGAAGGGGGGGGGATTGGTGATTCGCTTGGTAAATTTTCATGATTGTCGTTTGTTGAAAAGCACTTAGAACCTCAAAAGAGCACCTTCAATCATTTGGGCAAAAGGGCCAGTCAGGTCCGTCCCCCCCCCACCGCCACACCAGAAAGGGTGTCAAAATCAATATTTCAATCATTTAGGTTTAAGGTCATATTAATGTGAGCACACTCTAACGTCTAAATCAAAGCCAGTAGTCAGGGGCAGTTGTTAATGTTAAAAGTGTTAGTTATTCATATTTTATATAAATTTATTTTGCTGCAGCATAGTTGAGAAGTGCCCCGATGTTCTCAGATTTGCCCAGGAAAGCAAACATGGATCAGGAACTCTCTGCCCTCGACCTTAAAGCGACACACCCACTGCGTTTCCTGTGAAACTGGCTTAGCTTCTACCCCTTTGTTGCTAAATCTGGCCATCTGTAACGACACTGAACGATTGCAGTACTGTCATGTGGAGCAATTGCCTGTAAGCAGAAGGGAAGTGTCTAAAGTGAGATCCACCACCCTATATCAATGAATTGAGCTACTTAAACAGCTGACAATCTCAGCTGGGTTATTATTATATGTAATGTCTAATTGCAACAATTTTTCTTATGAGAGTGGTGAGACGTACTTTCCTGACTGATATTTATCCTTGATGACTGTGAGCTGTAATTTCATCACTTCTCACTGTGGCAGTGGTGAGACGTACTTTCCTGACTGATATTTATCCTTGATGACTGTGAGCTGTAATTTCATCACTTCTCACTGTGGCAGTGGTGAGGCGTAATGTCCTGACTGATAATTATCCTTGATGACTGTGAACTGTAATTTCATCACTTCTCACTGTGGCAGTGGTGAGGTGTAATATCCTGACTGATATTTATCCTTGATGACTGTGAGCTGTAATTTCATCACTTCTCACTGTGGCAGTGGTGAGGTGTAATGTCCTGACTGAGCCCCATCACGGCTCCATGCACTGCAATCATCCGTTGGAGGAGTTCAGCTATAGCTCCACCTGCTGGCTGGGCTGTAAAGAAGGCTTCATGAGGGCAAACTCAACTTTTATTGACAACTTATCAATGTTTCTCATTTTTTTATTATTTGATTTTTCAATGGTGTTAAGTCAATATATCGTTTATATCAATAAGCCCAATGTGACAGTATGTTCTGATACAGCTTGACAGCAGACAAAAAGAATTATTTGCATAGAATGCAGTGATTTTAATGGCAACACAATCTACATCAGTTTGATGCTGGTTGAGGGTCACTGGTGTAGAAAATGCACCTGGTTGAGCATCTTGTCCTGACAGCACGTCTTTGTTCCAGCTCAGCGCTGTAGGATGCTAACAGCTCCCCCCCATGGGAACCTGAGCTGCTCCCACCCCCATGGAAATTTCAGCTTCAACTCCAGCTGTGATATTCGCTGTGAGGAAGGCTACTTCCTGAACGGGACAGCGTCCACGCGGTGCGGCTCCCTGGGGACGTGGACAGAGACCCCAGGAATGTGTCAGGGTAAATCAGCCTATTCCTGCTACTGACACAGATGGGCATAATGCATTGGGCTTTACAGATTGTATCATATACCCATAAATTTGTTATGGAACATGAAAACCAATACATTTATACAATGATCAAGGTTGGCGTATCTCTTCCTACTAGGCAGCCTAGGAACATAAGTGAATTTAAGGAAATGCCGCCCTCTGGTGGAGATACACTAAAACTTCTCATATTTGATTTGAAGCCTCCTATCACATGTGCTCTGTCCTCTTTATCTCCGATAACTGTGAGCTGTTATTTCATCAATTCTCACTGTGGCAGTGGTAAGATGTAATGTCCTGACTGATATTTATCCTTGATGACTGTGAACTGTAATTTCATCACTTCTCACTGTGGCAGTGGTGAGGTGTAATGTCCTGACTGAGCCCCATCACGGCTCCATGCACTGCAATCATCCCCTGGAGGACTTCAGATATAGATCCACCTGCTGGCTGGGCTGTGAAGAAGGCTTCATCCTGAAGGGGGCAAACTTCACTCAATGCACCTCGCAGGGGGTGTGGAGCAGCGCCTCCCCAGTTTGTGAGGGTAATTACATAGACTTTGACAGTAGGCCTTAGTGATACTGCACGATATTTTATTACGGTAATCTTTTTCATATCAGGTAATGTTGAACATTTTCATGATATAAGTCATTATTTTGTTACTTCAAGCCTCCACTGTTGCTTAAAATTTCCTAATAATTTCCCTAGACTGACTGAAAACATGAAATAGACAAAATGTGGAATGGATTGCAAACTGAAATTTTTAACCAATATGGGACACAAATTGTCCTGTATTTCTTAGACAGAAAGTGGAAACCCTAATTGCTGGTCTTTGTGACTGTAAGCACTGGCATTCTGCATGCTCTACTGCATAGCAGTGCATCAAGTGATGAAATACGTTTGCAGCATTTCCAGTTCTAGTTGGCACAATTGGCAGCCGCGTTAATGGTATGTACCAGTCAGTTGTGTGTTGGACTTCAAACAGTAAAAAGTACCACCACTCCACCAACGTCTTTTACCTCGTTAATCCACAATATCTCCTGTTTAAAGAAATATGCTATAGCTGCTGAGATGCCAGTTTCTTCACTGACATTTGAAGTTTGCACTAATGGAGCGCTCACCTCTTCCATGATATTACCAATACAGTAACATGTCACATGCTCTGCTAACTCAATCAACCTTACTGTGCATTCATTGGGCATGGGTTGTCTGTTCTTAAAAGATTACCATATGATTTGTATGCACAGCCTCAATTTCCATTATGTGATACGTTGATGTTTGCTATCAAACAATGCACCTTATTGACAGTTTATCAAAGTTTATCATTTTTTTATCATTTGAATTTTCTATGGAGATAAATCAATATATTGTTATATCATCCAGCCCTATTAGACAGTATGTTCTGACACAGCTTGACAGCAGAGAAACAGAATTATTTGCATAGAATGCAGTGATTTTAATGGCAACACAATCTACATCAGTTTGATGCTGGTTGAGGGTCACTGGTGTAGAAAATGCACCTGGTTGAGCATCTTGTCCTGACAGCACGTCTTTGTTCCAGCTCAGCGCTGTAGGATGCTAACAGCTCCCCCCCATGGGAACCTGAGCTGCTCCCACCCCTATGGAAATTTCAGCTTCAACTCCAGCTGTGATATTCGCTGTGAGGAAGGCTACTTCCTGAACGGGACAGCGTCCACACGGTGCGGCTCCCTGGGGACGTGGACAGAGACCCCAGGAATGTGTCAGGGTAAATCAGCCTATTCCTGCTACTGACACAGATGGGCATAATGCATTGGGCTTCATGGATTGTATCATATACCCATTAATTTGTTATGTAACATATTGGCATGAAAACCAATAAATTTACATAATGTACAAGGTCGGTGTATCTCTTCCCACTAGGCAGACTAGGAACATAAGTGAATTTTAGGAAATATCTCCCTCTAGTGGAGATACACTAAAACTTCTCATATTTGGTTTGAAGCCTCCTATCACATGTGCTCTGTCCTGTTTATCTTCGATGACTGTGAGCTGTAATTTTATCACTTCTCAGCATGGCAGTGGTGAGGTGTAATGTCCTGACTGATATTTATCCTTGATGACTGTGAGCTGTAATTTCATCACTTCTCACTGTGGCAGTGGTAAGGTGTAATGTCCTGACTGATAATTATCCTTGATGACTGTGAGCTGTTATTTCATCACTTCTCACTGTGGCAGTGGTAAGATATAATGTCCTGTCTGATATTTATCCTTGATGACTGTGAACTGTAATTTCATCACTTCTCACTGTGGCAGTGGAGAGGTGTAATGTCCTGACTGCGCCCCATCACGGCTCCATGCACTGCAATCATCCCCTGGAGGACTTCAGATATAGATCCACCTGCTGGCTGGGTTGTGAAGAAGGCTTCATCCTGAAGGGGGCAAACTTCACTCAATGCACCTCGCAGGGGGTGTGGAGCAGCACCTCCCCAGTTTGTGAGGGTAATTACATATACTTTGACAGTAGGCCTTAGTGATACTGCACGATATTTTATTACGGTAATCTTTTTCATATCAGGTAATGTTGAACATTTTCATGATATAAGTCATTATTTTGTTACTTCAAGCCTCCACTGTTGCTTAAAATTTCCTAATAATTTCCCTAGACTGATTGAAAACATGAAAAAGGCAAAATGTGGAATGGATTGCAAACTGAAATTTTTAACCAATATGGGACACAAATTGTCCTGTATTTCTTAAGACAGAAAGTTGAAACCCTAATTGCTGGTCTTTGTGACTGTAAGCACTGACATTCTGCATGCTCTACTGCATAGCAGTGCATCAAGTGATGAAATACGTTTGCAGCATTTCCAGTTCTAGTTGGCACAATTGGCAGCCGCGTTAATGGTATGTACAGTACCAGTCAGTTGTGTGTTGGACTTCAAACAGTAAAAAGTACCACCACTCCATCAACGTCTTTTACCTCGTTGATCCACAATATCTCCTGTTTAAAGAAATATGCTATAGTTGCTGAGATGCCAGTTTCTTCACTGACATTTGAAGTTTGCACTAATGGAGCGCTCACCTCTTCCATGATATTACCAATACAGTAACATGTCACATGCTCTGCTAACTCAATCAACCTTACTGTGCGTTCATTGGGCATAGGTTGTCTGTTCTTAAAAGATTACCATATGATTTGTATGCACATCCTTAATTTCCATTATGTGATACGTTGATGTTTGCTATCAAACAATGCACCTTATTGACAGTTTATCAAAGTTTATCATTTTTTTATCATTTGAATTTTCTATGGAGATAAATCAATATATTGTTATATCATCCAGCCCTATTAGACAGTATGTTCTGACACAGCTTGACAGCAGAGAAACAGAATTATTTGCATAGAATGCAGTGATTTTAATGGCAACACAATCTACATCAGTTTGATGCTGGTTGAGGGTCACTGGTGTAGAAAATGCACCTGGTTGAGCATCTTGTCCTGACAGCACGTCTTTGTTCCAGCTCAGCGCTGTAGGATGCTAACAGCTCCCCCCCATGGGAACCTGAGCTGCTCCCACCCCCATGGAAATTTCAGCTTCAACTCCAGCTGTGATATTCGCTGTGAGGAAGGCTACTTCCTGAACGGGACAGCGTCCACGCGGTGCGGCTCCCTGGGGACGTGGACAGAGACCCCAGGAATGTGTCAGGGTAAATCAGCCTATTCCTGCTACTGACACAGATGGGCATAATGCATTGGGCTTTACAGATTGTATCATATACCCATAAATTTGTTATGGAACATGAAAACCAATACATTTATACAATGATCAAGGTTGGCGTATCTCTTCCTACTAGGCAGCCTAGGAACATAAGTGAATTTAAGGAAATGCCGCCCTCTGGTGGAGATACACTAAAACTTCTCATATTTGATTTGAAGCCTCCTATCACATGTGCTCTGTCCTCTTTATCTCCGATAACTGTGAGCTGTTATTTCATCAATTCTCACTGTGGCAGTGGTAAGATGTAATGTCCTGACTGATATTTATCCTTGATGACTGTGAACTGTAATTTCATCACTTCTCACTGTGGCAGTGGTGAGGTGTAATGTCCTGACTGAGCCCCATCACGGCTCCATGCACTGCAATCATCCCCTGGAGGACTTCAGATATAGATCCACCTGCTGGCTGGGCTGTGAAGAAGGCTTCATCCTGAAGGGGGCAAACTTCACTCAATGCACCTCGCAGGGGGTGTGGAGCAGCGCCTCCCCAGTTTGTGAGGGTAATTACATAGACTTTGACAGTAGGCCTTAGTGATACTGCACGATATTTTATTACGGTAATCTTTTTCATATCAGGTAATGTTGAACATTTTCATGATATAAGTCATTATTTTGTTACTTCAAGCCTCCACTGTTGCTTAAAATTTCCTAATAATTTCCCTAGACTGACTGAAAACATGAAATAGACAAAATGTGGAATGGATTGCAAACTGAAATTTTTAACCAATATGGGACACAAATTGTCCTGTATTTCTTAGACAGAAAGTGGAAACCCTAATTGCTGGTCTTTGTGACTGTAAGCACTGGCATTCTGCATGCTCTACTGCATAGCAGTGCATCAAGTGATGAAATACGTTTGCAGCATTTCCAGTTCTAGTTGGCACAATTGGCAGCCGCGTTAATGGTATGTACCAGTCAGTTGTGTGTTGGACTTCAAACAGTAAAAAGTACCACCACTCCACCAACGTCTTTTACCTCGTTAATCCACAATATCTCCTGTTTAAAGAAATATGCTATAGCTGCTGAGATGCCAGTTTCTTCACTGACATTTGAAGTTTGCACTAATGGAGCGCTCACCTCTTCCATGATATTACCAATACAGTAACATGTCACATGCTCTGCTAACTCAATCAACCTTACTGTGCATTCATTGGGCATGGGTTGTCTGTTCTTAAAAGATTACCATATGATTTGTATGCACAGCCTCAATTTCCATTATGTGATACGTTGATGTTTGCTATCAAACAATGCACCTTATTGACAGTTTATCAAAGTTTATCATTTTTTTATCATTTGAATTTTCTATGGAGATAAATCAATATATTGTTATATCATCCAGCCCTATTAGACAGTATGTTCTGACACAGCTTGACAGCAGAGAAACAGAATTATTTGCATAGAATGCAGTGATTTTAATGGCAACACAATCTACATCAGTTTGATGCTGGTTGAGGGTCACTGGTGTAGAAAATGCACCTGGTTGAGCATCTTGTCCTGACAGCACGTCTTTGTTCCAGCTCAGCGCTGTAGGATGCTAACAGCTCCCCCCCATGGGAACCTGAGCTGCTCCCACCCCTATGGAAATTTCAGCTTCAACTCCAGCTGTGATATTCGCTGTGAGGAAGGCTACTTCCTGAACGGGACAGCGTCCACACGGTGCGGCTCCCTGGGGACGTGGACAGAGACCCCAGGAATGTGTCAGGGTAAATCAGCCTATTCCTGCTACTGACACAGATGGGCATAATGCATTGGGCTTCATGGATTGTATCATATACCCATTAATTTGTTATGTAACATATTGGCATGAAAACCAATAAATTTACATAATGTACAAGGTCGGTGTATCTCTTCCCACTAGGCAGACTAGGAACATAAGTGAATTTTAGGAAATATCTCCCTCTAGTGGAGATACACTAAAACTTCTCATATTTGGTTTGAAGCCTCCTATCACATGTGCTCTGTCCTGTTTATCTTCGATGACTGTGAGCTGTAATTTTATCACTTCTCAGCATGGCAGTGGTGAGGTGTAATGTCCTGACTGATATTTATCCTTGATGACTGTGAGCTGTAATTTCATCACTTCTCACTGTGGCAGTGGTAAGGTGTAATGTCCTGACTGATAATTATCCTTGATGACTGTGAGCTGTTATTTCATCACTTCTCACTGTGGCAGTGGTAAGATATAATGTCCTGTCTGATATTTATCCTTGATGACTGTGAACTGTAATTTCATCACTTCTCACTGTGGCAGTGGAGAGGTGTAATGTCCTGACTGCGCCCCATCACGGCTCCATGCACTGCAATCATCCCCTGGAGGACTTCAGATATAGATCCACCTGCTGGCTGGGTTGTGAAGAAGGCTTCATCCTGAAGGGGGCAAACTTCACTCAATGCACCTCGCAGGGGGTGTGGAGCAGCACCTCCCCAGTTTGTGAGGGTAATTACATATACTTTGACAGTAGGCCTTAGTGATACTGCACGATATTTTATTACGGTAATCTTTTTCATATCAGGTAATGTTGAACATTTTCATGATATAAGTCATTATTTTGTTACTTCAAGCCTCCACTGTTGCTTAAAATTTCCTAATAATTTCCCTAGACTGATTGAAAACATGAAAAAGGCAAAATGTGGAATGGATTGCAAACTGAAATTTTTAACCAATATGGGACACAAATTGTCCTGTATTTCTTAAGACAGAAAGTTGAAACCCTAATTGCTGGTCTTTGTGACTGTAAGCACTGACATTCTGCATGCTCTACTGCATAGCAGTGCATCAAGTGATGAAATACGTTTGCAGCATTTCCAGTTCTAGTTGGCACAATTGGCAGCCGCGTTAATGGTATGTACAGTACCAGTCAGTTGTGTGTTGGACTTCAAACAGTAAAAAGTACCACCACTCCATCAACGTCTTTTACCTCGTTGATCCACAATATCTCCTGTTTAAAGAAATATGCTATAGTTGCTGAGATGCCAGTTTCTTCACTGACATTTGAAGTTTGCACTAATGGAGCGCTCACCTCTTCCATGATATTACCAATACAGTAACATGTCACATGCTCTGCTAACTCAATCAACCTTACTGTGCGTTCATTGGGCATAGGTTGTCTGTTCTTAAAAGATTACCATATGATTTGTATGCACATCCTTAATTTCCATTATGTGATACGTTGATGTTTGCTATCAAACAATGCACCTTATTGACAGTTTATCAAAGTTTATCATTTTTTTATCATTTGAATTTTCTATGGAGATAAATCAATATATTGTTATATCATCCAGCCCTATTAGACAGTATGTTCTGACACAGCTTGACAGCAGAGAAACAGAATTATTTGCATAGAATGCAGTGATTTTAATGGCAACACAATCTACATCAGTTTGATGCTGGTTGAGGGTCACTGGTGTAGAAAATGCACCTGGTTGAGCATCTTGTCCTGACAGCACGTCTTTGTTCCAGCTCAGCGCTGTAGGATGCTAACAGCTCCCCCCCATGGGAACCTGAGCTGCTCCCACCCCTATGGAAATTTCAGCTTCAACTCCAGCTGTGATATTCGCTGTGAGGAAGGCTACTTCCTGAACGGGACAGCGTCCACGCGGTGCGGCTCCCTGGGGACGTGGACAGAGACCCCAGGAATGTGTCAGGGTAAATCAGCCTATTCCTGCTACTGACACAGATGGGCATAATGCATTGGGCTTCATGGATTGTATCATATACCCATAAATTTGTTATGTAACATATTGGCATGAAAACCAATAAATTTACATAATGTACAAGGTCGGTGTATCTCTTCCCACTAGGCAGACTACGAACATAAGTGAATTTTAGGAAATATCTCCCTCTAGTGGAAATACACTAAAACTTCTCATATTTGGTTTGAAGCCTCCTATCACATGTGCTCTGTCCTGTTTATCTTCGATGACTGTGAGCTGTAATTTCATCACTTCTCAGCATGGCAGTGGTGAGGTGTAATGTCCTGACTGTTGTTTATCCCTGATGACTGTGAGCTGTAATTTCATCACTTCTCAGTATGGCAGTGGTGAGGTGTAATGTCCTGACTGATATTTATCCTTGATGACTGTGAGCTGTTATTTCATCTCTTCTCACTGTGGCAGTGGAGAGGTGCAATGTCCTGACTCCGCCCCATCACGGCTCCATGCACTGCAATCATCCCCTGGAGGACTTCAGATATAGATCCACCTGCTGGCTGGGCTGTGAAGAAGGCTTCATCCTGAAGGGGGCAAATTTCACTCAATGCACCTCGCAGGGGGTGTGGAGCAGCGCCTCCCCAGTTTGTGAGGGTAATTACATAGACTTTGACAGTAGGCCTTAGTGATACTGCACGATATTTTATTACGGTAATCTTTTTCATATCAGATGTTGAAAATTATCATGATATAAGTCATTATTTTGTTACTTCAAGCCTCCACTGTTGCTTAAAATTTCCTAATTATTTCCCTAGACTGACTGAAAACATGAAATAGACAAAATGTGGAATGGATTGCAAATTTTTAGCCAATATGGGACACAAATTGTCCTGTATTTCTTAGACAGAAAGTGGAAACCCTAATTGCTGGTCTTTGTGACTGTAAGCACTGGCATTCTGCATGCTCTACTGCATAGCAGTGCATCAAGTGATGAAATACGTTTGCAGCATTTCCAGTTCTAGTTGGCACAATTGGCAGCCGCGTTAATGGTATGTACCAGTCAGTTGTGTGTTGGACTTCAAACAGTAAAAAGTACCACCACTCCACCAACGTCTTTTACCTCGTTAATCCACAATATGTCCTGTTTAAAAAAATATGCTATAGTTGCTGAGATGCCAGTTTCTTCACTGACATTTGAAGTTTGCACTAATGGAGCGCTCACCTCTTCCATGATATTACCAATACAGTAACATGTCACATGCTCTGTCAATCAACCTTACTGTGCATTCATTGGGCATAGGTTCTCTGTTCTTAAAAGATTACCATATGATTTGTATGCACAGCCTTAATTTCCATTATGTGATATGCTGATGTTTGCTATCAAACAATGCACCTTATTGACAGTTTATCAAAGTTTATCATTTTTTTATCATTTGAATTTTCTATGGAGATAAATCAATATATTGTTATATCATCCAGCCCTATTAGACAGTATGTTCTGACACAGCTTGACAGCAGAGAAACAGAATTATTTGCATAGAATGCAGTGATTTTAATGGCAACACAATCTACGTCAGTTTGATGTTGGTTGAGGGTCACTGGTGTAGAAAATGCACCTGGTTGAGCATCTTGTCCTGACAGCACGTCTTTGTTCCAGCTCAGCGCTGTAGGATGCTAACAGCTCCCCCCCATGGGAACCTGAGCTGCTCCCACCCCCATGGAAATTTCAGCTTCAACTCCAGCTGTGATATTCGCTGTGAGGAAGGCTACTTCCTGAACGGGACAGCGTCCACACGGTGCGGCTCCCTGGGGACGTGGACAGAGACCCCAGGAATGTGTCAGGGTAAATCAGCCTATTCCTGCTACTGACACAGATGGGCATAATGCATTGGGCTTCATGGATTGTATCATATACCCATTAATTTGTTATGTAACATATTGGCATGAAAACCAATAAATTTACATAATGTACAAGGTCGGTGTATCTCTTCCCACTAGGCAGACTAGGAACATAAGTGAATTTTAGGAAATATCTCCCTCTAGTGGAGATACACTAAAACTTCTCATATTTGGTTTGAAGCCTCCTATCACATGTGCTCTGTCCTGTTTATCTTCGATGACTGTGAGCTGTAATTTTATCACTTCTCAGCATGGCAGTGGTGAGGTGTAATGTCCTGACTGATATTTATCCTTGATGACTGTGAGCTGTAATTTCATCACTTCTCACTGTGGCAGTGGTAAGGTGTAATGTCCTGACTGATAATTATCCTTGATGACTGTGAGCTGTTATTTCATCACTTCTCACTGTGGCAGTGGTAAGATATAATGTCCTGTCTGATATTTATCCTTGATGACTGTGAACTGTAATTTCATCACTTCTCACTGTGGCAGTGGAGAGGTGTAATGTCCTGACTGCGCCCCATCACGGCTCCATGCACTGCAATCATCCCCTGGAGGACTTCAGATATAGATCCACCTGCTGGCTGGGTTGTGAAGAAGGCTTCATCCTGAAGGGGGCAAACTTCACTCAATGCACCTCGCAGGGGGTGTGGAGCAGCACCTCCCCAGTTTGTGAGGGTAATTACATATACTTTGACAGTAGGCCTTAGTGATACTGCACGATATTTTATTACGGTAATCTTTTTCATATCAGGTAATGTTGAACATTTTCATGATATAAGTCATTATTTTGTTACTTCAAGCCTCCACTGTTGCTTAAAATTTCCTAATAATTTCCCTAGACTGATTGAAAACATGAAAAAGGCAAAATGTGGAATGGATTGCAAACTGAAATTTTTAACCAATATGGGACACAAATTGTCCTGTATTTCTTAAGACAGAAAGTTGAAACCCTAATTGCTGGTCTTTGTGACTGTAAGCACTGACATTCTGCATGCTCTACTGCATAGCAGTGCATCAAGTGATGAAATACGTTTGCAGCATTTCCAGTTCTAGTTGGCACAATTGGCAGCCGCGTTAATGGTATGTACAGTACCAGTCAGTTGTGTGTTGGACTTCAAACAGTAAAAAGTACCACCACTCCATCAACGTCTTTTACCTCGTTGATCCACAATATCTCCTGTTTAAAGAAATATGCTATAGTTGCTGAGATGCCAGTTTCTTCACTGACATTTGAAGTTTGCACTAATGGAGCGCTCACCTCTTCCATGATATTACCAATACAGTAACATGTCACATGCTCTGCTAACTCAATCAACCTTACTGTGCGTTCATTGGGCATAGGTTGTCTGTTCTTAAAAGATTACCATATGATTTGTATGCACATCCTTAATTTCCATTATGTGATACGTTGATGTTTGCTATCAAACAATGCACCTTATTGACAGTTTATCAAAGTTTATCATTTTTTTATCATTTGAATTTTCTATGGAGATAAATCAATATATTGTTATATCATCCAGCCCTATTAGACAGTATGTTCTGACACAGCTTGACAGCAGAGAAACAGAATTATTTGCATAGAATGCAGTGATTTTAATGGCAACACAATCTACATCAGTTTGATGCTGGTTGAGGGTCACTGGTGTAGAAAATGCACCTGGTTGAGCATCTTGTCCTGACAGCACGTCTTTGTTCCAGCTCAGCGCTGTAGGATGCTAACAGCTCCCCCCCATGGGAACCTGAGCTGCTCCCACCCCTATGGAAATTTCAGCTTCAACTCCAGCTGTGATATTCGCTGTGAGGAAGGCTACTTCCTGAACGGGACAGCGTCCACGCGGTGCGGCTCCCTGGGGACGTGGACAGAGACCCCAGGAATGTGTCAGGGTAAATCAGCCTATTCCTGCTACTGACACAGATGGGCATAATGCATTGGGCTTCATGGATTGTATCATATACCCATAAATTTGTTATGTAACATATTGGCATGAAAACCAATAAATTTACATAATGTACAAGGTCGGTGTATCTCTTCCCACTAGGCAGACTACGAACATAAGTGAATTTTAGGAAATATCTCCCTCTAGTGGAAATACACTAAAACTTCTCATATTTGGTTTGAAGCCTCCTATCACATGTGCTCTGTCCTGTTTATCTTCGATGACTGTGAGCTGTAATTTCATCACTTCTCAGCATGGCAGTGGTGAGGTGTAATGTCCTGACTGTTGTTTATCCCTGATGACTGTGAGCTGTAATTTCATCACTTCTCAGTATGGCAGTGGTGAGGTGTAATGTCCTGACTGATATTTATCCTTGATGACTGTGAGCTGTTATTTCATCTCTTCTCACTGTGGCAGTGGAGAGGTGCAATGTCCTGACTCCGCCCCATCACGGCTCCATGCACTGCAATCATCCCCTGGAGGACTTCAGATATAGATCCACCTGCTGGCTGGGCTGTGAAGAAGGCTTCATCCTGAAGGGGGCAAATTTCACTCAATGCACCTCGCAGGGGGTGTGGAGCAGCGCCTCCCCAGTTTGTGAGGGTAATTACATAGACTTTGACAGTAGGCCTTAGTGATACTGCACGATATTTTATTACGGTAATCTTTTTCATATCAGATGTTGAAAATTATCATGATATAAGTCATTATTTTGTTACTTCAAGCCTCCACTGTTGCTTAAAATTTCCTAATTATTTCCCTAGACTGACTGAAAACATGAAATAGACAAAATGTGGAATGGATTGCAAATTTTTAGCCAATATGGGACACAAATTGTCCTGTATTTCTTAGACAGAAAGTGGAAACCCTAATTGCTGGTCTTTGTGACTGTAAGCACTGGCATTCTGCATGCTCTACTGCATAGCAGTGCATCAAGTGATGAAATACGTTTGCAGCATTTCCAGTTCTAGTTGGCACAATTGGCAGCCGCGTTAATGGTATGTACCAGTCAGTTGTGTGTTGGACTTCAAACAGTAAAAAGTACCACCACTCCACCAACGTCTTTTACCTCGTTAATCCACAATATGTCCTGTTTAAAAAAATATGCTATAGTTGCTGAGATGCCAGTTTCTTCACTGACATTTGAAGTTTGCACTAATGGAGCGCTCACCTCTTCCATGATATTACCAATACAGTAACATGTCACATGCTCTGTCAATCAACCTTACTGTGCATTCATTGGGCATAGGTTCTCTGTTCTTAAAAGATTACCATATGATTTGTATGCACAGCCTTAATTTCCATTATGTGATATGCTGATGTTTGCTATCAAACAATGCACCTTATTGACAGTTTATCAAAGTTTATCATTTTTTTATCATTTGAATTTTCTATGGAGATAAATCAATATATTGTTATATCATCCAGCCCTATTAGACAGTATGTTCTGACACAGCTTGACAGCAGAGAAACAGAATTATTTGCATAGAATGCAGTGATTTTAATGGCAACACAATCTACGTCAGTTTGATGTTGGTTGAGGGTCACTGGTGTAGAAAATGCACCTGGTTGAGCATCTTGTCCTGACAGCACGTCTTTGTTCCAGCTCAGCGCTGTAGGATGCTAACAGCTCCCCCCCATGGGAACCTGAGCTGCTCCCACCCCCATGGAAATTTCAGCTTCAACTCCAGCTGTGATATTCGCTGTGAGGAAGGCTACTTCCTGAACGGGACAGCGTCCACGCGGTGCGGCTCCCTGGGGACGTGGACAGAGACCCCAGGAATGTGTCAGGGTAAATCAGCCTATTCCTGCTACTGACACGGATGGGCATAATGCATTGGGCTTTATGGATTGTATCATATACCCATAAATTTATGTAACATATTGGCATGAAAACCAATAACTTTATACAATGTACAAGGTCAATGTATGTCTTCCTACTAGGTAGACTAGGAACATAATTGAATTTTAGGAAATATCTCCCTCTGGTGGAGGTACAATAAAACGTCTCATATTTGGTTTCAAGCCTCCTATCACATGTGGTCTTTCCTGTTTATCTTCAATGACTGTGAGCTGTAATTTCATCACTTCTCAGTATAGCAGTGGTGAGATGTAATGTCCTGACTGATATTTATCCTTGATGACTGTGAGCTGTAATTTCATCACTTCTCACTGTGGCAGTGTTGAGGTGTAATGTCCTGACTGATATTTATCCTTGATGACTGTGAGCTGTTATTTCATCACTTCTCACTGTGGCAGTGGTGAGGTGTAATGTCCTGACTCCGCCCCATCATGGCTCCATGCACTGCAGTCATCCCCTGGAGGAGTTCAGCTATAGCTCCACCTGCTGGTTGGGCTGTGAAGAAGGCTTCATCCTGAAGGGGGCAAACTTCACTCAATGCACCTCGCAGGGGGTGTGGAGCAGCGCCTCCCCAGTTTGTGAGGGTAATTACACAGACTTTGACAGTAGGCCTGGGTGATTTGGCATAATATTTTATTACGGTAAATTTTTTCATATCAGTAAATATTGACAATTGCCATGATATAATTCATTATCTTGCTACTTCTTGGCTTCACTGTTGCTTAAAATTTCGTACGAATTGCCCTAAAACAGACTGAGGACATTACAAAAGGCAAAAAATTGAATGGACTGCAGACATACATTTCTAACCAATACCAGACACTAACTGTCCCGTATTTCTTAGGACAGAAAGTGGAAACCCTAATTGCTGGTCTTCATGACTGTAAGCACTGGCATTCCGCATGTTCTACTGAACAGCAAAGCTCCAAGTGATGAAAATTGTATGCATTATTTCCAGTTTTAGTTGGCACACTTTTCAGTACGTGCACATCACCAGTCAGTTGTGTGTTGGACAGAGTACCAGTACACCACCAACATTTTTTACCTCATTTACCCTCAGTATGTCCTTTTTTAAAGTATGCTGTGGCTGCTGAGCTGTCACTTTCTACACCAACATTTGAAGTTTGGTTTGATGGAGCACTCACCTCTTCCATGATATTACCAATAACTCAATGCTAACTCAATGCTAACTCAATCGACCTTACTGTGCATTCGTTGGGCATTGGTTGTCTCTTCTTAAAAGATTACCATATGATTTGCTGGAATAGCGCTTATTTCCATTATGTGATAACCTATGCTCTCAGCTCGACAGTGTCGCCCCTTGGAGGTACCATCCCATGGTCACATGACGTGCTCCCACCCTCATTCCCACTTCAGCTTCGGCTCCAGGTGTGAGCTGGGCTGTGAGGAGGGCTTCCTGCTCAGAGGATCTCACCTTCTGCAGTGTACTACATCTGGGCTTTGGAGTAATGTGACGCCCTCCTGTCAAGGTGATGTACAGCATGGCCTCCCTAAACCTAGTTCTATTTTATTAATACATCGCTTAACAAATATAGGGGCTATTTAAATATGTTATTCATAGATACCTAAAGCTGTTGTGATTGCCCCTCTTTAGCTGTGCAGTGTAAGCCCCTAGAAGCTTCACCACCACTCTCCATGAACTGCACTCATCCACTGGGCATCTCCAGCTTCCAGTCTCTGTGTCACTTCCACTGTGGGGAAGGCTTCATGCTGAATGGGACTGAGTACATGTCTTGCACCTCCTGGGGCCTCTGGACGAATCCTTTACCTTCATGCAGAGGTCAGTTTTCCACCCATAGAGGTTTATTGTTATCTGGAGCAGCTAGTGGACAGTAGCTGACCGTCAAGCTCAAATGAAGCCAGCCTGTTTTGAGAACACTAAGCGAGTGGGGGCTGCGGGATCAGCTTGGGGAAGACTAACCAGGGGAAACCTGGCGGTGCAACTTGGAATTAATGTTAAGTAACATTGTGGAACTTTGTTCAGCTGTTGCTCCAGTTACTTATTTAATCATCCAATGTCTGATATTTGTTAACATTCTTTGATTGTTTATGAACATTGCCGCCAATATTTGTGTAGTAATTTTAAGAGTGTAATGCCAAAAATGCAAGGTGTTTCCACAATTTTGGACACTAGTGTAGGGCTTGAACCACAGAGTACAGTCAAATCCTGAGACTTTCATTAATACAGATGGTGCTCGGCTTACGGTGGTGATATATCCATTTCATAAGGTGTAAATATCATTTGTCTAATATGATTATATGATAAATGACATAGATAAGAACACATACGATACGTTGTCAAACACCGTATAAGATATTCACGCTTGTGATCGCTACAGAGACTGGAAACGTGGTTGTGTGGAAGCTGCCGTTGGCTGGCATCAGTAGAATGCATCATACAGCAAATCGCTACCCTATCTAGGATTTCCACTGCCTCGTGCCCTGTCCTTTTTGGGAAAGACTCCAAGCTCATCGCAACTTTGAACTGGACTAGCAGTCAAGAAAGTCAATTGGATAGATGCTGTCATATCAAATCTTACCTTATTCTTCCTGCATCAGGGTTTTGTTCTTTAACATGTGAATGATGCATACGGTGCTAAAGGCTTTAACTGAGTCTGTGATCTTTACGTTTCAGTGACAGAGACGTCGCTCGGGGTTCGCATGCTAATGTATGCGGGGGTGGGGTCTGCCACATCGATTGGCCTGCTTCTCGTGGGCGGTCTCCTATTCTACGCTGCTACACACCTTAAAGAAAAAGGTATCAAAAAATCAACACATACATAAACATCATATATATGTACTAGGAATGTACTGTATTGGGGGGGTTGGCAGCAGGATCCTGAGCATCAGATATGAGATGTAAGCACAATACTTAGGCAGGTGGTGTCTATTTCTATGCTGTGCTATACTACATTAATGCTAAAGCATGATATTATTCATCTCCCTTTCTGTAGGTGGCGCAAAAAAATTGTAAGTCCAGTTTTAATATGATAAAAATGCTCTCGTTGAATAACAACCACTGGAATTATTAGTCAAAATATGCCTGAAACTTAATTAGAAATTATTTTAATTTACTGTTCTGATTACTACTACGTGTTTCCAAATGCAGTATCCTAACGGTTTCCTTTCCTTTTTTCAGGGATGAGTCTCTGTGGGTAGATCAAGAAAACCCCGCCTTCGAGAACTGTTAGAAAAATCAGATCAAATTCCATGCTGTTCATCAAGATTTTGTATTCTTTTGAATTTACAGCACAGATTCAAACTGCTGTTCTGACTCTCTCCACTCATTCATTACACAGAACTAAACTTTTTAAAAAGGAATTAAACTTTTTTTTTTTAGTTGTACAATAGACATGTTAACTTTTCTGTTAGGTGTTCAATATATGCATGAGGCCTACACGTTAACTTTTAGGTTAGGCGTATAATATCGCATACGTAGGTCAATTTCTTTCATACAAACAGTTTTCAATCATATTTATGTTAATATGTAAATCGAGCATTTATGCTTTGCATTGTGTATCTGGAGACATTGTGCTTCATGATATAGTAATACTGTATATAGATATAGTGAAACGTCACCCCAGCGATCTGACTGACTTTCGCTTGGAACAAGAGTAAAGTGCGGGCCTCCCCAGCGGCGGCAGCGCCGGACGGGAGAGCGAGTCCCGAGCATACTGTCCCCAAGCATGAGGCCTGCGAGTCCCAAGCATACTGTCCCCAAGCATGAGGCCTACTCCCTACCTGCGCCGGACCTCAAGGCGGCCTGCGTCTTGGCAGCTGCCTCCGCCGTCTCCGGCCGCCGGGGGCCGGGTCAAGTGGTGACAGATGAGTGCGATGGAAAACCTGAGGGAGCGGGTGGCAAATGCCAGCCGTCTCAACGGGTCGCCCGTCACCTGTCACCTCCGCTAAGCTCCGCTACCTCGGCCACCGCCGCGTCGCCGGGGGCTGCCAAGACAGAGGCCGGGCGCGAGGCGTACAGCGTTTCGAAGGGTGACGTAAGGGGGAGGAATTAGCAGAATCCTGGTGTAAAAACCTGTCTCTCACATCTCGTAAGCATGTGCCATTTTTTAAATCAAAAATGTATTCCATAAATTTGCTCTTTTGTCATATGTTGATTAAAAAAAAGTGCGATTATAACCATAAAAAGCTTGCTGTAATTTTACGCTAACGGAAATATTTGAATTAAAGAACAATATCTTTCAGAGGGAGGACATACAAAAACGGACACAGAAACATAATGTCGATTATATAAGAAAAACACTAACTTTGGGACGTATAATGTACTTAAAACAACGCTCGGTTTATGGTATGACGTTAGTAACTTAAACGCTAAATTCTAAGTGCATAAACAGAAAGACGCACTTAAGTCCTGAAAGTATAAACGATTAAAAAAACGTAGAAGTGCAGCAGAATACATATTCATTGATTTAGCCTTGCTCACACATGAAACGTTCTTAAGTATTTAGCTACTAATGTTTAATTATGAAAATATCCTGTTGGGACGTTTTTAGAAAATGAGCTCATCTGTTTCTGCTCTGAAGCAGCATGATGCCAATTATAACAGTTAAAAGACAGAGGGTTTGTGGCCCAAGGTTGGCACAGAAAGCGCAATAAATTACCGATCAACAGACGGGGTGCTCTTTGGTTATTTTCAGAATAATAATGATGTTATTGCTGCCCGCTGTGCCGGCGCACTATTGGTTTATTGCGATCCAGACTCCTTCCCTGTTTCCGCGCATTTTCCCTCGATGAAATCTCTAAAGCCGGTCAGCTTTCCGGGGCAGGCAGCGCAAAACAGCGGCTGAAACAGCGGCTGTAGGGCGGCCGCCGAAAGCGTTTGAACGCGTGCCAGCCGGTGCCCGGCAGCCGCCCCTGCGCGTGTGATGGACGGAAACTCCGGGGAGAAAGATGTCCGTCTTCTACATTGACCTTGGATTATTTTTGTGTCGCATATATGCACATATACACCAGTTTGACATTCGATTAATGGCACTAGCATTTCAGTGAATTTGTTAAATCCATTGTGCATTTGAGTGTTTCGGGTTCATCCAACCGCTCTACGGCGACCTGGGCTTGCAACGCCCGCAAATGACAGATGATCAGATTGCTCCTGACCGACGAATCGCGGACTTTACCTTTAAAGGTCCGGTTGCATGCTGAGAAACGCGAGATGAAACGAAAAGTTCACATCCAGGGCAGAGAGCGCCCATTGGCTTATTGCGGACCCTCATATCTGCGTGTCATACCGGGCAGTTACTCTGCCATAGCTTCTAGTCCTGATTTCTGAACCCCGGTATTACGAGTGCATTCCAGCGGAGATGCAGAGGCTAGCCTGGGTGGTCTCTGCAAAGGGAAAAAAGGTAAAAAAAAAAAAAATGCAGGTATGTCCTTTGATAGCAAGCCGCAGAGTTTTACCCGTCATGATCACAGGAGGGATGTGATCATTACCCATCTCTTTTGACATCAAAGAAATGGTCAACTTTGACCCTTGAACCGAGGATGCCTCCCTGACTGCAGAAACTACTTTGATGATAGGAATTATGTTATATTACCCTAATCATACTTAAATATAATGTGAGTGTATTTGATCTGAGATGGGCTGGCATCCCCAGTCTTATGTCCTGTGCTCCCCCCCACCCCATGACTCACACAAGCAGTTATAAGGTGGATGAATGATGGACGGACATAATGCTTGAGTGTGTTTGTCCGGCGATCGACTGGCCATCTCACTGGGCGTTTACTGCCTTGGCCCTGGGGCTCTGGGCCACCACCAGCCCTGTACTGGGTAAGCAGGTATCCAAGATGGATTGAAAATTATGATAGTAACACATTTCTTGAGCCAGATTTCCATTAGATAAATTTTATTGGAACGTGAGCTGAACATATGTAACAAACGTTTCGACGTTCTACTAGTGATCATAAAAAAAAGAATATTTTCAACGACACTGGAAGGTGACAGTGTGAGTCAGTAAGAGTCGCCTGCTCTGGGCCAACGTGGGGGAGTCGCATGCAGAGTAAAATGCTCAGATTGGGCTCCTGACCTTGGACCGAACCCGTGCTGGTATCTCCGTTTTCTGCGCTCCGTCACGTGTGGCTAACCTGCACATTACCAGCCTGGCGTTAGATTACCTGCACTGAGAGCCCCGCCCCCCCCCCCACCCTCCAGGGCTGGCCGCTGCCCCTCCAACTGTGACCAGCACCACGCTCTCCCTGCTCTCAGGTGACTCTGTGGGATGCTACCTGACTCTCTACATACCGGGGGGGGGGGGGGGGGGGGGGGGATTCCAAAGGGCACATGGTCCAGCTCCCCAGCTTTTCTGCGGCTTTCCAGCCCAGTCGAGACTGACGCTCATTAAATCCCCAATTCCACCGGCCCGCAGAATGCTGGGGGTTTGCGGGTGTGATGGGTTTATTTCCCAAAACAATCAATATATTTTCAACCCAAGCCATTTTTACGACTCCTGATGTTCAAACATTCTGATGGCATCTGAAAAAAAAATGAGAACAGCTAAATTTATCTGGTCCATCGCTTGACACCCATCCTGCCCGCTGGTCAAAAAGTTTTACAACCAGTACCCCCCCCCCCCCCTCCTTACCCATATTTACAAGTTTTACTGGTCCACGGTCATCAAAAGGCTGGGAGGCGTTACCCTAAACTACCAGTACTACCTGTGATTTAATGATCCAACTGCCCCAAACCTGCCTATAGCTAATGTCATACAATGTTTATAAATACAGAGGAGTTATTTACAGCATATGCCGTGTTTCCCTCCAGCGCTGGGTGAAACGTTTCTAAATCGCATACTGGGGGCTTCGCCAAAACGTCTGTTGTGGAAACAGTGCGAGATCCTTTCAGTCTGGTTTCATGGGTTTTCACGTGGGTTGACCCTCCCCGGTGGTCGCCGTCCGCGAGCCCCTGATGAGTCTTTTCTGTTCCGTACAACAGAGGGAAATGTTTTTCAGCCTGATACCTCCGAAGCTTGGCCCGAGAGAGGTGCACTCTCTTCCCCCATGGGACACTGGCCACCTGCCCTGGGGCACTCAGGATGCAAAGTAGGAGTCCTGCATGGAGCAGAGGCGGTCGATGGGGTTGAGAAAGGAGGGGTCGTGGGGGGACAGGCAGTCGCCAAGGTGACAGAGGGAGTCAGCATCCAAGCAGTGGTATTCACTTCCTGTGGAGGGGAGAATTTGTCAACTGTTTATTTATCAGAATTTAATACCTGCATTTTTATATGTAAAATGTAAAAAGTTACACATTAAACATGCATAAAAATACTCAGTGTTTAGTAAGACTGGGGATGAGAGATAAAGCTAGTGAATGTGACGTAAGACACGGTGAGGGTGGCTAATTACCAAAGGGGTGCATGTGGTCCCCAGGCATCTGGGGGGGAGTGAGGCCTTGTCGAAAGGGGTCCACTTTATAGGCCTGCTGCTCCAGAGCAATGATCTGCTGCTGCTGCAGGCTGGAGTACGAGGTCAGGCTGTCCATGCTGGGGTTCAGGCTTCCACAGGGGGGCGCTAGAGAAGATGCCACAACACATGTGTCAGCCAGAGTGCAGTTGCTACACTGAAAGGGGAATGATAATCAAAAAGGCCTTGGGGTGGGTGTGGGTGTGGGTGTGGGGGTCCATCAACCCACAGGAGGACCATTACCATATAAGACAAAACCCTGCCCTCTAACCCTAAAAGTATAAAAACACTAAAATTAAAGTGAAACTCAATTTTTATACTTAAATAAAAGTACAGATACCACACCAAAATTCTGCTCAAGTAAAAGTAAAATATTACTCAAGTAAAAAGTACATTAAGTATCAAAAAGGAAAAATTCCAATCTATTGATCTTACAAAAAGCAGACTATTATTTTATTTTGTCAGGGAAGTAGGCTTAGGCTACACACAGGGCAAGACAACGTGAAGATTTGCAATGTACAGCAAACCTGAGCACCACTCTTGGCCAACATCTCTAAAATGGTAATAAATTAGAAATCTTGTGCAATTATCATTTTATTCATTCATAGCCAAACATATTTTTGATGACTGATTCGATCCTTCTGGGCACTGATGATGCTGGTCCTGCACAAATCTATGGAGAGACTGCCATTCATTACAGATCATTCTTCTCAGCTGTTCTTTGCTGGAGGGGATTTCTTGCCCTACCTTCCACTTTCTGTTCTGCTGGATTCAAGTCAGGAGACATACTTGGCCAGTTCAAAGTTTCCACTCTTTTGTTGTTTTTTAATTTTTTTATTTTTTTAAACTATTGTGTGATTTTTGCAGTGTGTTTTGGGTCTTAGTCATGTTGAAAAGTTCCTCTTCTGCTGAGCTTCTCATTCAGTTTTCATTCAATATTTTGATATACAAACATGCATTCAGGGTGACATCTATAAATGTCATCTTCCCTACCCCTTTTGCACTCATGCAGCCCCATACCAGAACAATCCCACCTCCATGTTTCACTGTCAGTACAATGCAGTCACTGTCATAATCCTGGCCACGTCCAAACATGCTGATCCAAATTTATTTATTATGGCTTCATCTGGTTTCATTTGGTTGCATTAGACACAACCCATGTGAAAATCATGACATTTAAGATGTTTGCAGGTTATTTTATAACCTTGTTCATGGAAATATTGTTACCTGGAAATCACAAGTGCATTGAATTTTGTTGCAGTGCTCAAAGGTGTACTTAGTTTTGTTGCATTGTATTTTGAGGTCCTTATTTTCAATTTAGTTTATCTACCCTAGTTTATCTATACATTAAATGAAATATCCTACACTAACTTAAAAATGATACAATTATTGAAAGATGATACAGTCTGTAATCATTTACCATTTTAGAGATACTGGTCAGGAGGGTACTCAGTTTTGTTGTATAGTGTATAATTTGGCTTCCAGTTCATCCTTCCAGCCTCCAACACAGCTTAAAGAAACACAATACAATTATCTTTTTAACTCCCTGAATGGTATGCAAAGGTAGGTAAACATCGGTCATAAAGGTGGTACGCAGCTTACCGTGATATGGTACATGGTGTAAAATGTTTGTGAACCACTGCTTTAGAAAGCTCACGAGATTGTTTAAAATCACAATTAAATCGGCCTGCTGATCAATTGTTTTCCAGAGACTTAAAAAAATAAATAGTCAACACTGCTAATTAGCACCATTGTGAATAAGTTTTAACGCCAGCTATTAAGCGGATTATCCATATATCCATTATCTATTCATATATCGTT
Organism: Paramormyrops kingsleyae; assembly: GCF_048594095.1. Classification (NCBI taxonomy): domain Eukaryota; kingdom Metazoa; phylum Chordata; class Actinopteri; order Osteoglossiformes; family Mormyridae; genus Paramormyrops; species Paramormyrops kingsleyae. Next base: position 14,159,201 of record NC_132811.1, on the reverse strand, counting down.
TTTCATATTTTTCTTCATATTTTTATTTCTGCTAGTGTGTGTTATTTTTAGACATGACTCAGACCTGCACGATTGTCCCAGTCACAGTGCACCAGGAAGTAGCTATAGTGAACCCAATATTCAGCCTAGCAACTGCAAAGCTTTCCTAGTTTTTCATTATGGAAAATATCTACAATGTATATATGGGTGTGAGTGTGTGCAGGCGCGCACGGGCGATCGTACATGTTGTACACCACTAGATGGTGCTCTCTGTACAAAAAAGGACTCAAAACATGCACTAAAGTAAACCAAGAGCACCATTTAGTGGGGTCAGAAAATACAGCAAATGGTTCATGAAGCGTCATTTTGGCCATCACTATTCCTGACTCTCGGCAATCGACAAGTTAGCGAATTTGATACGTTCGGACGTTTGGTTAATGCGTTTATTAGACACTTCTCCTAAAACTCATTGGAGATGTTTATGATGCAATTTATGAATGTATTATTTTTATTATTATCTATAAAGCATATAATTACATTATTGGCCATTAGTATCACTATTTCTATTATTTAATTCATTTTGTCGGGTGTAAAGGCTAATTTAAACTTCTGGCATAATGCCATAGCAAGGATGACGGTACAAATTTCACTTACCTCCATTATGTTTATTCGTACCTTACAAGACTAAAAACAATAAAAAGTAGTATAGACACTGACTAGAAGGAAAAATGCATGAAAAGTGAAAAGCGTAGCGGCTCGACATTTTTCCAAATCTGTGTACGGGAAGTTCAAATCAACACAAATATAAACAGGATTCAAAAATGTATACTTTGTTAAATTATTGTTTTTTCCATTTCAATTCCACGATTTAACAATCTCACAAGGGGGGAAGACAATAAATGCAACACAATTTTGGCGGTGTAATTATGTATCTGTTGAGCGACACACGCTCATCGAGAAGCCTCTGGTTGCGACATGCGGGAAGGCGGACTTAGACATCCAAACCGGCCCTTCGTAGCGGGAAAAGCCACACCTATGTCCAACACATCTTCAAGTGGAAGCAGACGTGTAAGCTGAAGAGACCTCGCCGAACTATTAGTCTAAAAACCCGCGCACACAAAAACCACCTGAGTGTGACACGAGCACTCAGACCGGCATCCGCTACCGGAAAACCACTCTCGCGAGGGCGTATTTCTGCTCCACGCGCACAAATATGGATACTAATAGCTGTTACTGGTTTCTATATCTATACTGCACTTTTCATCGTCATTTTAGAGCATGTTTTTCTCATGTATTGAAAAGGAAAAAGTTTACTGTCACTCATGGTATGTAAGTACACTCCATGGTTCGAATTACGGGGGAGCATGGTAGGGCATCCTAACCTTAAGCATAATTAACCAAACAATTTACAAGAAATTTGGCATTTTTGCGCCGCAAAGTACAGTAGGCCGTGTTGAATATGGCCTGGGGTGGATGTCCAACCACACCTTCCCGCAGGTCGCAGCGAGACATATTTGGACCTCGTTTTCACCGTCGCGGCTCCAGCACGTCCCTTGAATCCTGCATAATGGTAATATACTTGTATACACTTAAATATTTATGTGTACTATTGTGTGATATAATGCATATATAATCCGTATATAATTAGGCTAAATTAATTATTCAAATGCGTTTTGAATTGTAAATTTACTTCCAGATGTATCCCTATAATAAATGTCAAAAGTTTCGCTTTGTTACCTGTTCGGCTCCCTAAAATCTGCCGTTTTGCGTTTGGCCATGTGGAGGAACTTTACCTAATTACACAGCCCTCCCAAGCGTGGAGTGAAAAATGTCCGTGGAAAATGCGCTAAAGGGTTATTTACCGATATTTTGGTGTTTTTATTGCCCAAATTGCCTATCTATCACTTACACCCCGCACTTAAGTTGGTGGGAGAATTAAACTTAAGTACGTGCTTTTTTGACTTAGGTGCATGGCAGAATCGACCCCTAAGTTTATTATTATAAAGCTAAATGCCGTGTTTCTTGTAAGGATAGACTTGCTGGTTAAATGGTTAACATTAGTAGATAGTTTCCAAAAAAAGTGATCTCTATTGCTTGGCCAACTTTTACCAGTGGATTGTAGTCTGTTTATTTTGAAAAATGACTAGCAACTCCACCCAATTATATAGCAACTGTGTGAAAAAATCCTGGTGACGCCCATGCTTGGTCAAGATTTTAAAAACAACCAAAAAGAGTATTCAGGTTTTACTACAAAAATCAAATAAGTACATAAAAGATACTGCGGATGAATGACAGGTAAATAAGTTTCCTTGGAGGAGTAATTTAAGAGTCTGATTCTAGTTTGACTATGACAGTTCAACATGGTACTGTCTCAATCAGATATAACTACAGTATATACATGTTCTTATAGAGAATACAAAAAGTGAAATCCACTTGGCCTCAGTGCCACTGTTACATGTTCTGTCTGGAAGGGCCTTGTGTAGACGATACCTGGCTGTCTTTGGGGGTTGTGCTGATCTTGAGGCTGTTGCTGCTGTTGTTGCTGCTGCTGTCTCCTTGCCAGCTTCTTCATCTGAAACAGCCAGACAAACAGAATGGTCCAGAAAAAAATGGCACAGATTCCTAGCCAGTTACACAGGGAAATAAACATACCATTATCAATCCACTGTTAATTTTTAATGCCTTTCTTTTCATTTATCTTGGGCTTGAAGAGCATTTGAAAGCAGTGCCATCAAAACTATGTTATTTATGCATTTAAATAGGGCTGGGCGATAGACACGATATATCAACTTGTCATTATATGAAATTGAAATGAAAAAAAAAATCAGAAATAAGTCCTCAAGAAGGAACATTGCTTGATAGCATGCATCAGCCAATCACATCACAGAAACAAATGGAATTCCAACCAATCATATGGTAGTCATAAGAACAGACAACCTCTGCCTAACAAATGCATAGCAAGGCCTTTTTCATGTTCTGAGTCTGTTTAAGAGGGACTCTAAGGAAAATGTAAGCAAAAATTGAGCCTTGAAGTAAATGACTTGAATTAAATTTAGATAATTATCGATATTAACTGATATTTTAAAAAATCATGATAAAATATTTTGCCATATCGCCCAACCTTACATTTAAATGGAAAAAAATCATGGTAACGCTTTACTTGAAGCTGTCGTCTATAATGCTTACCTTAATAATGCATTATAATGGTCAGTATAAGAATAAATAAAACATTACAGCATCTTCTACTAACAGCCATAAGGCACTGTAGTGTTGATTATAATACTTCATAAGCTCCAATGAAGCTCTCATCTATAATGCACTATAGATACCTTCATAATGCATTTTAAAGGTCGGTATAAGAATTAAGGATGCTTTGTACTGCATTATGAAGGCATCTATAGTGTATTATTGGTGAGAACTTCATGAAGCATTCATAATGCATAATAAACACGGCTATAATGTATGCCTTTTTATAAATATTTATAGATTTCTAAATATATAATGCTTTATGAATGCATTATAATGTGTTGTGAATGTGTTCATCGATTCTTATTAGACATGGCATTCACAGAAAGTGTCATAATTGTAGTTTAATCTTATAATGTGATAGAAAGCACTGGAAAGATCTGCAGAGGCTACAGTCTCACTAGCACCAATAAAATAGTCCCTGTGTTTTTTTTTTGTTATTTTTTTTGAATGAAGGTAATAGGATAAGCTGGTACCTTAGCTCTTTGGTTCTGGAACCAGACCTGCACGACTCGCACACTCAGCCCCGTCTCTGCTGCCAAGGTCTCCCGCACCTTCGCGATCAGAGAGACACTGTGACTGTCGGCGCCTGCGTGTGGCCTGTGCCCAGCCATCTGCCTTCACATGATTCAACTTGGCAAATGGTGGCGCACCATTGTGTGGCGTACCTGTAGTCCGGGAGCCCCGATCCAAACACGCTTTTGCCAGCAGCCTTGTTGTGTTTGATTATTCAGCTATTTAAATGCTGGCTCCCAGTAAAAATACTCAGCAGCAAAAAAATAAATAAAATCTGTGTGTAGGGAAAGCCTTTGCCGTTTTGGCTTATCTGATTGTAAGGTGGGGTGGGGCTTGGGCCTCCTGGGCGGGGCTGGGTCAGGAGGTGATGAGCCTATTCATTCTCCTCAACCATCCCTTATTGCAGATAATATCAAACTGGGCTCTGTTTCTTTCCCAGCCTGAACATCCACCCAAATCTTGATGTGGTGGTGCAGCAGCCAGCTGTTGTCCTTCCCCATCTCATCTTCTCGTGTTTCCCTGGTGCCAAAGCTGAAATCTTTTACTCTCCTTCCTTTCCTGTTTTTGTAAACCCATCTCCAGCCCCCTACCCAAACTATGTCCCTGTTCCGCCTCCCCATCTCCTCTCCCCCCCCCCCCCCCACCCAGACTGGGTCGTACAACTGAAGTCTTTGGCTCTCACCCACCTTTCGGCAGGGTTTGGAAGAGACCTCAAAGGAGGCTTTGAAGGCCCGTCTTTGCTGGGTGGTCAGGATCGTCCTGGGGCGTTTAGGGCGTTTGGGGTCGGCGTCCTCAGCGCCGCTTCCTCCGCAGGTCGTCTTCAAAGGGCCGTCCTCTTCCTCATCACTTTTACCTAGGACAATTAGGTTAGATTAGATTCAACTTTACTGCCATTGTGTTGAGGACAGGTACAGAACCAATGAGATGACATTAGGTCAATAGTGAGAAAAGGTGTTGCTAAAACCATGGCAACATGCTAGCCCATCATTAGGCAGCGCGCTAAAGGGAGTGGGATTATTTACACCTTTCCTTTCCCCTTCAAGAAGAATGAGCCCAGATTTCGGGGGGGCGTGAAGGTGTCCCCTGCGCGGTGACGGCCCTCGCGGCGAGGTTACCGCCGCGTACCGGAGTCGGAGGTGGCTGGGCTGGCGGGCTCCCCGCAGTCCCTGGCGCAGAGCAGCCGGCCATCTCTCAGCACGCACCGGTCGCCTTTCCGCAGGCGGCGCGCGCACACGCAGCAGCAGAAGCAGCGCAGGTGGTAGACAGACTCGCGGGCCCGCATGACCAGCTCCGACGGCCCAATGGCCCCCGAGCAGCCTCCGCAGCGAGCTGCAAACAGGCTGGGAGAGAGGGACAGCGTCAGAGAGACGGAGAGAGAGAGGTGGCGGGAGTTAGCGGGATACTAGTCAGCCGGAGGCTTCCATTCAGGTCTGCTCCCGCCGGGTCCACTGGGGTTTTCTTCTAAATATGCGAGGTCCAGACAATAGGCTCACCACAGAGATACCGGCTCAGGTAGCCGCCGAGGTTATGGCCCGTGTCCGCGGGAGAGTAAACAAGCACAGACAGGTGAAAAAGTCAAATGTGGACAGCCGACTGAGCCAAGTCAGAAGGCCAAAGTACTCCAACCCTGTACTCTTGATAGGAGCCTACTGTTATACCCTTAGACAAGATATCTAAATTCCTTTTGGAAAAATAATGCTGTAGACAGTCAAAAACTTTGAGGCAGGTAATTCACATTGTATAAAAGCATATTCTTAGCAATTTAGCAAAATAACATCCAGGAGCAATTAATCTCTATGTAACTCTATATAACATTAAGCTTTTTTTGACTCAAGTTCGAGTTGCAATCCAAGCACATCTAGTGTATTATAATGGCAATAAAGTAACGTGAAGCATTTAAAGCACATATTATATGTTTCTATACCCTGGACTGCACAGGAAAAAGGCACTTCTTAAAAACACCTCTCTCTCTCTTACTCACGGACTGTGACACACTTTCAAACATCTAGCAACTTTGGATCGAGCACAAAGAACATTTCCATGGGGTGGTAATCTCTGTAGCAACAGGCGTGATGAAAAGAGTGCAAAGAAGTAGCCTCTGACGAAGCCTAACCACGCACGCCACACCGCCGTGTCAGGCTACCCACATTCCGGCAAAGCACTTCCCAAAACCACGTCCTACCCCACATCCCACCCGAGCCCCCCACACCTCCCCCCACACCACTCCACAGTTCCCATTCGGAAGCTCGTCCGTCGGGGGAAAGCCGGAATGTTGCTGAGTCGTCCCTTTCTTTGGACTGTCTGGAGAGGGGGTCCTTGTTGACGACCTGCCCCCCCCCCCCCAAACCCCCCCCCCCCATCCCTCCCTTCCCCCTCCTGTCCCACCCGACTCTGCTACACACCCGTAGAGTGGCAAGAGTACGTTTGTAGCGCCTGGCAACCAGAGTTGGGCTAAGTCCCCTAAACTATGAGTGATTTCTGGCTGCGGTGTATGGGGCTGCCATCCCGGGGAGCGGAGAGAAAAGAACTCTGCGTGTCATGGCTCCAGTCGGAGGAGAATTAGGTTTCCCATGGGGTAGGCTGATCCACTGTATTATCTTAACTCTACTTAACTAAACAAAAACAAAAGGAGGGAACATACCCTCATGTTCATTGTCCTCTCCTCAATGGTTTCATATTTGTTTGTCTTCTTTTGTTTGTTTCGCTCGTCTTGTCCTTCTCCTCTGTCTCACAGTTCACAACCACGCTGGCACTAATACGTTTTCAGTGTATCTACTCTGTTAAACAACTGTTAAACAACTATTAAGCCGTTTTATTGAATGTTTGAGCTAGTAAAAATTAAACCATGTATTTGTTCTACTTAAGCGTTTTTCTGTAGGCATTTATTTTTTAATCCAAGTCTAAATCCAGTCTGTGGATCAAACAAATAACCACCCCCCCCCCAAGTTTTTTTTTTATTGCGTAATAAACATCCATCTAAAGATCCCAATAACTGCTCTGTGTAGGGTAAACATTACGGAGGCACCGCTGGAGACTCACGGGGGATAGCAAGGTGCATCTTCCCAAGGAGCAGCATTGTTGTGACTTATTAGTGTTGCTGTAGAGTCGCCAAGGAGACCAATTAGAACGCTGCGAACGGCTGATGTGAGCCAGACAGACGGACTGACCGGAGCGATCTGCATGGGAGGGTCCGCGGCATGCCGGTTCTCAGGAGAGGCTGGCCGAGCCACGACCCACCCCCGGGAGTCTCGCGTTCACGTCTCTGCCAGGTTTACACCCTCCAGTCCCCAATGATCAGCCCGAGGAAAGATCTGGAAGACATCTGAAGCTGTCAGGAATAACTATTTCACCCACAAATGTTTATTATTTTATAAAACAAGCCAATGGGTTGTGACGTAATGGGTTGGGACAAATTTTCATTGCCTAAAAACAAACGGACATGGTGAATCTAAATAAGACCCATTAGGGGCTAGATATTAAGGTGAAATCAGTGTGAATGGTTTCTCACTCACGGCTGTTCTTCCAGTGGCGCTGGATGCAAGTTAAACTTTATTGAGGCTGTAACTCCAGCAGCTGAAACATTTGGAAGTTGCTAATCGCTGTGTACATTTGGCCCACAGTCACAGTAAACGGTAAAGAAAGCTGTGCTATTTCTTATTGCATATCGCTGGACCCCAAGTCAAATCCCCAGTAAAAAGCTAGGGGGCAGTGGGGAGGCAGGTCTAAGCAGTGGACAGGTTTTTCAAATGTATCCAAAGGTCACTGCTCTTGGACCTTTGAGTACGACCTTCTTCTACAAACATGGAAAAAATTCAAGTTCTTTCCCACATGAGAAGAATGAAAGAGCAGCGATCAAGGGTTTCCTTTTACGATTTAAAGCTTCCCTCTGACGAGTTGTGAAGGGTGACTGCCAGGCCGGTGGGTTTATGACGGTTCGGACTAAATTACCGGAAGGTGCATAATTGACCCATCTAGCATGCAGGTACACTGGCTGTCACGGGTTGAGCAGTGCAGATATGGGTGCACTGTATTGGCTGCTGTAAACAAGCTGTACTCACGGTCGGAACTCAGCTCTGGGGAGGCAGCTGTAGGCCAGGGGAGGAGGCCGGGTGCCATCTCGGCCAGAGGTGCCAGGGCAGCGGGGTGAACCGTCGACCCCATCAAAAAAAAAAACAGGGCTGAGGCGAGAGGAAGACTGACGATGTGGCACTGGCCAGGTGGCTTTGGCAGTGGGCGCGCGACTAATTGGTTAGGTCAGATAACTCACGGTTGGATGGGCAGAGTCCCACCGCCGTCCGCCGGCCCGATCCAGATGCCACAGCTCTGCCCGCACACCGGAGCCTCGTCAAAAGCAGCGGTCCGCCAGCGCCCAGAACATATGGCGCGCTCTCGCTGCCCTGCCCCGACGAAGATGCCCAAGTCGGCAGCAGAAAAACCAGCCCCTTGCCGACGTCGGCTGCCCTTCTATAGTTATTCATGAACCGTCGTACGGATCACTGTGCGGCCGGCGGAGCCGACATGACTGTCTGATAAAAGGGAGACAGTAAACCATCCCGGATTTACCCAAAGCTGGAAGCCGGCTGCATCCCAGAGCGGCCTGTTTCCAGGTGTACCGTTTGGCAGAGGCGGCCTCCAAATCATACAGAAATAATGGGAGCCGGGTCCGTGGGCCGCGCATTGTCTCGCCTCTGCACTGCACTCTCGGCGCGAGGGGAGCCGGGTGCCACGCTGACGCGGCCATATGCCGTCCCCAGCTTGCCGTTGCCACGCCCGGCGGACTCCGCTAATTTAACACATCTTGACAACGTGTCAGTTGAGCTCTCCGCCAGATCTCTCCCTGCCTGTGGCACTGTTCGCACATTCCTGGGACCACTGTGGCCCTCCTTCCCGCAGTCACCTTGTCTTCCCGGTTGCTCTGACTGTGGCGGCTCTGCCAAGTCCCTTGGACCACAACACACACATACACACACACACGGCCCTCGGCTCACCACACATGCACGAGAACGCAGGCGCACACGCGCACACACACACGTCGCAGGCCTTGTCAAGGACACGCCGGAAAGAGCAGCTCTTGAATTGTTGACGGGCGAGATTGCCACGGAGCTGGGACAGGTGCTGTCTCATAGCAGGAAAGTGGGAAAACTTTTTCTCCTCAGTTTTCCGCCCCTGGAAAAAGGTGTTTGAATTAATTGAAGTATACTTTCTGTGAATGGGACTCTAAATGCACAACGGTATGTAAAGTGACTACGAAAGCAATATATGCTTTATGGAAAACCTATCAATCTCCTGTGCTGTGTGCAATAAACACTGACAGAGAGATCAGTCAGTGCAGGTACAATGCTAAACACAAGGCCCTTTGCTAGGCACGTGCAATAATATCAGTCACGACAAAATATGAAAACCGATATTTTCGTACTTCTAGTGTCATATCAATACAACTGATTTATTTGTATATAAAGATAAGGAAGGAAACTTTTAATTTCAAAGAACATTTTCCCGAATGGTATAAATACATCGCGAGTTATTTTAACTACCGCACCATTGCACTGTTTTACTCCAGGTTCTGAACCTCACAGACCGAGCATAGCTGATGGAATTTAGAGAGTCGATGCTTATGTCCCTTCCCAGGACTGCTCATGTGGTGCCACCTCTTTAAAAGAACAATAGGGATTAGTGACTTGTCAATTTCGGGAGCCAGCAGTCCCGTCCGCAACCTTTGCTCTGTCTGGAGCGCTCCCGAGAAGGCGCAAAGCAAGAAGGGAAACGCGCCCGATCGTAACAGACAGCTCTCTGGCAAGAATCTGAAGAAATATGTCAAACAGCTGAAATATATAGGAGGGTGCATACGGCATATTGTGATCGTGCTTCGTTAATTACCTGCCGCACAGCTCAGCGTTTTGTAGTCTTAAACCGTAGGATTCGTGTCTTGAATTTTATTTCTTTATTAATTGACATTGGAGCCGTTCCCTTATATAACGATAAACATTAAATAGGCCTATATGTAACACTTTAAATATGTTTTCTTTACGCAATAGGCCTACATTGTATTTCTCACAGTAAGAAGCGAACAGACGGACACTTACTTCTCGTAGTCGCGCTTGCAGTAAAGTTTGTTGTCCCGCAGAAAGCAGCTGTTTTTCAGGGGCTCCCTGCAAGCCGCACAATTGACGCATTGTTCGTGCCAGAAGCCGTCACTTACGCGGAGCAGGTATTTATCACGGATCAACTGGTGACATCCTTCACACACCGACTTTTGGGGCAAATCTGGGGGAAAACATTATGTCAACAAGGAGAAGAATCGCACGGCGTTTGCTGTTTTCCACCTGTTTGAAGCTGCACTAATTATATAGCGCTACTGCGATATTAATTTTTAACGAAGTGCTTAATACATATTATATTAAAATAAAAATGTAGGCTATACTGTACCGAACACACAACATACAATACATTTTAATAATAATGCAAACCGTAAAAGCGGCGTAAATTCAGACCAGTGTAAAACACGGTTAGGAAAGTATTTTAAAAAGTAATGGTTAACACACAGGCCTATTTTTAATTTTAAATCTATTAAAATGATCATTTAAATCAATTAAACTAATGAATATATTTAATTAAAGAAGAAGCGCAAAAATTGCTTAAATATCCATTATTAAATTTAGCTAAACAAACTGCAAGATATTGAAATTATGTTTTAAATAACACAGGCTACAAAAATCAGAGATCCGTTTTCGATTTTCGCATCGGAGTGAAAAAAAGTGGCAGCACTCAATTTTAGATTCTGATCGATTAAATACCAATTACAGGTGCTGGTTTATTTTTACTCACCAAGCAGGGACGCTGGCATGTTTCCTTCCATGCTATTACCCAACAGCATCTTCTGTGAGATTTAAAAAATATGTATGGTGAAGCACCACATAAATTACGACAGACAAATTTTACTGTATTCAACAATACTAAGAATTATATCGGTGCATTATATTAATAATATTTACTCATCCATTGGAGCAAAAATGTATGCATTTATGATCGCAATGAATGTATTTATGATCATTTACTATAGTTATATTCATTGCATACTTTACATTAAAACGAAAAAGTAAAACATGTCAACTTGGTAGAATCACCTGCAAATAATCCAGCCTTCCAGATACTTCTCACTATCTTTCCTTCATTATCTACGACAGACAGTTGGAAATGAGAAAACTGAAAAAAAAAGGTTTTGAAAAAGAAGGAAAAGGGAGAAAGTTTTCTTTCTCTGACTGCGACGAGCGTTCCGTAGGTCTTCTCTTCACTTATTGATTAGCGACCATTTATTTAACCCATTAGTCCACCAGAGCGGTGACTGAGCATCTCTCTACCTTGAAGCACTTTGAGGGTCGCGTCTTCATTACGGCACTGTCTCGCCGCATCTTCATTCTCCTCCCATCTCTGCCACGGTCGCCCCTCTCCATAGCACTTCAGACTGAAACTTCAACATTAGCGATGCTGTACAGACATGATATTATGACGTGCGCTCAGCTCACCATTAAACATACAAAATAATGCAAGATCACAAGTAAACATACCCTCTTGTGTTTAATGATCTGGAGGTTGAGAAATCTTCCAGGTAGCCATCATGAATCTACATCTGAGACATTTAAAACAGTCTTAGACATCTAAAATGTACTCATCCCAAAATGTATGCTATCGTGAAATAACAATTGCATTACTTTACTTTAGTGCCAATAGAATATAATGTTTTACTACAATAACTGCAGCAGCTGTAATAGCAATAACAAAAACAATAATAATGATCTTTTTGTGATTCTGGCTTCACCGTAGCAAAAACTGGTTTGGTAGGCCTTTTACAGGACTTTTATAGGAATTTTTATGCATTTTAAAATGAAAATGTAATAACTTATATTAAATTGAGAGTTTTACTTGAACAAAACCGTGTGATTTATTAAGTTGTAGTGGTCAAAATATACTTCCAGCAGTTCAGTTCTCCGAATCATTTATCTGTTTCTGTAAGCGTGTTGGTTACGTCTAGAAGTCTGAAGGACCCACAAATTAAACAATTGATTATGGGACGTTCCTTTACATTTATAATCGAATTTGTAGTATTTTCTTAAACTAGAATAGCCTGACGTTTGTCCTAAACGCAGATGTTTTAAGAATATGTTTGATTACACAATGCACGTCTCCTTACATTGCACATTGTGTAATAGAGTGTATACAAAAACTCCAGGCAAAATTATTATAAACACAGGGAAACAATTTAATCTATAATTATTACACGGCGTTCGTTATGATAGCAAACATCTAGCTTTCGTTGCATTAATCATTCCCTCCCAAAAAAGTTGCGCATTTGATTATTTCAAATTTCTCGGTCTTTCCGCAACACTGGTAGCAAAATCAATTTTGAAACAGTAACTAATAACCGAATCATATATTTAAATGAAGCAAAACGTTGAAGTTGATGCTCTTTGAGTTACTTGAGCCGCAAAAATCTCCGTTTGCTTCCTCAACAACCTCATTCGCGCCGCAGAATCCAAAACATTAAAGCATTCAGTCACGTTTCGTGGAAATGGAAGCGAGCTCTTTATTTACCCCATGACCAAACCTGACACAGGTTACTGCTTTGCATAATTTCCAAAATTAAATTTACATTGCTGGTACGATTATTAACGCCTGCCGCCTTAGTGTTTCCTCTTGATGACGAGCCAAGAATCTAAGACAATTGCGGTTCATTTTCCATTTTGGCACATTTGACTATTATGTTTCGCTAGCAGACAAGGGTATAACTAAAAGTGAAAATAACGAACGATAGCACTGCAAATACGCTGGGGTGTACTCCGTCAGCTAATAAAAGTGGCACGCTTTTGGAGTGATTTTCCCACTGGCGTGGGAGTGTGTGAAAGTGAGGTGCATATGATGCTTCTAAACTCACCCCGGGAGGCTCAGGACTGCCTCATTGACAGATGCCATCCTCGGTGATGTAACCAGTGTCCCCATTGTTCTACCGCCAGGCTGGTGTCACTGGTAGTACGCTCGATGTCAGGGGAAAACAGGACCGCAGTTCTCCAATAATGAGCTTTGTGTGGCAACAGGCTCTTACTCGCTGTCAGTCTTCTGGATGAAGTGACCGCATGACCGTCGGTCTTCAATCTTCTTGACTCGTTTTAGGTCTTGAAGCCACGGCGTGTCGTGCAAATAACCCCGTGGAGCAAAGTTTTGATTTCCCAAAGTCTTGATCGTGCAGCTAACGAACCGCTGGGGGGCATTCTATCCCCATTGGTTTCTTTTAGACACAAGTGTGAGCGACAGACCTAAGGCAATATTATGCCCTCTGTCGGAGAGCGAAATATGAAATTTACTTCACACGCGCTCAGAACATTATTTGGCATTAACATCACGCCATCTACCGTTACATTACAATAAATGTCTCAGCGTCAATATTTGTTTTCACAAAGGGAAGCAAGCACATCCAAAAAGTTTAAATAATTTTATTGTGACACAATCATAAAACATATTCCATAACGGTAAATATTGTCCAGTTCCATCTTCCATTTGCTTATCCAGAGAAGGGCACCGGTTGGGTGGGGGGTAGGGCTCCCTGGAATGGGATGCCAGTCCAACACAGGACATGCAGTCATAGACTATGGCAAATTAGAGATGGCAGTAAAACCTAACAGCATGTCTTTGGACTGCAGGAAGGGGGGGAACATGCAAACTCCACACACACACACACACACACACACACACACACACACGGCAGGGGTGGGATTTGACCCCCAAAACTTGGAGGTGAAAGGTAAGACTACTACGCACCACGCCACTGTGCTACCTCGAGTTTAACAAAATTAATTTTAATACAGTTTTCATTTCATAACATTAGCTTCAACATTGCATTGACCTGATGTTACGTAACTATTTACAGGAACAAAAGTTTTTACAATTCTATGAAATTCTTTTCAACAAAACTCGTTTGCCCTCCTAAATGTAATTTTGCATTATTAATTATGCCCCGTACAAAAAAATAGTTTACAGCTGAGGTGACTTAAACCTTTACATCAATTACAGCGATGTCCATAATATTTACAAAGAGCCTAGGAGCCTGTGTCACGTAGCCTGATGTGGAGCTTCCAGCATTTCCATGAGGAAGGTGTCGATGGGGGTATCGCCGATCAGTTTGAAGAAGAAGAGATGCTCCAGACATTTCAGTCCGATGGAGCGCAGGGCAGGCAGACGGAGCAGCAGTTTGGCAAACCTGGAAAGGGGGAAGAAACTTTGGTGGTATTTTAAAAAAGCAATGCTATTGCAATATTTTTTAATCTCGGGGATAAAATCTGCTGAGCCTACTTCCTTCCCTTCCACCCTGCTCTTGGCAAATTTTATCACCAAGATTTCAAAATACCGTGGTATACCTTACTACTTTAAATCTGCCCTAGCCTACCCCAAAGTATTTTCACCTAAAACACTAAAATAACTTGGACAAAAGCATGCTTTTTGTTTCGAAGGGTATTCTGTACATAGTACGAAACCACTGAGTTGCTATTAGTTGGGTGACTAGTTACATGTAACAACATTATATAATTAAATTACAGGTATCCTTCATTTAACGTCTGCATTACGTTCTGTATAACACACCGTTAAACAATCTAGACGGTGATAAAATATTATCACATTCACTTAGAAAGTGTAGGCTATTCTACCCTCCCATAGTGTAAGATGCCTTTAATTGCTGCACTAAGTAGTTTAAATACTTTGCAGATAGCAAATGATAAGTGAAATATGGTTAACTAGAGTTCATTATAGTACTGTGACATTATACATCAGGCAATGCTGTACAGTACAGTGTCTTTGTTGGCTGACAGCGGTACTTAGAGCCTCTACCTACGGCTCTCTGCCCGCTCTCTACCTACCGCTCTCTACCTACCGCTCTCTACCTACCGCCTGCCCGCTCTCTGCCCGCTCTCTACCTACTGCCTGCCCGCTCTCTACCTACCGCCTGCCCGCTCTCTGCCCGCTTTCTACCTACCGCCTGCCCGCTCTCTACCTACCGCCTGCCCGCTCTCTACCTACCGCCTGCCCGCTCTCTACCTACCGCCTGCCCGCTCTCTGCCCGCTCTCTACCTACCGCCTGCCCGCTCTCTGCCCGCTCTCTACCTACCGCCTGCCCGCTCTCTACCTACCGCCTGCCCGCTCTCTACCTACCGCCTGCCCGCTCTCTGCCCGCTCTCTACCTACCGCCTGCCCGCTCTCTACCTACCGCCTGCCCGCTCTCTACCCGCTCTCTATCTACCGCCTGCCCACTCTCTGCCTACCGCCTGCCCGCTCTCTGCCTACCGCCTGCCCGCTCTCTACCTACCGCCTGCCCGCTCTCTACCTACCGCCTGCCCGCTCTCTACCCGCTCTCTATCTACCGCCTGCCCACTCTCTACCTACCGCCTGCCTGCTCTCTACCTACCGCCTGCCCGCTCTCTACCTACCGCCTGCCTGCTCTCTGCCCGCTCTCTACCTACCGCCTGCCCGCTCTCTACCTACCGCCTGCCCGCTCTCTACCTACCGCCTGCCCGCTCTCTGCCTACCGCCTGCCCGCTCTCTGCCTACCGCCTGCCCGCTCTCTGCCTGCTCTCTACCTACTACCTGCCCGCTCTCTACCTACCGCCTGCCCGCTCTCTACCTACCGCCTGCCCGCTCTCTACCTACCGCCTGCCCGTTCTCTGCCCGCTCTCTACCTACCGCCTGCCCGCTCTCTACCTACCGCCTGCCCGCTCTCTGCCCGCTCTCTACCTACCGCCTGCCCGCTCTCTGCCCGCTCTCTACCTACCGCCTGCCCGCTCTCTGCCAGCTCTCTACCTGCCACCTGCCCTTAATGTGAATGGATGTTAAATGGAGGATACCTGGTCATAATAAATGTAACTGTAATCTATTACTCAGAGAAAATATGTAAGTAAATTACAGATACAAATGTTGGTGATTACAAAGGGGTTACATCTGAATGTATTCTTTTCAATAAAAAAAACTTATATGTAGAATACAGCATAAATTTTTTGCTGTGCATCTTTTCACCGTGCAGAAATGCCTTGTTCTGGCAGATTCCCAGACGGCACGGCTCAGCAAAGCCATTGGGACTTTTCAGATTTATTGCCCGGTTTACAACATTTGTTACAAAAGTAATCAGAAAGCAATCAAATTTAGTAAGTTACATTACTTTGATTAAGTATTCAAAATAGTTTACTTTTTGCATTTTTAACTGAGTAATTAGTAGCCTGTAACCTATTACATTTCAAAAGTAACCTTCCCAACACTGCCGCTGGGAAGGAAGACGATGCCACGGGACACGTACCGACCAGGTTGCTCCGGGTATTTCTGCTTGGTGTAGGACTCCAAGGATGCATACACCTTCTCTCTCAGACCCTCGACCTCAGCTGGGTTGGACAGCCCCTTCGCATCTGCAAGCCGAGCACATTCATGTGACATCATTTCAGCAGATTGTTTAACTAGTAGCCATTGGTGACTTGGGACAGCTGGACACATGTAAGACTTGGAAAGTTTTTAATGCTCATTTCAGCTTGGGTTAAACTCAAAACCAAAAACACAATTAATATAAGAAACCACTAGTATTTCGTTTAAGAGTGTACTAATTGGCATTTTATGACATGCCTTCCATAGAGAAACCTGTATACATGGTGATGACCTGGGTTGAAGAGGATGATAGCTCGCAGGCATCCCAGCTCTGACTTGTCCATCTGCATGTCTTTCATCTTGGACACCAGTTCTGTGAGAACTCTGCAGGAAATGTATGAAATCTGTTTATGTTCTATTGTATTGGGTGTTTGACAGTAATGACCAAAACAATGTTCATGTGCAAAGGAGGATGTGAATTTCCACAGGCTGCCCTGACTGCTTTACACAAAAACAGGTTGATCACAATGAGTTCTCTTGGCTCTGTAGTCCAAAACTAAAACAATGTCTGGTTATTTCAAAAACAATGTTCTTGTTTACAATATAACAGAGACACAAAGCCCATGTTTGAGGAGCAATTTTGAGGAGCACTGCATTTAAAAGATTCCCTGTTGATATGTAATCCATGTAGGGGTGGGATAATAATTTGAGGTCATATCACCCACCCCTAATTCCATGTTTACATCAAAAAAGAAGACATGCTGCAAGTAAGGAGCAGGAAACTGGTGGGAGGGAGGTTATAAAGGTGATAATCTTTCACTTTTACTTTGAATGCAGGAACCAATTACAGTCAGTCCTGTTACAATGCGTGATATCACACCACAAATCTGTTCTATTGCGACTTACATATTACTACCCAAGTCCAATACAATGCAGGATCGCATTTGTATTTGCAATGTTTTCAGTCGGAGAGAAAAGCACCAAGTGAACTACAAAGCGATACAGGTTTTAGCGAGAAACACTCCTTGCATGCAAAAACAGCTATCCTGGTGAACAAGTGATGTCAGATTCATAAACAAATCTTTCCTTTGAACTGGTTATTTTCAGTGAATCGGTTGAACCAGTTTTCATATCTAAAAGAATCAAACTTTTTGTACATCCAAGCACTGCACAGGTCAAAGTCTTAGATTATAAAAATCTAAGAGTATTTGACCAATTATCATATAAAAACAGGGCAACTTTTTAAAATTCACTTACATTTGCTTTCTGTACACTGCATCCATGTTGCCTTCAGTGCCCCTCCATATACCGTAATCCACCGTATTTGTGCTGTGTGCATGCCTGGATGTATGGCGGCTGTGGCTCACTACTCCTGACTAATGATAGCTAAAGCAACATTTCATGAACCATTTACTGTACTTTCTGACGCCACTAGATGGTGCTCTCTGTTCAAAAAAGGGCTCAAAGGAAGCCCCACAGTAAACTAAGATCACCATCTAGTAGGGTCAGAAAATACAGTAAATGGTTCATGAAGCGTCTTATTGGCCATCAGTCCTCTTGACTCTCAGCAATCGACAAGTTAGTGACTTAGGCACGTTGGGCTGAAGTGGTTAATAAACACTTCTTGTGAGACTCTTAAGACCAGAGGGGATATTTATGATATAATTAATGTATCATTATTATTTATTTAAAATGCATATAATTACATTATTGGCCACTGGTATCACTATTTTTATTATTTAATTTTGTTTGCCGCAACTTGCTAAGTTTTGGAGTCACATTCCCTTAGCCATAATTTTCCCAGAGGATATGTGTATTTTAGTATGTGATTTTGGTGAATGAAAGGTTTTCCAGTAACACTTTAGTCGTTGTAGAAGGACTGACTGTATCGTATTATCCATGCAAATTTTCCATTTTCACTATGCTTGTAATTACCAGAATGGAACAAACCCAGCAAACCCAGACTTTTCCATGTCCAGCCATGAGCTCCAGCTCCCCTTTGGGAAATTGCAAACCAGCCCAAGCCTGCTAGGAGATATAATCCCTCCAGCCATTCTTGAGTCTGTCCCAGGGCCTCCTCCCAGTGAGGGCTGGATGGGAACATCCTAATATTCTGTTCTTCTCATGACCTTTGTAATGAGCTTCTACACTGTGCGGAGGCCATACACACACCTGTCAAAGATGGAGCCCACCCCGGCACTGTGGGCACTGTTACGGTGCACATGCAAGCCAGTGGCCAGCAGGATGCCATCCTTCACACTGACGGAGCGGTGAGAGAAGGAGGCTATGAGCAGCTCATTCCAACCTAGAGGACAAATAAGCACAGCTGAGGTCAGTCCAAGCCAGCTGTGGCTAGTTTTGGGTCCTGCCCCTGGCATATGGAATCAACTGATGCTATGCTATGGCTAAAGCACTGCAGCAGCATAGGGCGCCCCCTGCAGGACAGTGAAGGATATAAAAACTGGAAAGCTGATGTATAGTAAAAGAACAACTTCATGGGAAAATAACAAGGGCTAAGGGTTAACTTAAAACTCGAAATTAAAGTGCTCATATTAATACTCCACCTGAAATGAATGGCTTCACTGTGCATTCAGAAAACTGAATGCTGTCCTAAGCATCAAGTACCAAATTGTGTACTAGCAAGAAAAGCCACAAAAGCACATACTGAGTTATCCATCTTCACCAGCAGAGGGAGCTATATCCACACAAAAAACCCAAGGCTACCCTCACAATGTGATACCTGAATCAATGAACTGAAGAGCATATTTTTATGTTTTATATAGTAGGCAATTTTTGTGAAGTAGTCCATGGTTCGCTGACAAAGAAATAAAGGGCTCATTCAATTACCTACCTGCTCGGAGGAGAATGACTTGATCGTCCAGCTGTAGCTCAGAGAAGTGCGGAATTCGCTTCGCCCACTCCACCAGCGTGAAGAGCTGCTTGTCTGCTGCCTGGCAAATGTTGGTAACAGGGTCATTGGACTGCCCAAGACAAAGAGAGGCAAAATGAGGAAACCATCCATCTTCCTTAACTGCTGGTCCAGTACAGGGTCGTGGTGAGCTTGGAGCCTATCCCAGGAAGCACAGGGCACGAGGCAGGGGGCACACACACACACACACACACATACACACACACATTTATATATATGAAATATGCCATCAGTTATAACCATACACCTGGAACCAGAATCATGTCCATCAGAAATATGACCCGAATAATTGACTTAGTCATAATATAAAAACAAGTGTCATTTTGTAGCAAGTACACGGTTTTCAGAACATCAGCACTGGTTTTCTATTATGTTTCAGTTAACACTGACTGTTAGGGTAGTTATATAGGTGATGCCGAGACATTAATAAGGCTGTCAGTGAAAACGACGCCATGGGCAGTTTACCGAGTTGCCAGGGCTACCCTCCACACAGCATTCTGCTTCTGACTCCACAGCTAGCTCCGCAGCCAGGACCTTCTCCACAGGCATGTCCTCGTTGAAGCCACAGGAGGATTCCACCTCACTTTCACTCCTGTCTTTTCCTCTCTGTCTCTCCTCTTGTACTGCTGAAGACACAAAACACGACCTGCAGTCACATTCCTGAATCCACATGAAAAGTGGACAACATGAAACAAATGGCTTTTTTACAGCAGATAGCATAGACATACAGTAAATAGACATAAACGTGTCTTCACCAAAGCCTTTGTCAATTAATCCGCAGTTTGACCCCATTGAAGGAAAAAAAAACAATGACTAAACTTGACAACAGAATTCTGAAAATGGGCATCAAATAAGGACTGATGCACTAAAGGTCTCCAAGAGAACGTCTGCCTAGTTTAACATTAGCTTGTAAAATGAGATTCTAATGAAAATAAAATAAATAAATAAAAACTCATAAATTTTTTAATCCAACTAACTTGTATCCTACCCCAAAACCTATCCCTAAATACTTGTCTACCAAGGATAAATAATTAATAAACAACCAAGCCAAGCAATATTATTAGTAATTAGTGGAATAAAAGCTTCTGTAATATCAGATACTACGCAGGTGTTAACATTATACAATTGGCACACTAAAACCTGAACCTGGACTGTTTAGTTTCTTTGTCAATTAAGGATAACTAACCAACCTGAAATGACATTGTGGCAGTGTTCTCATTAGCACATCCTAAATGTGATTTACACCGTCACACTTATATGCCTCCTTATCTCCATTGCTTGGGGATTCCCGTATCTCTGTTTCCTAGTTACTGCGGTCTCCTTGCCAACACTGCTGAAGCCAGTCAAGGCGGAGCGGCTCTCACCTTCCCTTTTCATCCCCATAGCCAGACACTTCTGGTAGCGACAGTACTGGCAGCGGTTCCTCTGGCGCTTGTCGATCAGGCAGTCCTTGCAGTCCCGGCACGTATAGGTGAGGTCTTTCCTAATGGTCCTCTTGAAGAACCCCTTGCAGCCCTCGCAGCTGTACACACCGTAATGCTTCCCTGCTCGCAGGGAAAGAGGCATGAAGATGGACACGGATCTGGTGTGGGGACAATGCCACACAGCATGTATCCGGACGTCAGACATCTTTGTGGGTATTTCCAGACACCGGATTGGTCGGTGATACCTATTTTGGAGGACTGACACGTTTGTGTGGTGAGAGTCACAGGCCGTTACCTGAGGAGCGATCCCCACAGATGGCACAGATGTGCTTGGTCAGGGACCCAGGACTGGCACATTGATAACTATTCATGTTCCCCAGGGTGAGAGGTGGCTTCACATCATCCATGTTGCTGACATTCATCGAACTGATCTTAGGGGGCAAAGAAGGCACATGAGACGAGTGGCCATCGTTTCGATCATGTGACCACCTGGGAGGGGAGCACATATTTGCTCAGTGTGCTACAATCCAAAGTACGTTACATGGTACTGGGGGGTTTAAAACCACAGACATGAAACCAGAAAGTTTTAAACCCAGGATAGACTCTACCATAGATCCTCTAAAAGATTCACTTAACCTGGTCCCTCAGAAAATTATTCAGCTGTATAAATGGGTAAAATACCTCAGTATATTGGATAAAATCATCAAATAAGAGCAATGAATACAAACATAAATAGACAGAAACAACATAGCATGCCAGCAATCGTGTCGTGTATGAAACACTCCTTTTGCTAGAGAGCAGATCAATGTCACGTTCAAAAGCACTCGGGCAGTGGCCTCCATCTGTGCTGTCCCGCTGTCCCCAAGGAGCGGACTAAGTAGATATAATGAGAAAATAGCAGGCTGAGTGAGTAGAGTGGTGAACTCCAGCATGCCAGACGGGCATCATAAATACACAGGATTAAGAGCGCTAAGGGCTATTGTTTGCTACACATGGTTCCCATTTTACCTTATGTTGCTGTAATACTGTACGTATGGTAAAGTTACATGTTTTTCTTTAGGATTTCCTTCATGTATGTAACCCTTCTATTTATCCTAACTGTGGGTCTGATACAGGGTTGCAGTTAGTCTGAAGTCTGTCCCAGGAGGCGATGGGCACAAGGCAAGGGACAGACTGGGCAAATGCACTCAAGCAATCAAACTAGAGACACCAACTTACATATCTACATGTCTTTGGACTGCAGGGGGAGGTAAACCCAGAAAAACACACGGAGAACATAGAACCTGCACAAATACTGAGCCAGCAGGGGAAACATAACCTGCAGTACTAGAGGTGTGAGGCTACAGTGATGCCCACAGAGCCAGCCGGACAGCGGTCATCAAAAAGCACAAAAAGGCCAACCTCAGCTGCAGGCTGCTATAGACCCACAATCCCAGCATTTCATAAGAATCCAGTGTGACAGAAGAAAAGGCCTGATTATGGCCTGAGGGCAAACAGAACCACGTGATGGGTGGACTTCATTCTGGTTTAACAGACACGGCACCAAGTGCAGCGCAGGGGGGACATGGAAGGAAACATGACAGGTGCTGGGTCATGACTGAAAGGGGGAGTGGGACTGGAGATCAGGATCTGGCCACATTTTCTGGGACCAAAGGAAAAGACACAACTCAGTCTTGTCGGACTGGTAGAAACATTCAAGGCAGTAAAAAGGTTATTTTTACAGGGATTGGACTGAGTTTAAACAAATGGGGCCCTGTCCTATTTGATGAGTCAATTTGGATGCCAAATTGTCAGAGAAAAGGGATAAGGGCAGGTTCACAAAAAAAAAGACATAAAGACAGCAGTAGATTTCCTGACTGGCTCTGAATATGATATTATATAAGATTACAAAACAGGTAATTAATGAAATAAAAACTTGACTTTTCTCCTGGCTAGCAAGTTGACTCACTTAAAAGGAAACACGTGGAAAGGCATTCATATAAGGCGTCATGCCAGATCACGTCACTGGTGCATTTTCTGGATGACATTTACTAAAAAAGTAATAGAGTTGATTTACTGTTATTTTCAGTCTTGTGGGACTCGTTAACAGATGGGAGCACACGCGACTCGTGCATTTAAAGAGAGCCAGCACCACAGCGCCCCCTGTCTAACCCACGAGGCCTTACCTGTGCACTGTTTAGGGTCCCAAAGTCGATTTCAAGAGCGGAAGGCAGGCAGACGGACGGGGAACCAAGCGATGAGGTGATGACAGAGTAAGGGGAGGCTAACCCATTCATGGGGGAACTGATGACGCCTGCGGGGGAGGGGTGGTGCCGAGAAGGGGCTGTCGAAGTGCTGATAACAGAGGGATGTCCCAACATGGAGCTCATGGGCGGCTGGGTGGGGGGCGAACTCATGGGCCCGGGGGAACCTGCGAATTAAACCACAGCACATGGCCCCATAGTTCAACAAGAACCTTCACTCAACAGAAGAATGAGCGTCCATAACACTAAGACTACAGACAAAAGGAATACAGACCTTCCTCTACTCACAAACGAGATACGTTCTGAACTGCCGTTCATAACTTGAAATGTTCGTAAGTCGTTCAACATCATTTTAAGGGTATACGCAAGTACAAAGAACTAGGATGCTGGGAGAACGCACGCTACGCTGCTGAACGGCGGGAGTAGCGGCCAGTCGTACTAGCCGGAATTGGCGCGCAGAAAACAAAATTGATGTTGTGGACAGGAAATGGGAGTCCAATGAGCACAATTTGGACTTACGGTCCTCTTCTTTTGTATGTGTGAAAGTTTGTAAATTGAAAGTTCATAAGTAGAGAAGCGCCTGTATAGATCCAAACATAGAGCTCATAAGTAGAGAAGCGCCTGTATAGATCCAAACATAGAGCTCATAAGTAGAGAAGCACCTGTATAGATCCAAACATAGAGTTCATAAAACTTTCCATTCGTTATTATCTAAATACCAAAAACCTTTGTTTTTTGTCATGGCCATCAAAACGTTCAGTGTACAATATTTGAAACTAGCCTCAAACCACTAGGTGTGGCACCAACAATCAACACATTTTAAATCATGTAGATTATGCATCTTAGATGGTGAAATGGCAAAATGCTGAGCTGACCAATAAATAAACCTCTTGACCCTGTCTCCATATTGTATGAATTCAGTTGCAGCCACTAAGGGTGTGCGTTCGTGAACGATTTGTTTGTGAGGAATGGGTCCCTTACTATACAATCACATTCACTTCCCTGCACTTCCTTCTTTTCACTCTTCCGCTTATCCTCAGAAATATGACATGAATGCTGCTTCACTCCTCGACTATGGCCAGTGAGAGCCAGTAAGGTATGTAAGTTTAGGCTGGAAGTGAGCATATGATTGGCAGGAAACTAAACCTGGGATTTTATTTGGCCACAGTGAACACACAACCACGAGTGAGTCAGTGAGCCAGATCATTTGGCTCAGAAATAAGAACCGATTTTGTGTGCACATATATCATTTAAATTATTCAATGTATTTACGCATTTATAATGTATTTATACCTTGCAACCAGATGGGTCCAACTGTGTGAGTTGCTAGCGGCAGCTTTTGGGAAACGCACCCCAGGACAAGAACGAGAGACCCGAAGGAGTGAAGGAATTGGTGAGTGAGTTGGGGAACAAGAGTCACTCCACTCCTTTGGATCTCTTGTTCTGAATGAGAGACCCAAAGGAGTGAAGAAGCTGGTGAGCGAGTCGGTGCATGAGAGAGCAGTACCTCAGTCATGACTGAAATGCATCATCTCTTGGTGGGGTAAACAGGTGCAGTGACTTCCCATATTCGGCAAATTGGATTTTAGAAATGCAACAATTTCACGATGCAAAATTATTTTAACCAAGGTTTGCTAGCGTTTGGACTCATTAGCTGACTATATGATGAGCTGTTGGGTTTGTGTTTTTAACAAACATGAGTAGCTAAGGTACAATGCTGAAACACTTAAACTATAATTTAATAACAAATATTATTTATATCAGATGACTTATTGGTGGCATTTAGCTTACTCCTAAACAATATTTAGCCTAAATAATAGGCAATTTTTTGACATATTGGAACACAAGTGTTTGAGATCTGTTTTACACAAACAGGAAGTGCCACTGAACAAGTTGGTGAATGAATCAGAACAAATATTTTAGGTGAACTGAATCAATCTGTGTCCCAAAAAAAGAGAAATTTCACCCATCACTAGCAGCCACATAGGTCAGTTTGGGGTAGCAGGCTGCTTGCATTCTGTATATATTCAGTATTGGGATTGGACAGAGGGGGACCGACTCCCTACACATATGCACACAGCATGTGATTTAGCCCCTCAATAGCACTGCCTTCCATCAACAGTGAAATCCCAACTATCCAGCAGAATCTCCAGCCATCTTTCAACTGCTTATTCTAGTCAGGGCTACCTGAAGCCTATCCCAGGCAGCACAGAACGAGATACCAGTTCATCACAAAACAGATACACAGCGGGCAATTTAAATACACCAATTAACCTAACTGCATGTCTCAGGACTGCACAGCACAGGAAGAATATACAAAGTCCACGTGCAAAGAGCAGATCTGAAGTTCAATCCCCCAACCCTACAGTTGTGAGACATCAGCACTACCCACCTTTATTCAACTATTAAAGAAACTGGGGGGGGGGGGGGTGATTAAGTTATACACCCTCCATTTATGGCTACTACCCCTTTTAAACTTTTCACATAGCAGTCTGTACTTCAGGACACAATAAGCTGCCACAATCCAAATCTTTCTTGCGTATGAGATCGTTTGGCGCTGAGTGGTATACATCTGTTATCTTACACGTCAAACTCAGATACGATGTTACACAGAAAAGGTCCCCCTGATGGCTTCATCAATGGTTGGACTTAAATATATTACGCCTATAAAATAAAATTCCACCCTACAAAATAGAGGAAAATAATGAGTCATTTTCTTTTTTAGATGCCTACATTTTTGTTTCAGTTTTTGGTCTTAATTATTTAAGTATTAATATACATAAATGATTGAGACGGAAATCAGCAAGTTGGGTCAAGTCAACCACCTTGGCATTTATATACTAAGAACCCAGAATTCCCCCCCTCTAGGTGCCCTGAAAAGGTTTCACATTTCAGCGCGGACAGACCGCGCGCATATCAGGCCATGGTGGATACATGTAGTCCCTGCAGATAGCCGCACGGCGGTTGCGTAACTGAAACCCGGGCGGCAGGAACAAACGGAGCAGTCGGGTTTGTAGCCGATGGCAGGTTAAGATCAGCAGACCGGGACCTCACCGGGATGCAAACTAGCAGACTGCGGACCGGGACGCAAACTAGCCGACTGCGGACCGGCGGCGCGTGGTTTACTGCGGACGTGAGGCGAGTTTGCCCGTGCGTTTCATGCCCGCGCGCCAAAACGCGAGCTGCCAGCTGTCGCAAAAAACGCCATCTACGATAGTGTTTGCTAACTTTATTCGTAATTAATCACTGCTCAGACGTCATACTCACTTTATTGCCAAGGAAAAACCCCGAAATGCTGTATCAAACAACCCAATATCGATAGTATTGGGAACGGAGTCAAGAGGCTCTCGTTTCAGCTTTTGGCGCGGCGGGATATAAATATTAGGATTAGTAATAATTACGAACAGCGTAGAGACAGAATAACGTTCATACTAACGCTCTGTATCAGACTATTTTGTCAAACCTGACGGAATCCCGTATCAGCGCAATCCAAGCGACTTTTGACCGGAGAAGTCATATCTCAAAGGTCAGCACTACCGTCGCAATTATCAGGTTAAAAACATACCACATCTGGTCTCTGAACAATCCCTGGTGTTTACCTTACAATAATCATCATTATGTCTCTGCTTTTATAAATGTAAATGTACTTCGCCGTAACATACTCCAGTGCAGATTCTGAATGAGAGGAATTCCTAATATGTCTGAGAATTTTAAAAAAAAAAGCCCAAAACAGTGACCTTCTAAAAAATGATTTAAGCTGTTTTGCCCTGAAAATGGGGAAAAGTGACACTTTCAGCTGCTAATTTTGCGTTGCTTGGTTTACTTAATTATGATTGTCATTATCACAAATGCTACACCAAATGAAATGGACCGAGCCCATGTTTGAGAAATCATTTCTAGGTCCTGAGCACGGTGAGATGAGCAGTCACACTTATTTATTTCCATATATACACTGCAGATACCCAAGTTACCTTCAGAATAATACAGAAAAAAGAAACAAGGATAACTTGAAATAAGAACAGAAATTGTAGTTGTGTACACTGCTCTTCCACACAGCATTAGTTGTATGGCTTCCCCTCCCCCCCAACACATTGCCCCCCAAGCTTTCTTAAATGTAATAATTTCTTTCCTAAATGAGGCTGATGTCTGATCTGTCGTGCTGCTAAATCCTCTTACACCCGGTAAGTATATCCAACCTGTTTATCTGAAGGTTGGCCAGCTGTCCTTAGTGGGGGGGCTGGGGACCTTGTCCATGTCAAGCTGAGATGCCCCCCCCACAAGGCCCAGGACCCAAGACATTAAACCACACGTGCCTCTAATCCTTTAAGTATGGGCAGTGCTACTGTACAATGCAACACTTCTCGTCACATCTTTTTTGACTTAACGTTGCTTTATAGCATACAGAGTAACCCCCCCTCCCAACTGCCACAGCCGTATATACATAAAACATGTTTGACAAAAATTAGACAAGCGAGAGAGATTCTGGATGAAAAGTACATACTTCATGCTTCATCTTACTTCAACTTAGAATGAGAATAAATCTGCAGCAACTTTCACAGACATTCAGCAGTTAATACAGTTTTCACAATTCTGGACATGTAGAAGTCATCCTTTATTTTTTCTCCAAACAGTTGGAATGCAATGGTGTGGCCAGGCAGCAAATCATATGTGACAGTGATTTATGAGAGTTTAAAGACGTGAAAGGATGACAGGAGAGTAAAACGAATTCTTTCTTGGCCATGTTACGAAGGTTTTTGCTCCAGCCTCATTCCTCTTGAACACTATCAGCTTCCTCTTAATTCAGAGTTTTCCCCCTATTTTAAATGACAAAGCACATTTCCATTTATCTCCAAATTAACTTTGTACGCATCTCTCTTAATTGTAATAATGTGGAGAAAGTGTTTTAGTTTAAACATTGCACATAATTATCTGGATGGGTTAATAATTATCTGATACACAGTATGCAGTTATAAATGCTTTTTTTTTCCAACCATCCATCTTCATTACTGCTTACTCATTGCAATCACCGTGAGCTTGCAACATATCCCAGGAAGCACAGAGGAAAAGGCTGCGGAACACCTCAAATGAGATGTCTGTCCATAGCAGGCCACACGTTTAGAAACACAGTCACGCACTGTGGGCAATTTAGAGAGAGAAACTCATCCAACCGCAAGTCTTTGGACAACAGGAAGAAGCATGTGTAACTCCAAATAGAACTCCAGACACACAATGCCAGAGTAGGAAGCAAACCCCAATCCTGGAGATGTGAGGTTGCAGTGCTACTCACTGAACTGTTAACTTCCCGTCTACTTACGCACACTAAAAAATCTGCTCACATTACTCCTGTCCTCCATGATTGGTTGCCTGTCTCTTCAAGAATCAAATATAAAATTATCCTCATCACCTTCAAAGCCCTTCATGGTTTAGGTACAGTTACAAGAAGCCTCTGTCACCCATTTTTACTAAGCTCTATTTTGTAGACCTTATGAGCTACAGTATATACTGAAACATATGCTCTGGGAATGGGAGGAATAGCTAAGCTCAAAATAGCATCTCGCAGATGACCGGCGATGATCTACAATCATGCTCATGTCGGAAGCAGTGTGTTGTGCACGAAAGACACCACCATGTTTGCCAAAGACAAAGGGATTTATGTTTAATTAGGTGACCACAATGGCTAAAATGCATCTGTGTGGTGAACCAATCCGCCATATGTGCAAAAATGCACATAATTTACTATGAAAAGCTTGGGGATTCTTTGAAAGCCCAGTGAGCGTGATTCGTGTGTTCAGGAGGTGAAAAGTTGGCAGATCGTTAGGTAGGACATGAAATGAATTACATAACAGAAAGGCAGTCCCGACAGTTTAAGAGTCTGATTAATGTTTAACAAAGGAGGCGCAAGCTAATTGACTGACGCTCGTGAATAAAGGCAGATTTCTTCATATGAATGGGGCAGGCAAGCTACCCCTTTGAAGGGCTAATTTCAAAAGCTGAAAACTACAGTCCAGCAGCAAATACAGAGCTTCTCTTTTAATGATAGTTAAATTGGCAAAAAAAAAAAGCCTCCACCAAATCACAAATGGGGCAGTGCGATGGCCAGGGCCAGTCCCACGAGGGGTAAGACAGGGATTACCATGCCTCAGAGAAGCTACTAAACAAACCTTTTTCTGTACAGTTGAAGGGGTAGCTGAATGATTTTGTATAGCTGCTTTGAAGCTGATGTACATTTTATGTACATTTATGCCCCAAAAGGCAAACATCTGAATGCAAAATATAACTACAAATCAGTACCCTTTGAAGCCCCAAGATGATCAAAAGTATTTATGTGTAGATTGAAAAGCATGTTTTGGAAATGTAAACCTTGAATGATATATTGGTTAATATATTGGTATTGGCCTATATTTGATAAAATTCAAGACATCTGGATCAGTCTGATGTGTCAGTTTTGTCCAATATTTCGGGTTGATATTTAGACGTTATCAATATTCAAATTTAGTAGCACCACAGCTAAAGATATTACTAAAATAATGCAGATGATTGCGTTGAACGATCAGCCATTTTCCATAGTGGAGGATGGTGGATTTAGTTAGCTCATTCACCAGTTACAAGAGGTGTCAATGCTCCGGCCTGCAAGATGGTTTTATATGGCCTGCAACATGCTTTTAATTCATTATTAAATTAATCTTTCATTTTACACAGAGGATAAAAAATTATGTAACATCATTCCGCTAATTGGTGTTGGCAAGTTTCATTGACTGTTTTCGGTATCGGTTATTGGTGGCAGTCAAAATGTTCACATCTGTGTACCACTAGTAAATCTATCTAAAGGGGTGTATGTCTCCCCCTTTCATAAAGACAGTTCTGTACCAGATGACTGACAACCCATATGTCCAATGGATCACAAAAAGTGGGAAGGACTCAGGGAGGGCTGGATCCTGTCAGGTCCTTTTTGACAGGTG
The DNA here is from genome assembly GCF_048594095.1 of Paramormyrops kingsleyae. NCBI lineage: Eukaryota > Metazoa > Chordata > Actinopteri > Osteoglossiformes > Mormyridae > Paramormyrops > Paramormyrops kingsleyae. Next base: position 14,129,515 of record NC_132811.1, on the reverse strand, counting down.
CCCGCTATAATACCAAGTTCATTTGATAGGACTGGGCAAAGAGGTACTGCTAACTGGCAGCACATGGTCATCCAGAAGATATCTCACCAGTTTAAGCATACCCAGGTGTTACATGACGCCAGGGGTCACGGAAGCCAGGGTTGCGAGCAATCCGGGAACACAAGCCCCCATAAGAATCTGCCTGCAGCATACCCGGCATGCGGGCCTTGGCGCTGAAAGCCGACGGACAAGCAGAGTGCGCGCCAACTGTGGGGCCAGGTGGTGAGTGGCGTCAAAGTTTCTACGATGACAGAGGACGTTTGCACTCTGCCAGGTGGCAGGAGCCCCCAAGGGATGAAAACAGAACAGACCACCACTGCCTTGCAAAGTCACATAGCGGTGAGTGATCAGGCCTCATATGCTGACCAGTCAAACTCAAAAAGAGTTAGCTCTGCATTAGTCTAATATACAGACTGCAAAATATAACGAAAAGCTAATGATAAATTACAGCATCGTCTTATAATTTAGACTGAACACCAAGATTAACTGGCCAACTTATATGACAAAAGAGCATCTTTTTGCAGTGTCTGTGACTTTGTCACCAAGGAGACCAGACTTGATGGCCCAGCGCGGGCAAAGGTGAGCCCAGTGCAAAGCAGCCAGATGGATGAACGCTGTGGGACAGGCTGTCCGCACCAGTGGCATAAGATAGGCATCGGCCCTTGGTATAGGGAAGATGGGACACCTAGTGCCAGGGTGGGTTTACTGGTGGAAGGGTGTGCTTCAAAGATCCTCATCTCAAAAGGGTCACACTGCATCCTGTGTGATATTTAGAACCTGAAACAGGGTAACCGGCACACCCGCCAAACTAATGCAACACTAGCAGCACTCGTACGGAGTGCTCAGAGCAGCACGGTGAGAAAACTAACAGGACAGCTAAGGCATGAGAATCATTCACTTTCTGTAAAATCTGAGGGCAGATCCAGCCTTTTTATATCACCCATAAGCTAAAATTCCATGTGCATGTTGAATGATGACAAGGACCTGCCATGTTCAGGAAAACACCCAAACAGCCTCACACAAATGGAAGCCACCTCCCCAAATAATACAAATTCTTTTCCACATCCCTGAAAAATCTGTTTTATTTTCAGCCAAATGGATTATTCAGCAATAGTTATGCATTAGGCAGTACTTTTCTGGTAGTTATCTCCAACAGTTATACACAGTAACTAACATAAAGAGGTATGCGATTTTTCTTTAGACACAATGAGTTACTGACCATTGAAAAAGGAAGAAACCAATATACAGGTCTTTCCCTGTGATGAACTAGCATCCCATTTAGCGTGTCCCCTACCAGTGACTCCAGATTGTCCACAACCTTGTAGAGGAACACATTACATATATTGAATACTAGAAGAAATTATATATATTGAACATATAGAAAAGTCATAAAAGTTACATACAGTACTATGCAAAAGTCTTAGGCAGTCAAAGAAAATGATGTTTAAATGATCTTTTTGTTGGTGAAAAACTATTGGTGCTCTTCCACTGTCACCAATAACCGAGCCATACCTCAGCTATACTGCGCACTGATGGTTTTCCATTGTAAATCATCTAAGCCATACCTGCTTACTAGCAGGGCCAAAAGCATGATTAACTGAGGTGGTTGCATCACCATCATCTGATTGGTCGAAATGCAGGGAGATACCAGTGTTCTGCACATAGATTATCTGAATGAAAAAAAGGTATATTCAATATATTTTTTATTAGTCATAGCGTACATCATGATATATCGATGCATTCCTGATAACTCAGAACTTGAAAATGTATAGCTATAGAATAGCTGAACAGAATGGACCTGTAATGCAAATTTACGCAAGCAAATGTTAATTCCACTAGTGTTTGATGCTACAGTAAGACGGTGGTTCTCACAGACTTGCTAGCAGAAATGAGTAAATCATGAAGTACACTGAAAAGAACCATATATTTGTCAAAATTTGTCAGCTTAGTCATTTCAAAACCTATCCTAAAATCACTACAGTATTTGCAGTTGACCATCTAATATACCCAGGTATTTTTTTACTTTAACAAATTAAGTTAATTAATTGATTGAGTTGGTAGTAAAATTTAATGAACACATGGAATGGCTGGGGTGGCCCCGAGGAGAGGTTTGGGAACCAAAGCCTTGTTCATTTAGTCATTCAGATCCAGACATCAGTAACTTTTTGGAGACCAGAAGAAAATTCTTGTTCATTTTTATTGTGCTATTAAGAATTTGCAAATATAGCCTAACTACCTGGATAAATATCCTTAAACATTTCCTTTGACTGCCTAAGACTTGGGCACAGTACTGTATATAAAAGGTGGCCATTAAGATGACATAATGATAGGATTTGTAGATTCACTTTGTACTGTATTTACTGTCAATACCAGTAAATCAATATACATTCATGAGCCACATAATTATGTTTTGGTCAACGACACACTGCATATACAGTGGGGATCTCATAAGATTACATTGTAATGGAACTGAAAATTCCCTATCACCTACTGATGTGTCTAATGTGTTTGTGGTGATGCTGGTGTAACCAAACTACTGCACTGCCAGTATAAAGTTCAGCACACACCATTACGTGCATAATATATGATAATGATAATAACTGTGTAACTGGTTTATGTATTTACTGTACTTTTATCATTATTTTAGTGTACTCTATACTTTAAAAAAAAGTTTACTGTAGCCGAGGTGTATACTAGGGTATACCATATAGGTTTGTGTAAGTACACTCAATGATGTTCATATAATGACGAAATTGCCTAATGAATTTCTCAAAACGCATCCCCATCGTTAAGCGACACGACTGTAATTTATTTTTTGTGCCTGTGTTTATTGTTTCTGCTGGAAATATAATTTAAGCACTTTTGGAAAGTGACCAGATGCACCCTTAGCACATTTCTATTTGTACTAGTTGTGAGCTACTACTTAAACTGACCACAGCCTATATCAGCAAACCGGCTGTCAATAGTCAGGGAAGCATCCGTGTGCCACATTACTGGAAAGTCCTGTGCCTCCGGCCAATCAGGCTCCATGGCCTTCACCACTGGGCATAGCAGTGGGGCTGCAGGGTGCTGGGGTGGAGTCTGTGCCACTTACTGGATTACTGAGATTATCCTCAGATCAGTCTAGGGGGAGCAGTTTATTGCAAGCAGAGCAGCTTAATATCCCACAGGCCACAGGTGTCAGTAAAATGAGTCAGAAGCACCTGTTGCTTTTTTAGTTTTTATTCTTAAATAGCAGGTTTCTCTATAATCTTCCAATCTTTTTTAGCTTCAGTGATTTTCAGGTTCAGTCAACCTCATCATTACCCTAGAGATTTGTCTACCTGGAGATTTTTTTATGAATTGCTATTTTTGGGAGAGGATTAAGTGAGCAGCGATGAAATCGGGCCCTTCTTCTTTTTCTTGTTTAGGTTTTCCCAGTGCTTGCCTGATGTAAGGACAGATGAATCACCATCTGGGACATAGAGTAGAAGTTCAGCCTGTGCTGAGCACAATGGCTTCAAACTTGAGCAAACGCTGTCCCTCAAATATCGTCTGATGGACTGTTCATTTCCATGCACCCTCATCTTTCTGTATAATACGCAAGATGACCACAGAAATGTCAGCGATTATGTCATTTGAGAGAGAGGCACAAATGGATTAACAGGCAGTTCAAGAGTGGAATCTTTTTTTTTTTTTAAATAAAAATAATAAGAGAAGGGGCTGCTTTATATATAGAGAGCAGCTGCAGAGAACCAAGGGCCAACAAACGAACAGCAGTGTTCATTTAAAGGAGCACATTAATGACCGTTCACATTGCAAAAACATCTCCGCTTTGTGAAATTGTAAAGCATACGCAGAGAACACAAACACTGACAACAAACAGAGGCACGTGAAAATACTGGCCTTTAACAAACAGCAAAAACCTGACCACCACGGTAAGAATAAAGAGTAAAAACATCATTAGTTAACTGTTAACAAACCATGAGCTCCCACATCAGGCTTCAGCATTATCTAACGAGGTGATTGTAGAGTGGACCCCCAAATGAGCGGGGTTTTCAGATGCATACCTAATTCTGCTGTATTTCTCCCCAAACACAGTTTTAATAAATACTTAGATATCAGAAGAAAAACAGTGTAACTCGTGAATGCAGATGAAATGAGAAATTCAACTGCAACTTTATTAATGGACGGGCTTATATAACAATGTTACTACTTCCTATAACGACTGCTATTTTGCGTTCCTAAATGTGACACATATTCTTTCTGCTTTATCTTGCACTCTGTCTTGCAATGAATAAAAAGAAAATTGCCCAGAAGGAGAGAATACCAAGCTTACATAAAAGCATTGTGTGGGCAACAGAATTAAATACACTACAGCTCCTTTAGCAGTTCCAACAAGCCCAAAGCAAAGGCGTAGGTTTGGTTTCAGCATTTGTAGGGCCCAAATCAACCCCGAGCCCCCTGCCCCACTAGACACACATACAGTACTCCCGCAATATTGGGAAGGGCACCTCCCTACCATCCATAGCCAAATCTATGCCCTTGGCCCAGAGGCAAATCATAAAACAGGCTGCACAGTGGAGCAGGCATGTTAAAATCGCACCCTTAGGCCTTAAAATAGACATCAGATTCAGAAAGAATTTGCTCTGAATTGTGAGGGAGGGGGAACGGTAATGTTATGCTCGGTAATGTCACTAAATACGAGCTATTGAAATATCACCTGTCACCCAGTTTTCAAAGTGAAGATGCAACACAAATGGACACAACTCAGCATGTTCTAGCGGAATGCGCAGCCCTTACCTTCAGTTGAATCCTTTGCCATATTAACTGACCATACCACTTATCTTGCCCCATTTGACTGTCAGAATCAGATCATCAGACTAAAGAGCTAAGAACCAACCATATGTAGACAAACACTAATTCAGTGCAGAACTTTAACCTTAAGTACTAATTACCAAAGATGGAAGATTAGGAAAAAATAACCCTGGAATTGAACCTATTTCATGCCACAATAACAGTAACCATTTACACAAACATAGCATAAAATACACCTCAAAATACACCTCATAGAGTGCATAAATTTACTATATAACGGCAAACACGTCAGATACATTGTTATGGATTTATTACATTTTAAGTCTGGGGCTTTTAATGTCCTGTCAAAATGCTCAGCTATACATTTTTTTTTTTTTCCCCCCATATTTTTAAAAAATAATATTCTATGGGATGGTGCATCAGCTCAACAGGCAGCATTGTGGCTTTAAATCTCTGGGGCTGTGGGAGTGACCAGGGCCATGTGTGGAGTGCATGTCTGCTGTGTTTAGGCTTCCTCCAGCTACTTCTGTTTTTTCACCTAGTCAGGTGAACAGGTTACTGTAGTTTCATGTATGACCAAGTGCATGACTAACTGTGATGACAAACTGAAAATTCTTGAGTTTAGCTTCCTCGAGATTCTCGCTGCCAAATAAAGTGGAAGCTTACACTGCTACTTCCTAGAGAAGCCTGTGATTTAAAAAACAGCTCTGACTCATTGGTGATTGGCGTAATAAGAAGGGAAACCACACACTGCACCTCTCAATTCTCATATAGTTAAGGTAATTGTCAATAGTTGATGCCGCAGTCAATATTATTGCTGTCAAACACAAATTAAACTAACCCTGAAAGCTAATTATAAAGGATACTGCTGATAGTCTTTTGGAATTTAAACTTAATTTAAAATAACATCTGGCCTTAAGCAGACATTCATGTAACACTGAGAAATACGCTCTTGATCTAAGTGGCATAATGGATTCAACAATCTGTGGTCATTTTTCGGTCATGTCAACTGGTTTCACGGGATAGCTTTATATAATTTTACAACTAGATTTTTCAGTATCAACCACCATATTCTGACAAATGTCTAACAAGGCAAAATATTTTCACTACTGTAATAAATATAGCTGCTTCTAATACATCCATATGTCATGAGTGACATCAGAGCTATATCACAAAGCAAAGCTGCCCCACAAAAAATGTAGCCTACTACAACTGGACACAATGTCAGTTTTCTATTTGCATTCATCCTCCTTTATCAGAAAGCTTGTTCCGTAACATAATATACCATATGCACCACTAGTTATGTGTATTACATACATGAATGTTGTTATAACTAATGCAAATTATACATGTGGTCCAGTTGAAGTACAGCCACTATTTGAAAGACCTTTTACGGTTCTGAGGTGCTTTCCTCATGGCATCCTCCAAAATTTCATTTCCTCCACGGCGACGCACTTAATTCTAGTGCGGAACACAATGCAAGTTAACATAGCGGTTTGGCTGAGAACAGTTTGGAGACGCGTTAGAATGGCCATAAATAACAAAACCGCAATTAAAGTGCCAACCTCTGACCCAGTCGGAAAAGGCAGAGCTGCGAGCGGCTGACTTTTCCACGGGCACATCCTCCTTGTCAAGAAACTGCTGTGGGACGAGTACTCGCTAAACCGATAAGAAGACCGCGGGATTGACATCTCGTCTAAAGTCCACCGGCGGAGTGCCGCGAACGCCGCAACCCAACAGGGAAAATCCGACTTAAAACGCGCTCGAAACAGACGGTCAAAGACGCAATGGAACATCGGTACACTTACTTAGGTGCAGATATCTGTCGTTATTATCCATCCTGTGTTAACTATTGCTTTGATAGTTGCGAGTGCGCCGTCACGGAGAGCAGCATCTCTCCGGAATCTTCCCTTCGGCCCCACTGAACTCTCGCAGCTACAAACAGGCTGGCATACACGTGGGGCCCTGCAAAGGGGGTGGCGAAAGAGGGGATTCTCCCAATGACAGCAGAATAGCGTTCGCTGGCGTACACTTAGCTACGACAAAGCAGCTGCAGTACGCCGGTGAGTTGTAGAACCAAAAAAATTAAAAAATAATATAAGAAGAATATAGAATTCCACGTTGTACATGATGCGTCCCATAATTACGTAATTTTCCTATAAAATGTTAATGATTAAAATAAGCATGAATCATTTCCTTTATTTAATGTACAACGTATGGAATTTTACAGTGCGTTTCTGAGATTTTTATAGATGCAATTGGTATAATAGGCCTAATAATAATAATAATAATAACAACAACAACAACAACAATACAGTTGCTTGAAAAACAAGCGTCAGAATAAAGACACGATTTCCAGTGTTTTCAGTGTAAATTCTCGCTGGAGTTGGTCTGGAGACCCCTTTGAAGTGCCCCAGATCTTTCCCCAGAAAAAAGGGGTCATTTAAGGGTGAGCTCTCAGTACCTCAGAAGGTTACGCAGGAGTCACCGGCATTCATAGTCTTGAACTCCGTTTTGTCGGAGCCTCCGTTTGGGATGAGCACTCAGCACAGTCCCCCTGCCAGTCTTTCAAATGGGAACGCGGCCTCAGCTCGCCTCGTAGTAAAACAGCCCATAAAGGAACACAGGAGGATACTAACAAAGATGAATAGGTTTTTTTCCAACTCATTCCACACTAATCAGCCCTTTTCATTTGCCCATCCCATTAGTTAATGTAAATTCATTAAAGTCAAAGAAACAGACTAAAATGGCAATTTATCAATTTCTCCTTTGTATCACTAATGGAAGCAAATGGTTTGGGGCATTTGCTCATATTGTTATTGGCCTATTTTTTTCTAGCTATAGATTTTCAAAATCTATATGGACCCCAAAAGACATTCTTTAAATAAAAGGATAATAAATACCGCAGTTGAAAATAATTGGCCTATTACAATCTTATAGGCTTACCTTTTATTTAATTTATATACAAATATTTATAGAACTGGTGGCGAAACAGATAATAGTTAACGGTATGATCGACGTCATTGATCACGTTCCTGAACAAAATGAACGGTCATTCATTCTTTGAACGGACTGAATTATGTCTTACTCTTAAGACAACACAATCTCACCCATTGCGCGAAATGGACGAAGTTAACTCACGAAAATCAGTGCAGTAACCGTTATAATATCGTTCACTTAAATGAAAGCCTAATTTCCATTGCAGCCGCTAGAGTCGCCACCAGCTCAAACCCAAAAGGACTCCTCCAGCCCCACAGTCAACGAGGAAGCCCCCCCGCCGGCACTAATCTTTTGTATTCATAACACTATCCCCAACGCACCGCTATCGCAACCCCAATCTCTCAACGAGCATAGCAAACTGAGCCGCCTCCCAATCATACCCATGCTGTGTAAAACAGCAGAAAAACTTCAAAAAAACATACACGTTCTGCAAACGTGATCATAATGTTGGCCTCAAAGATCAGAAAAAGGGATGCCTAGTTGTTATTTTCAGCATTTTATTTATATTTAACGGCAATCTTTCGTTCAGACCCTGTTGTCTCGCATTGTATACTTATTTTTCAAGATATGAAAGGTCTTCCAGCACGCAAGACGAATAATTCTCGCTCGGCTTCATTACGATAAAGTGGAAGTGAACACGGGTGACCCCTGGAACTCTCTTACTCCGTTTGTTACGCGTTTGTTACTTAAACCGCAAAAGGCAGGACAATAAGCGCGTTTCTCGTTTCTGCGCACTATTCATTCTCTCCATCAGTCTTAAACACAATAAAATGCACCGTGATGTGTTATGCTGTCTAAAAATGGCTCCTGATTTGCCCGATTTTTTTTTTATATTTGTGGTCAAATAGTGGTCTATGTGTTTCACGAGTGCTATATAAAGCAGAGAACAAGGGATGCGTGCAGTTAAAGTCAGACCCAGATGTTGATCACTGGTAATGACTGTTTCATTGGCTATTTTACCGCAGTGTAAATTTATTGATGCTGATCATAAAATGATTTATAACTTTACTTTTAATCTATTAGTGAACATGTGCGGTGTATCTGTTCCCCATGAAGAAAACCCAGTTGCCGTTTTTGTAAGATTTGTTCACATGCTGGGAATGTGCGGAGATAAGCCAAAATGTCCACTTCGCTGGCACAGTATACAGCTGTTAATCATTCACCATGGAACTGAATGTCCAGCTCAGTGGATTTGACCTCCACCCACCGTCCAGAAGATCAGCAACCCAAGCCTCTGGTCAAGCCAATAGAGACCACAGAGAGCAGAGTGACATTGTATCTTTCTATGTTTCTGTACCTTGGTACTGCATGCAATATTCACATAAAAATGTGTTGGCATTATGTTCAAAAGTACTAAAATAATATTATTAAATCTAGCGACATGGATACAAAGTCGTTCAATAAACTACAGTGGTGATGTAAAGTAGCTTAAAACTGGTACTATGTTGGTTATAATGGGACCAAGGAGAAACAGTTTTTTTTCATTGTCACAAGTATGCAAATTAAAAAGTACAACAATAAAAACAAACATTACTCATGTGGTTGCCTTTGATTGTGTAAATGCCTTTGAAACTGAATAGAGATGAACTGAGTGAATAACTGAACTCGGTCACTGCAGCCTGATCTGTTTGATCTCAATTTTCCTATACATAAGACATAAGACTTGCAGCATAAAATATCCCATTTTACTATCACTGTTTCTGATGAAAGCCTTGAAACTACTGTAACGCATCTATTGCACCAACACATTAACTTTGTGTTTGGAAATATTCAACAATACACATTTCACATACTAAGAAATTGTTGATCCAAGCCAAAATACAGTCCACAGCATAGTGTAAAATAAATAATATATATATTAAATAACATTTTAGTACATTATGCTGACTATTGTATTGTATGGGTTGCAACATATCCAGTGTGAAATGTCTATTCCTAGATGCATGAGATTTTCTCTCTAGAGAAAGAAAACCTTTTTTTTTTTTTTTAAAGAATATGAAGTATTAACCCAAACACATGACTAATCCTATCAACAGACAGACTCCAGCAGAATTACTTAATGGGTCACTTCTGGGGGATCCCATGAAAGACCACCTCAGGTTAAGCTAATTCTGTGCTTCAGACCTCCAGGCTGCAGTGTGACCAGCATGACCATTTAAGAAGCAGGCTAAAATTGAGCTTAAGAATATATCACAGGACAGACGCTGTGGTAATTACCCCAGGGAATTCTTGTTGCTATGGTGCATATACATTTACATAAGCTGGTTTCTTTAACCAGTTTAAATCTGTCAGTATTACAAGGGGTATGCACACTAGAGTTTAGCTTCTCCATATGTAGGCCTACTTCTTAATGGCATGTTTCATTTCAAATTTTGACTGACAATCTAATGGATAATTGTTTCTATGTTTTTCTTTTGAAAAATGGGTCTACTTGTGTTATTTAGGGACTTGGTGACCTACTTGTACTTTTTGAGTTCTGGAAATTATTTGATGTCGTTGATAGGCCTATGGTCAACGCAGATTGATTGTGTTAAATTTTACTTGTAGTTTGTAAATTACATTGCCAAAAGACATTTTAATTGCAATCTGAATTTCGTTAAAATACCTAGAATATACTTCTAAAAGGTGTACTTCGTAGATCTATAAATATTTATCATTTAAACGTGCTTGATATTGTACATCACGGAACTAAGCACAAATCATTAATGAACATGTCAGCCAGAACATTAGTGAAAGGAATAGTTTGCTACCACCTAGTGGGTTGCTTGAAACAGACACGGAATTATTTACAATACTCCAGTAATTATTTTTTTAAAGTCTTCAGCAGTTTTATATCACTTTATAAATCACGTTACCTTTGATGTGTTCTTCGACAAACCGGGTTCCTAATTATATAAACATACAGTAAAATGTTCCGCGTTTTAATTTAATGTTTATTCATCTATAGAATGTAGAATGATAAAATAGCACGTAACAACGTATCCATAAAAAGTTTACTTACTGGGATGTTATTACAACGATAAAATAGAGCCTGCTAGTTCAGAACTTTTTTCAACTGCGCCCATCCAGCTATAGCTAATAATATGACAGTGTAGTTTTGATTAAAACATCGGACCGGCAATACTCCAAGGATACATGAAGGCGTACGTGTCACCTTCAGCCACCCGCGCCGCTAAAACGGCGCAGATAATGTAACACTTCCCTACCCGGTCAGCGGAACCCAGCGGGTGCTTCTCAAAGCCAACTTAGTGCCATCTGTCCGGACTGAGAGCTTTCGGATGCGGCTGGCTCTGTCCGTGCCCCAAGCTTTATTAACCGGCCGTAACATTTTCACTGCATGTGCCCTTATCGGAGACGACGGCTCCTCTGCCCTGCCAGAGCGCAGTTAAGACCTGTGAAGTCCCGATGACAAAGATGTTTTGTTTAAATTGTGCGCATATTGTTCAGGTAGATTTATGATGCATTTTTTAGTCGATTTCCCGCATATATTACAATCTATATCTGAACTACAATAAATTCATATCTCACGTGTCTCAGAGCTGGTCTGTGCCCCGCAATTAAGTAGGCTTACTTGAAAACTGATCTGATGGACATACTCAAACTTTTTACTACTGTTCCTCAGTAACTGAGAATAAAAATCTCTTATAAGATCCTCTATGACCATATTCTATAGCCAAAATATATATATAAAAAAAAGCCAAAACCCACTCTTAAGTTGTAGGATATATGAGATAGCTTGATTATTTTCTATCCACTCTTAAAAAGTAAAATATTTCGTTAATTAAATCAAACTCGGAATCTGCCAGAGGTAACAGCCCATGTCAGGTTCTGTTGGTGACAGGACAGATCCAATCTACGTACAGGAGCACCGCTAGAAATTTTGGATCCCATGAAAGCACATAATTTTGCACCACAAATTTTTAATCATCCTAACCCCCCCCCCCCCTCCCCTTTACTGCACCCCTGCCCATATAAGCAACATCCATCCATCCATCTATTTTCTGAAACGATTTGTCTTATTCTGGGTTGTGGGGAGTCTGGAGTCTATCCCAGAGGCTACAGGCGAAAGGCAGGTAACAACCCAGAATGGGGCGCCAACCCAGCGCAGGGCATTTAAGCAACAGAGAAACAGAAATGGCATTTCCATAAGAATTTTGCTTTGGGAAATAATAATAAGTTAATCTTTGGTCTAAGACACCTTGCTCCTAATGATGCATGTTACTGTTGATTTTTTTATTAGACCTTAATGAAACCAAATTAAATCAGTAGCAATATAACTCATTATAGTTCCGATGAGGTGCAAGTTATAAAAAATATGCATTTATTTTATTGGAATTAAATGAACTACAGAAATGTGTTTTTGAATAAATAAAAATAAATCCTCAACTTGATGTGATCAAGGTACTAAATCAAGCACTCATTTAAAGAAATTAAATTACAAGCTCAGTGCTCTTTAAAAAAAAAAAAAAACAATACCGGTTTTAGTCACTGCAAGCAATATTGACAGTATTTATGAATATTGATTTGTACGCCAATGTTTATACCTTATTAATGAAGGCATAAATAGATATAATATCGGCTTCTTGTTTGTGAATATAAGTCACACATTTCGTACAGTTCCGTCTAGGGCTCCTCCAGTAAAGTTGGTTCTTTGTGCATTTTGTCCTCGCGCCAGACCCGTAATTTCTGCAAACCAGACGTATGTGTACACATTTCATCAGGCACCGAGGGTCCATTCTAAGCAGAAGGGATCGCCCAAAAATCAAGACGCAGAAACAGCCCTGAAAATAGTTTCTGTAACCGATGATTTGGGGAAAATGGCGTCAGATTTACTGTTACTTTTGCAAGATCAGTTAAATCAACCTGATGGGATTGGACGTTGTTCTGAGGAGAATATCTGCATCGATCAAGATGAAGAGTTTGGTACAGTATGCCGGCGTCACTAAAAAGTGTACTAGTTTTGTCACCTAGCTAGTCATTTAATTATCTATCCAGTAACAACATAAACATAAGGATATGAAAAAAAATCTTCATGTCTGTACTAGCTCCTTTGGTAATTTTGTCTGTTAATTTGCTAGATATGTCGAAGGGAAGGTAAATTATCGGTATCTTAAATATTCGAGTGTTGTCGATTTTGCGTTAACAACAAGAACCTTGTGAAGTCTGCATAGATTTATGACTACTTTCATTTTTTAACTGAATATTAAATTAAAGAATTCGGATCTATACATTTCTGATCGGACAGCTTGTCGATATCAAAGCGTCTGAAATGCGTTGCTAGGAGATTTCTAAGCGCCTATCAACGAGCCTTACGTGTTTGCAGTCGATTGGTCAGTCCCTCACAGTGGGCTGGTTTTGGAACACGCAATCCTTCTGTGTGTGTCCTCATTACAGAAAGGAACCTATGGCACTGACAGAATAAAAAGCAATAAATTAACCTTTAAAAACATCTATAGCAGAAATATTATTATTGTTTGTTTATCCACCCCCGAAGGCACTGGTGCAAATATGTTTCCAAAGTTCATGAGTTGCTCCTCTTGTCCTCATGGCCCTATTACATATATATTTATATAGATAACAACCTCTTCGATGAGCTGGACAATATATTGGATGCTGATGACCTGCTTCATTCCCTGGAGACATTTAACCATGTGAGTGCCACAGTGTACATTCTGGGTTTTACATCAGAATGTAAAACACTCATGATAGATTGACCAGTAAAATGGATGGGGTCGAATGGCCCAGTTCACTGATGAAAATTTAGCATAGAGGAAAAATGTGTGTATGAATTTGTATATGAAAAAAATGTATAACAGCAATTTTGATGATGGTCACATTCATAGTTATGCTTTGTATCCTTTGTATGATGCGTCAAAGAATATTACCTTCTGCATAAAAAAGTACTTTTATTTATTATTTATACTTTTGCATTTTTATTGTCTCAACTCTAATTGCTCATTGGATAAATAAATAAAAGTAAAACTATTATTCCTTTTTATTATTATTTGAGTGTTTTAATAATTCTGCCAGACCAAATGCCCTATTCCTGGTTATTAAATTGCAGTTATGTTTACCTTCTGAAGAAATTGGTTGACTTAACTAATGTATGTTAATGCCTGTCCAGCGTGATCAAATTGCAGATCGGCTGTCTGAAAATGTTGTTGAGGATATATTGATAACTGGGGCCTATTTGCTCCTATAGGATGGTGACACTGAGGAACTGGACTTTGATATTGATTTTCATTTTGGGGACTGTAACCCTCTTTATATGAAGAGCAGCAGCTGTAACACAGGTAGGTTGACCCCATGGATGGTAACCTTGAAGCTGAAAGGGTCTTGCCTGCTTCCAGGCAGCTGCAGTGCTGTTTTTAGGCCTGAAACATCTGTTGTACGTTGGCCCTTTTTGTATGGCCCCCAGTTCCATGACCACGATGATGTTTCCATCGAAATATTCCAGTTTCTGCACATTGTCAACTGACTTTGTCACTTTCACGTGTGCAGTTACTTCATACATCCTTAAACTTTTCCAATCATTATAATTCTCAGACATGCGCAGGAGAACACAGCAACTGGCTCACATTTTTCCTTCTTTCTTTGTAAATTTATACCAAAGTATTTATGCAAATTTGAGAAATAAGACAAATGTGAAAATGATAAACACGTCCTCTGCGTTATCTAAATGAGAGGTTTTATTGTGCGCCTCTGAGTAATTCTTACAGTCTCATTCTTGAGAAAGCAGGGCTTAACTTTATCCTTCTTAATACAGCAACACATCAGGCAGCCAATAACCTACTGATGATACAGAAGTGAGTCCTGGAAGACAGATTTTTTGCTGTGCCAGGCTTATACCAGTGTCTGTGAAGAATATATTTAAATTTAGTTCAATTTAACTGAAGGTCAATCATTATGAGCTGTGTGTTATTATTAGTTAGAATTAATTCTTTACACCCAAAATAATACTTAAGACATGGAACTTATTACACTTTTAGAAATTATTGGTACCCAATTTCCCAGCTCTCCTGACCTAGATATTGGTAAAATGGAGGGGTATGATTAGCAGCTATATTTAACATCTTGGCACCGTTATTACAGATGCAGGAATGGCCATACACTCACTAGCCTCATGTGCTAGGCCAAGCCCCGTCTCTACCCCCAGCCCAGCGGGGTCTCTGTCTCCCCACAGCCTGCATGTAAGTAGAACCCCCCCCCCCCCCCCCAGCACATCCCAGATGGAGCTGTTGTGAGCAACCGCAGCCCGTACCAGCTGCTGCTCAGCTGCGGGGGGTGGGGGTGGGGGCAGTAGGACGGGGAACAGCCTCCATATCCCTGAGGCCCAAGTGAGTAATTAAAAATTCTGCATGTTGATTAACAGCTTAATCACCCTGCAACACATCATCAAACTAATTACCCACAAACCATTTGAGATGTGCATCATTATTAAAAGGGTGTGGATAAATCAGTTGGTATTAACATAATTTTGGAGCCAGTATATTTACGCCCCATCACAGGAAGTTAAAACTGCAATCTGCCCGATGACACTCTGTGTGTTTTTTTTTTTTTTGCATGAAAATGATCATGCTGAGTTTATAATTGCAATGAACGGCACATGTGTAGAAGTGAGTTAATTGGTAAAGCATGCTTCAGGCCTGGTGGCCTCCAGTCATATTAAAGTCACATGATCTGAGGCTGGTGACCCTCTGCAGGGCGAGAGCCAGGTCCCCCAGTCCCAGATGTTCCCTGTGTCCAGTAGCTGTTCTGGCGTCACGCCAGAGGACATGCAGCAGAGACATACCAAGCGGGCTACCAGAGGTGAGGGTGCCTCTGCTGGGCTCGCGCTGATTGGCAGATTTGATGTGCGCACTCCTTTCTTGCAATCTTTTTCAAGAATTGGCTTTTTGTTAAAAATATCACTATCATTTGGCAGCTAACTTTTTATCCTACCTTTAATGTTAGTTTTCTGATTGAAGAAGGTAACTTATACTTTGTAACAGCTGCATTATCTTTACTGTTTCTTTAATGCATTTCCCCCCCAAAAAGGCAGTACGATTTAATTTTGCATTTATTTTTGACTTGAAAGTCAGATCCGCAGAACCATCGAAGCCTCCTGTTCCACTGGCCCCAAAGGTGGCCCTGCCACTTGAGACTGTCATCAGCGATATCCCAGAGCCCCGAGTCACTGCTCCTCTCCAGCCCAAGACCTTTGTGATCCATACACTGCAGGCGGCGCCTGTGACCACACTGCCCCCTGTGGCAGCACAGCCGGCCTGCCTGACTGGTAAGATCTCCTGCCACCTCATGGAGCTATTGCGTTACTGCGTCCTATACATTCAAATTAAAATAAAAATTACTTTGCAAACACTAAAAATTCTGTTGGTTTTCATTGTTTTAGTATTTAGTATCTGCATTTACTTAATAATTCCGATAGAAAATAGGATTGTTCCAAAAGATGAAAAAGTTTTGTTTTGAAAAAGTAATTTACTAAAGCTGTATATGACTGGGCACGTGTGAGTGAATGGCATGTAAATGCACCCTACGATGGACTGGCACCCCAACCGGACCCCCCACAACCCTGAACAGGATAAGCAGTTAAAGAAATGGATGGATGGATGGATGGATGGATGTATATGAACTGATAGAACAAAGAGTCAGTCTGTGTGATGGACATGAGCAAGAAACATTCAACTGTTGTAGATCCATATTTTACTCTCTGTGATGTTAGTCAGAAGTAGCTGATTCTTCATAAATATATTATCAGTTACTATTGTTAGAGTCTTCTGAATATATATTATGGTGCTCCTTGTTGTTCTGCAGCTTTCTAAAATCGAACGAGGTCGTTAGTTTCTGCAAGGATGCATGTTCACTTATATTTTCCAATTTTGCCCTGGTTCTGTTTTAAAAAGTAGTTTTAAAAAAGTAGCTGCTCTTCAGAACCAAGCCAGCAGATGTCGCTTCTCTTCTGTTTTCTCAGTTGGATCTCAATCAACTGCCAGCTGAACCAGTGCAATTACAAAAATATGACTAATTTTGTAATTTATGGAAAATCCAAAACATTGTTTCCTTTCAGCACTGGCAGTAATCACAGTTTCCTTTAAGCATGTTTTTAGGTATCTCAAAAATCAGTATTTTTGCTGGCCATTCGCTTAGCAGAACTTGTTGGAGTTTACTTGCACGTAGGTGTTAGATTATTAGTTTACCGGACGGGTCACTGCAACATTTCAGGTTAAACGGACTTCTGAGTAATATAATAAAAGGAAAAAGGAAAAACTTTAATTTTAATTTATCAGGCAGCACGGTAAACCAGACTCCATTTATATAATCATTCTTAAATTGTTTTATGGGTTTTAGGGGTTTAAGGTCTTACTGTTCTCTTTAATGTATTTAATAAGTATATTGCACTTTGGTAAGTAGATATTCATGTACTAAGTACTAGATATTATACTAGGTATAAGTACTTACTGTGTTATGACACACACTGCATATGTCATTTGATTAATGGGTTGTTGATGCCTTTCTGTAAACACAGTTTTAAACCTTTTGATCATAACCAGTGCTTGGCTAGTTTTCATCAACTCCCTGGGTCACTTGTATCCCCGGCAAACAGCAGAGTAATCGTTGTAGGAGAAACTGGGGAAAACAAACCGCAGATATTCATCCGTCATCAGACCCTTTCGGCACCTTTTGTTTTATGTTGGGGTTTGGTACATGAATGACCTAATAACGATTTGTGTGGCTTTGCTGGTCAAATCAAACAATCTCTGGCAAAACAAAGGTGGCCTTCCCTGTCCTGTCCTTATTGTTAGCGTGGTCCTCCCTCCGGTCCGGATAGGAATCTCCTCTTTCCATCCAAAAAGACTTACTCAGTGCTTTCTCTCGCAACACAAAGCTGACTCCTCCCAGGCCGCCTGGGATATGACATACCTTCCGTCACCATGGGCACAGCCCGGTCCCTTTCCTACAATCGCCATTATCTTTTTTGTTTTGTTTTCTGCCCAGACTGGGCTTCCATGCTGAGCGAGGGCCCTTTTTCAGCTCGGTCAAGCTGCTCTTGACCAGAACTTGGCTCTGTTTATGAAGCACACAATAAAAAAACAGAAATCCTTTTGTTTTGTCACCCCCCCCCCCCCTCCTCTCCTGTAGTGTTAATGAAGTGATTATGGGCGCATTTCACAGAATTTTCTTCATTACCTTTAATTCTCCTACGCTCCCTGTTGTCTTGACCCAAACCTAGTTACGTTGGGTTAAAGAACAGCATCAGTCTTTCCACATGGATGAAAAACAATCCCTCTAGCTTTGTGTCTTGAAGCTGGGGGGTGCCGTCTTTTTTGCTTTTTGAGGTCAGTTTAATACCATAAATGTGGCATGTGGCCAAAATGTATATCTGGTTATGCATAGTGGATCTTGAGCTTAAACCTGTTGTCCCTGAGGATACTTAAACTCATCATTATACTGTAGTCATCTCGTCTCTTCCCAGGACATGCGGTGATGCTATCGCAGCCGGCCCAGGTGGTCCAGATGTGTCCTCAGGTGATGTCAGCCCCGCCCACGAATCACATGCCGGTCCGAGTGGTGACAACACTGGCGACAACCCGTGACCCAGTGGCCCTCCCAGGGGGGCGGGCCTTCCAGGCAGAGACTCCACCCATTATGACATCATCCTTGCGGAATCCAGGAACCAGAGAGGATGCAAGTCGTGTTACTGTAAATCCCCGTAAATGTTACATAGCTAATTGTGTTAATGACTGCCAAGTGTGCGTATGTGTGTGCGTGTGTGTGTGCGTGTGTAAGTGTGTGAGTAAGTGTGTGACAACAGTAGCATGAAGGAAATGTAAAATATCTGGTTCTGGTTCTGGGAAAATGGTGAAATGCAACATCTTCAAAAAAAGCAACATCCTCACACATCTGAATTCACTTTAACCTTAAAATTTAAAAATTCAAAGGCTATGTTCATGTTGTTCTAGGAACTAAGCTGAACCAAAACCATATGGCCAAGTTTTTTTTACTTTTATATATCTACAACACAGCTTAAAATCCATACCTTAAAAACTTAAAAGGCCTGGGCAATGTAACAGAATCATAAATAAGGGAGGTTTAATACTGACATGCTATGTGAACACAGCAGTAAATCATTTGCCATGTGTTTTGTGAGTGAATTCGTAGATATAGCTGATTATGCTTCCCTCTGTAGCTGTCAGGTTATTGGGAAAAATATGCTGCTTTTCATTTAAAACCCCCTGCAGTGATTTTTTTAATGTGTGGCCAGCAATTCTTCCAAATGAAATGGTTTTGTATTCCTTATTATAGTTGAAAGAATTAATATCTACTTATAATGCCTTGAGTCTCCTTGTTTTGAGGGTTAATATGGCTGGCATACAAGAGCGTGAATGTTCCATGGATACATGCCTGGGTGACAGTTTCTGCAGAAAACACGGTCGTTAGGAACGGATGACTTTGTAACGTCAGGCAGGGCCAGCAAATGTAATGAGGAGTCAGACCTGAGTGCGTTCTCCTCTGCTCAGAAAGTAAGCGAACTAACTACCCACATAATCAATTTTCCTAATGTTCGGCCACAAACAATATGGTGTGAGTCAAAGGGTGGATTCCCATGCCTTGATCCATCCGAATTCAATTGTAGCTGACAGCCAGATGGTATTGGAAACAATCATTTTGTTTTTCTTTTAAAGAGGGGAGTGAACTTGTGTCATGTTTTTGGTAGGTAATACAATAAGTGAAACACAGGTGAGAAACAAAAAAAAACCAGCACTGTGCAGTTTAGAGCAGTAATCTACTGAAGCCAAATCAATTTTACAATTTGGATTTAGCTATGAGCGGATTTGTGCCCTTGAGCTTTTCTACCAGGAAAATGTTTGTCGGACTGCAGATTTCATGGCGACAAAGAGAGTTCCTGGGGATTCCATGATGTGCTTATTTGTCTTGTGGAGTAGGCATTGCGACATGCTGTGGTTTGATGCTAAGCAGTCATTTGTTTGGTGGCCATGGACACCATGACCTGCCTGCTTCGACTGGAGTCGTATAGTACAGCTTTCCGCAGGAGGTTTTTGTTTTCAGAGTGATAATTAAGTGGCCTCTGGTGAGGTTCTCGCTTTTATTCCTTTAAACCCGCTGCTAGCTGGAGGACGTCCTTACAGACGAATCCGACAGCGCTGCCTCACTCCTGCCATCCCCCTGCCGTCTTCCCTGCCCTTGGCAGTCCGGCAGCTTGCTAAGTGAATTCCTGGTGTCGTTTCCATTTGTTTTAATGCATTTTGTCTCTTAACATTCCAAAGCGAAACGCCTCAGCAGGAAAAGAGCTGCATTCTCTGCGGGTGTGTGAGGCGACGCGGCGACTGCTGTTGAGGAGCTGGAAGAGGCCTCGAGTTCATGGCCAAGCTAGCGGATGCACAGTTTGGCTTTATGGAGTCTGCAGGAGTGCAGTGGGGTGTCAGTTTGTAGTTAAGGCTCACTGTAAATGCTGGCCATTTCCCCTTTAAGTCGTTTAAAGGCCTCATAGATTTTCTTATATTTGAATTACAGCATCGCGTTTGTGGATGTTGTTCTTCTTGCCTCATGCAGAGTGATAAAGTAAAAAAAACATTGACTGGTGATTTTAGCCATTTTTTTGATGGGTTTCTCTTTATTAGCGTTTGTTTTTCCCCATCTTGCATAACATAATGGTTGAGGACTAATGGTATATATACAATTATGGTACCTGTCCAATCCAAACGCTGTAAGGGAACCACAACAAATTAGGGAAGCAATTTGGTATTCTATAAGTTGGGTGTGATGCTGACTGGTTAATTAAATATAATGGATTCTTTATTAGTCCCTGTGGGGAAATTCTCTTTATACCTCTGTATGTGAGAGCAAGCTGGCTGTGAAGGGCAGCCACCCGCAACAGCACCCAGGGAGCTGGGGGTTAAGGACCTTGCTGAAGGACCAGCAGATGTGGTCAGGCTTGAACCGGTGACCTTCCGATCACTGCCGCAGAGGCTTAGCCCTCCAAGTCTCACCCTGCCCCCATCAGTGGCTTCTCTTTATAAATAATGTTTTTCAGAAACTGTTAGAAAGGCATGTAACAGCTTATCCTAATTACAGCTAATTATACCAGCAAAATATCTAGTGAATAATTTCTTGTAAAATTTCTTTTCTAATGGACCCGACCACTAGCATCATTTCAGAATTGTCATGGGTTCCACATTCCTGCATGCTTTTTAAAAAACAAAAATGTACGCAAGAGAATGCCAGTATCAACAAATATACTTCATCCATTTGCTTGCCCTAAAATAAAAAGTACAGATTTAGTTTACGGGGCTATGAAATTTGGATATTTGTGGCTTAAAACAGATAAACCAAGCTTTGTATTCTTGTGAGAGCTTGTATTCTCCAGTGACAGATAGATAGTATCTCTACAGAGCCGCGCATTTAATCAAGTTGTCACACTGAATTTACACAATTAGTGCTGCAGCTCAGAACTCTAAATACTCATAGTTAACCTGAATGATTTATGTTTATGTGTGTATAAATTTTTAAAACAATTTCCCATTAATACAGTCAGTGTTTTTCAATACTGACCCGAAGAATGTGTATGTAAATAAAGCTTTATTTTAGCTTTATGTCATGGGAATGACTGTTGTGTGCGAATAGATTCCCATTTTACAGAATTTGACTTCCTTTATTTAGACTGTCTTCAGGGAGGGTAGGATGTTTCTGTTATTGCGTAAGGTGCCACATGTCCATTGTGGGCTTTAAAGACTCTCGAGTCTGGTAACTAAACAGTTGTCTTTTTCCCAGGACCTCAAAATGGCAGGTCTCCCAGACACAAAAAGGTTTCTTAGGAGACTGAATAAAACATTGTGGGTCGAACCCAAATAACTTAATCGCCGAAGCGATTAGACGTTATGGACTGTTGTTAGATAGCCTGCCCCTGTAAATTAGGTGAAGCTGGACTCTGAAAGCTTTTGGCCGCGTTAATTGCAGGCTGCAAGTTTTTCACTTGTTTAATGTCCCATGCTGGTTCCTGTAGAAGCTGTTTTTAGGTTGAATTAAATTCTAAGAATTTCCTCAGATTAAAACAGTATTGACATTTAGTGAATGTATGTCCTTTTGTTGTTTTTAAAGCAGCAACATGCTAAAGAAAGTATTTACAATCTCATTTTCAATGTATCCACTCTTTTCAGACAAAATGATTACTATTATTATTATTTTATTACTTTTCTTGTTTTCCTCATGAAACACAGCGTTTGACATTACCCTGAAATAAAGTTTGCTAATAGGCTTATTTTTTCGTATATTTAAAACAAAATTATTATGCATATTATGTATATCATTAGCACAAGTAATCCAACTGCGTCATGTTAAATTTATGAACAAGGATAAAAATTATAACCTGTATTATTTGTTGTTACATAGTCATTCCGTAAAATCATTAAATGGTTGTGTGATTAGCTGTGATTAGGATATTGGTTCAAGTCTTTTTGGTGGAATTGTTAATTACGTTATTCACCAAACTATAATGGAAAACTCAGAATGCCATGCGTAATTATTAACAGAAAACGTAGTTTGAGTATTAATACTAGTAACCACCTTGTTTTGATTATGATTCAGGTTACAAAGTACAATCCAAATCTAAGTGTACCTGAAACAATTAAAGATCGTTGAATCTACAGTATGTGCACTACAGGCTCCTGAATTTGTAAAATTAATTAACATTGATTGCTTAATTGAATGTTTTTAAAGTCAAATGTTTTTTGAACCTGGTTAATGCAACAGATGTAACAGTTGTACAAAAAAACCAACTGCCAAATCATTCAGCACAAGCTGTTTATGCCAGCTAAGGAACTGCTCGAAACAAAATACTTCTGCAGGATTATTACAAAACGGCTCAGTAGGGAACCATCCTTTCCGTAAGGGATGTCCCTAAAACACAGCTGGTCAGACCTTCACACCTGTCAGTCATTATCCATAGTAGCATTATGACGTTACTGCCTACTTGGTTGAGTAGCTAAAAAGAAAATGCGTTTTTTGTTATTGCATTTCCCCTTTTTGTCAAATAATGATTAATTCTTCCAGAAACTACAATTCTTAGGCAACTATTCGAAACTTCCATTCTTAGACAATATTTCTGCTCCTTGATCAGTTATAATACCCTACTGGAGTTTCGTTTTTCAATGTCAAAATTATTCAGGCAATATTGAAACATGAGGTGATAAAGAATGCGAAAGAAACAATAGGGCTGGGTAACTAAATGTTACTATTTTACAGTTTCTCAACCCAATCCTCAGCTTAAAGTCTTAGGAGAGAGTTTGGTATGGGGGGGGGGTGGGAACTTAATCATTTAAATACAAAAGTCTCTTTATTATGGGAAATTAATGAACCCAAATTAATATTGGGGGGTTCCTACACCCCGGTCGCAGCTCTCCCCACAGCTAGTCCATGTTCCAGTCCACAACCTACAGGCTACAGCGAGGTAACATACTGTATACCAGGCACTTTAGGCTGCATTTTACAAAAGATAAGCTGAGTTTTTCATGGCTCACATTGCTAAATGTTGTTCACTGGGAATGTGAGCCAGATCCCAAGTTAGCTTAATTGTCTCTGGCTCGATCACTGCAATGTGGAACATTTTTGGCCTTTAGCAAGATCATTTGTTTAATCATCGATTTTGTCAACAGGAGTATTTTTTATTTTATCGCGGAAATGATTGAACTCAGCATCCTGCATTGACTTGGTCCCGCTTAAATAGCCTTCTCAAAAATTGCTTACAATAAAACATTTTTTTAAATGATTCTCAAAGACTAGATCCTAGCACAGAAATGTCTGGATTCACAGATAAAGTGAGCTGGGGAATGGAGCAGTGGATTGGGCGGCTTGGCAGGAAGTGCCGAGACACATGCTGTAGTGATTATGACATCATATCTGCTCATGGCACATTTGTTATGATTCCCCCATCACTCTTTCCACTTTGGCTGACACACCTGTTGTGGAGGCTGTGAGGGCTATGGCTGCGGCGTGTGGTAAATGACTATATGGCTGCAATGGCCCCCCCCCCCGTCAATGGCAAATGCTACAGAGCAATGGAATCTTCTCAGGACGCTTGCCACTCCTGTGTCATTATTGTGGCAGTCTGTGCTGACCCATATCTTCCCAAGTTACTGTGTTTTGTAATTAAATGAAACACATTTTGTCCACAGCTTTGTGTGTGTAGGTTTCTCTGCAGATACTGTGCAGTCCAGAAATATGCAGTTATGCAAATTGGCACCTTGAAAGTCTTCATATTGTGTGATCTTGTGTGTGTGTGTATGTGTGTGTGTGTGTAATCCAGGTATACCTTACCTTGTGGGGACCAAATGTCCCCATAACGTGATGAATACCTGTTTTTTTTACCTTATGGGGACCAGTTTCCTGGTACCCATATGGGAAAACTATTTTATAAAAATCTGTGACTGCAATGAAAAAACTAAAAATGCAAAAACTGTATTTTGTCTGGTTACTTATGGTTATGGTTAGGGCTGGGTAGAGGTTAAGGTTCTCATAGTTAGCATTAGCATTTTTCCCATAGAAATGAATGAGTGGTCCTCAAAAAGATATGATTACACGACTGTGTGCATGTGTGTGTGTGTGTGTGTGTGTGTGAGTGAATGTGCGTGATGGATAGGTGGATTTCATGTTCACCCTGGGAGCTGCTCATTGCACCAATGCTCATTCTGGTTATTAACCTTTAATTATATTGATGGCTTTATAATAATTAACTACATCTAAACAAAATGTATCTAATCAACAATCATAACAAAATCCATTTATCAAGGTGACAAGACTAGAGCTCTGACCAGTTTTGTTCAATCATTAAGGTTTTTTAAGCTTTCATTTTGTCTCATAACAAGCTAATGGAATGTTTTATAAAAAATTCTGTATTTATCTTGTCTTATGCATTCCAACAACGTAGTTGTGTATGTTTATTTTTATGTATCTTACACTGCGTGCCGATATTGTGGTAGCTCTGTATTAAATAAAACCTATGTTTGTTGACTTCTTTTGACTTCTGCCAGGCAACAAGGCAGCAGCGACTGATACGAAACCGTGAATCTGCATCTCTGTCTCGAAAGAATAAGAAGGAGTACCTGATGGGGCTGGAGGCCAGACTCCAGGTGGCGCTGTTTGAGAACGAGAAGCTGAAAACGGAGAATGGGACCCTGAGGAAGCAGCTTGAGGGTCTTTTGAATGAGGTGAGGGTGTGGACTGCAGACTCGGTCTTCAGCAGAAACCAGGCGTAGCCGTATCAGAACATTGACTGTAGTTTCCCCTTTGTCTTCCCAAGGACCCAGAGCTCAATGTTACCATTTATTTATGACAAATAAACAGTTCAGACAACTGACAATTAGTCCTATATAATGGCAAAAATTAATTGTGCCAGATGTTAGAGGAATCAAATGGGCCATTTTCAAAAAGCAAAACAAATCGAGCATCACATTTCATTTTATGTCCTAGAATACCACTCTGAGGTCAAGTGCCCCCAAACACCGAAATCTGTGTCTCTTTGTGGTCCTGCTGTTTCTTGCGCTGAGCGTTGGTCCAATGAGGTAAGCATGTTGCCTGACTTTGGTTACCTTCATCTGTATATCCAATGGGGAACGCAACAGTGATCACAAGGCAAACACTGATTTAATACAACCAAATTCCGTTATGCAACCTTATAATTCTAGATTTATTTCGTTTATCATGGTAGAGGGATGAAGAATGTGGACAGTATTTATTTCTAGGGATCTGGACAGCTCCTTACAAACTACCTAAATATTAGGCTTAATCACTGTGTAATTAACATCCCATGTGCGTTTTGAGGAACCACAGAATGGTCTGGCTTGTTTGTCCCCTGATGTGTTACAGTGTAACAGCCCCACTGCTCATTCTCCCCCAGTTTGCATTGTAGTGGTTTATGGGTATATATATATTTTTTACTAAATCTTACTTGTTATTGTACAGGGGGTGGGCTGTATGGACAGGTCACATGTATCAATGTACTGAAACATCTGTGCCATAGACAATCTTTGAAATGAAGTTATTGTGTAACTGTACTGTAGTAATACCTCCAGTATTCGGTGCCAAAAAGCAAGCTTCGATTGACTAAATGTTTCACAATATCTGGAGAATTATTTGCTCCTTTCGGTAAGAATTTAACTTTCTGTGTTTTGAAAAAGGAAGGGCTTCCTGTCCTCTTTTAATGCTTTGCTTGAGGCTGCTGGCTATTGGCATTCTCTGTCAAAGTATTCCCAGATTGTACTTATTTTCATTCGGTATCGCTGTTCTTAAAGCAACTACCCTCTACCTACTTCACCATTGTCGCTGTTTGTTTAATCATGCTTGCATCCCATAATTTCTTAATACAAACCCTAACCCTGCTGTGTAGTGAGTTTATATATTTCCTCATCTTCTTCACCTCCCTCACTATGGCTTTGGTTATTCAGTTAAATAAAATATCTATTTGCCCATGTTTATAGGCTATAATACATTGCTTGCTTATTCTTTATTGACCCAAAAACCACCGTGTAACTAATATGTATAATAACATTTTTGTCTCTCGTTATATAAACATTTATAAAAGTGAAATGAGCCTGTGATTTATTGAGAGATTTAAAAAGGCACTCTGCTGAAGCATGTTCTATTTACTGAGTTTAAATGACCATTACAGGTGTTTTGAGGCCATGTGTAATAGGACCTTACTGGATCCTCATATGTAATGCTTTCTCAGCTCTTTGCTGTTTTGTTTGCAGTCTGAGGTTTTGAGCACCTGTATATAACATTCTGTTTGCACCTGAGCCATTTTGATATATTTTGCTCCCCCCCAGCCTGCATCAGGGTGAACATATCTCCAAGCTCTCAGGTTCGGCCAGTCCTACTCATAATGGTCGACATCTGTTGGGCTTCTCCACCCCTGAAACATCTGACACCCCGAGCGACCGTAGCCCTGACAGGTAAGCTTGTTATTCACTTTGAAGGATCCTGCAGTAGTTCTGCTCTTATTTGTAGAGTAGAGGTCTGAATATTTCATAAATAACCCCATAACCCTATAATTCCTCCTCTGAAACCTTTAAATAAAGACAAATTCCTTCCAGGTGTGAACTTGCATGGCGACTAAACCTCTTTCTGATACTGATTGAATTTGTAATATGTTATAAGGATGAATTAAGGCAGGGTTAATTTCCTTAGATACTTATCATTTTACTTTATCAGCCCTTAAATATGAAAATTTTTTGTGTAATTTTTGCCTCCAAAAATATATTGAAACAAGACTTTATACAGATTTGAAGGGAAGCCTTATGTTGTGTTATTGGTTGGACCAGATGGGAGATTATGTAACACAGTTTACTTGCGTGTCATTTCCAGATATTTCCACATTTTGGCTACTTTTACCTCACAGAACATTTTGTACACATTCAGAACTAAATACATATAATCAGATTAGGCGTGATTTTGGGATAACTGTTATTTTTTTAAGGGGTTGAGTGGGCCTGACCAAATGTTACCTTGGACCCCTTACTTGGGGTAGTATTTTTAGTCTGAAGAAATATGGGCCCCTTTGCTGGGGGAGCGGCTGAATCTGCCAGTGTATCCCTGCCTCTCCCACTCCCCTGCTCAATGGGCAGTACTGTGGCCTCACACCCCCCGAATGTGAGTGTGAATCCCACCCCTGGCTGTGTGTGTGTGGACTCTGCACGTTTTCCTCTGTTGGGGGGCTTTTCCCCTAGTGGCAGAGTGTCCCCGAGTCACTCACAGCGTGTGATTGTGTGTGTGAGTGTCTGTTCTGCAATGGCCTGCTGTCCTGACTGGTGTCTTCTCTACCTCATACTTCCCAGAACTGTATAAGCTTTGTGGATTAATGGTGATTAGTCTTACAAGCTATTTCAAGAGTATATTATTGTGTAATTAATTTGGGGGGTAATATGGGTCTTTCAGTGGTATTTTAATATAAGCCCAGGTGTTCAAAGGGCCTTTGGCTATATTGGCATTTAAATGCCCTGAACCTTGTGAGCCAGAAAAGGCCTTTAAAACAACAGGTCAGTTAATGAGACCTCAATGAGGTACGCAAGAGACGATCAAGGAATTTGGTGAAATAAGCAAAATCTGTTACTTTGAAATCTCCAATGCTTTGCGGTCTCATTTCTTACTCTGTTCTTCTTCATGTCACAAAGCATCTGCTTTCCTGTGTTACGGGTCTTTTTGTTTTTAGTTGTAATAATGATCCCCAAACTTTCAGTCACCTTTCCTTACTTTTGACTTGCACACAATTCAACTATCTTACTGATTGCTACGTTCCTCACAAGCGCCCAAATGGCATAACATCAAGATTTGGTTAGCATTGATAATTTTAAGCAGTAAGTGAACAATTTGTAGTTTTGTGCCTTTTTTAACTTTAAAAAGCATATATTAAAAAATGTGTCTCCCCCTGCTGCAATCTTGCTTAATCTCCATGTGTATTTCTTGCTATTGATCTTTTTGGCATGTTACAAATTGGAATGCATTTAATTGCCTCCATATTGAAAGTTGGCCATTCTAAAATAAATCGTGTCTGATTCTATTTACAGTATTGCTCGGCCGTTTGCATGTCCATCTTCCAAGGTTTGCAGATGTCAGCTGAACTCTAATCAGGCCTGCTCATTGGAAAAATTGTCTCAGAAGAGTCATGACATTTCTTTTGAATGCAAAAGGCCCTCAGAGGATAAACTCTTTTCTGCTGGATGGAGTCTGGGTTGGCCCTGTCCCCAGAGAAGCAGTCTTAAGTCGGGGTCTATTGAGTTCCTTAGAAGCATCGCATGCTGTTTTCCTCCATTGCAGTTGGGGGCAGGGGGGCGGTGGTGCTCTTTTGAGGGATCATTATGGGATTTTGTATACATTAACACAATAGCCCAGCACGTGGGAAGGTAAACATACAGAGGATGTGTATTATTTGAGCCGTGGAAGTTTGGTGTGCAAAGTAACATGAGGCTCTTTCCCAACAAAGTTCAGGAACCTCCTTCCTGGTTCTGAGCATTTGTATGATTATTAAATCTGGCCAACAGATAGATCTATTGTCATCCACAGAATAAAAATGATTTAACATTATTCCACTAATAAACACTGGCAAGTTTTGCCACTGGAACCTGCGATATTAGACAAAAGTATATCAGTTATCAATCAAATTTTTCAATGCAGAATATGGAGATGCATTAAATGTAACTGAGATACAAAAACGATTGCATCTGCTCAGTTTTTGTTTCACTGCTTTTGTCACTTTTCCCTGCACTTCCATGTAACTTCCCAGTTAGCATCGGTGCTTGTGGTCAACCAATCAGTAAGTTATTTCACTACAAGGTCCACTCCAGTAGTTCATGGTCAAAAGAAAACTACCTTCCAGGACTTAAAAAAGGTTGCAGAACTACTTCTGGGGAACTAAAATCAGTTTGAGTTCCTGCAGTGGTGACGTGACAGAAGTTCCTGGTTCCTGAAAAAAGTGTTGGCTCCAGAAAGAGCATCTATGCTGTGTGAGAATCACCACCCTGTTTCTTTCTCCCTCCAGCTCTGTATACTCCATGTCAGATGAAAAAGCCCCGATGATGGTAAAGCGCTTTCCCGCGCCGCCCTGCCAGCCAGCTGTCAACAGAACCAAGTCTCTACAGTTAGTATGAAGTTGTGCTTCTGTACTGCACTGTCTTCACCTCTGCACCACCTACCACTAACCTATTTTCATGCCAGCTTCAACCTAAGTGCAAAAATCTGCAGATCTTCAAGTGTGGAGTGTAAAGAAAAAAGCGATGAAATTCAGCTGTAGTTTTGTCCTCCGCCCATTTCCTTTTAATTTTATTCCGACAATGAACAAAGGGTTTAAGCCCTCAGGTCATCTTTGATAGATCCTATTTATCCACTGGTTTGTGGTCCTTTTGATCTAAAAGCAGTAACTGCTCAAAGATGCAGACATTTCACGTAAAAATGAAAAATGATTATTTTCAACAGTGTCAAAGTAGACCTAAAGCATATAATAAATCTATGAAGGTTTATCCTGTTCCTGTGAACTCATGACGGTATTATAGGTACCCCTAAGTAGTACCAGGTAGGTCCCTGTTTTGTCTGCAAAGTTGTGCATTTCCCGATGTCTTTCTTCACCCTTCTGTTGTACTGAGCTGTTATTTTTGCACTTGTGGCCTTAACAAGGCTGACCATTAGCCCCTGACCTCTCTCATTAAGAGAAAAGTATATCTGGCTTATTTTTGTTTATTGCATCATGCTCCATAAACTCTGACCTCAAAGTGTCTCACTCTGTGAGGCTGGAGCCACTGCATATGTCCCCAACTAATCACACCGCGGTTAGAATCGTTCAGGCATCTTGGACATTCTGACACTTAGTTGGACAGTAACTGAACCTCTTGACTCATTCTGTATATGTTCAGTTGGTCACTGGGTGTGTAATCACTCTCTTTTGAAGGATATCTCATGAACTTCATGGGTGGGTCAGTCGACACGAAGAGGAGAGAATAAGATGGATGGAAAGAAAGATTGATGGAAGGCAATTCAGCATGAAATCGCCTGAGGTAATCTGGACATTCTCATTAATCTGAACACCTTGGACTAATTTATCTATATGAAAAAAGATTTATTCGTTATGCTTAAAGGCATATGCCACAAATGGGCACAGAATGTTAGGTCCTTCATACAATGGAGATGTGTAAATAATTCAGCTGCATGGCAACGATCTCAAGTGGAGCTCTCTGGGGCTCTGAGCATGGTCCCGCTGCGTGTGAAACACTCAGATGGAGACGTTCTGAGTTTCAGAGCCACTGGTTTCCATTTCTTTTCCTCTTTTGACTGAGAGTCGTGCACATGTGGCTGCGTCGGGGTGTGTTTGGTGTACAGTGTAGGCTGTCCTGTCCAGTGCTTCAGTGGCTGCGTCGGGGTGTGTTTGGTGTACAGTGTAGGCTGTCCTGTCCAGTGCTTCAGTGGCTGCGTCGGGGTGTGTTTGGTGTACAGTGTAGGCTGTCCTGTCCAGTGCTTCAGTGGCTGCGTCGGGGTGTGTTTGGTGTACAGTGTAGGCTGTCCTGTCCAGTGCTTCAGTGGCTGCGTCGGGGTGTGTTTGGTGTACAGTGTAGGCTGTCCTGTCCAGTGTTTCTGGCACTTTTCAGTTTCAGGCATGGAACCTTGGTTTGGGAAAAAAAAAAGTAGAAGTATTTAAATGAAATGTAAAAAATGTTTGTGTATGTGACTTTCTATGGTCAGCTTCATCTTCTGTGCTCATTTCATAAAGGTTGTAATTTTGCCAACTTCTAATTGTTTTCAAATAAGGTAAAATTTTCCTGTACTTTCCATGTGCTTTTATGGATCCCTCGGTATAGTTTATAGTTAAGTGATGAACAGATCCAGATGCAGGTTAAAGGGCCATTTTACTATAGAGGTCGGCCCACTTCTGTGTGAAAAGCGCTTGTCATCATTGCTTTCAAAGTGAACTCCTTGCACAACTGCTGCTCATGAAAAAGGGAATTGACGAGGAAGACCGTTTGTGCTCCAAAGGGTCGCTGAGCTTTGATCTTCTGCCTACTTTGAGCCCTGGGCCACTGGGCTTCCTGTCAAGGTGGCATCAAGGCAAATGGGATGTAATTTACTCTGGAGCGGTCTATGTGTTCCAGCACATAGACGTCTAGGTCTATGTGTTCCAGCACTGCAGTGTCTTCCAGTGAGACCGCAAAAACCGAAGTCGTTTACACAGCAGGTGGTGTGGTGCCTACCCAGCCAATTAAATGTATTTAGTAAAAATGAATGTAAAGCACTGGATGAAACTGACACCAAGCTACGTAATAATAATGCTAATAATACAAAAACTACTACCAATACTAATCCATCTTTCTTCATCCACCATCAAGCTCCTTGTTGTAATAATAATTTAAAAAATGATAAAGCTGAAATAATTACATCTGAAATTATGTACAGAACAAAATTAAAATTCCTTTTAGATATGAGGTTCCGTAAAGATTAGTTTTAGTAAAAGGAGTCTTTCTAGAAATTACTTTTGGAGAGGATTCCAGAGTTTTATGTTTACCTTCTGGCTAGTGAGGTTCAGTGCGTTCAAATAGCAATCAAAACTTCACAGTATGCAGGGAACATTTTTTATATGTTTTTAATGTTTCTACCACATGTTTATAGTTGACAGCAACAATAATTACTGTACAATGCAGACTTATGGAATTTAATTAAGTAAATTGTTGTACATTTTTAGATTGGTCGGGTGTAATAATTGGGTTTCAGCAGAACCAGTAGTGTTCATTTGTTCACATTTGTCTAACAGTCAGAATGTTGATGTTCAGGCTTGTTGTTGCCTCTCCATGGGAAGATTTTTAAATTGTCTTGCAGTTCCTGAAATGACTCATCTCCGCTTCTTGTACCCAGTCACGCATTTTCCAGCAACTGCAAAAACAAAAAAAGTCACTAAAAGCTGTCTAGGTGGTCAAATTCTAAGCTTAATTGATTTATGCTGTGGGACATTACTGATTCAGCCCCGGATCTGTTTCCTGTCACTGCTCTTTTGCTCTCTGATTGCTTCCAATTTTCTACGTCTATCCCCCGTGGCAGTCGTGCCATCCCTCTCTGCCTCCCTCTCTGCCGCCCTCTCTGCCTCCCTCTCTGCCTCCCTCTCGCCTGAAGTTCCTGCCCCCGGCCAAGGTCTCTTCTTCTTAGTGTAAGGGACCAAAGCACCAACACGGGGTGTCCCCCGGGCCCCGCCCCCCAGGGTGTCCCCCGCCCCCCAGAGGTGCATTTTCTGTGTGTCTCGCTGTGGAGGTCTCTCACTGGAAGCATGACCTCCAAAATGAATCACATTTTGAGATGCAGAACTGAAATAATGCTGCTTGGAAGCTCACAGATCCAAGGTCTGGATGCCTGTGATCCCAGGCAAAGAACAGTTTAACCGTTGAGGAGGGGCGATGGAGTACCCCCCAGCATTTGATTTAACTTTCCTCATACCTCCCCCCCCCCCCCCCCCCCAAAAAATATACTTTTGCATTTAAATTATTGTGCCCCCCCTAATTTCAAACTCTGTCCTACGGCCCTGCCGCTGACTGTGTAGTTACATACCTCAATGGCAGTGAAACTGTAGCACAGATTGCCAGTGATAATCACTGGCATTATTAGTGCTGCCATTATTAGCACTGCCTTTAGCTTTGAGGAAAAGCTATTCATGGATGGAATGCCCCATGTGCTTGCAATTCCTTTTATGTACCGTTGGAGCTCACTGTAAAAGCGCAACAGAAATGTGGTATACCATCTTATAATCACTGCTACTTCCATTCACATTTGTAAACATTTTTTTTCCAAAACACATTTTTTCCAAAGCAAGATACTCCCCATGTACATGTTATATATTTGTATGTCTGATTCATTTCAGGATTATTATGGTGTAATGTACAGAAATACAGACACTGACCTAAAGCCAATGTCCAATCAGGCAGCTTGCCCCTAGCTCCCGGGGTCCTTAGTGACCCCCTTTTCCCCATCGCTAGCTGGTCCTAATTATGCCTAACAATGTAATTCATCCAATCATAGCCAGCTGGGCCACATTAACTGAGGC
Source organism: Paramormyrops kingsleyae (assembly GCF_048594095.1). Lineage (NCBI taxonomy): Eukaryota > Metazoa > Chordata > Actinopteri > Osteoglossiformes > Mormyridae > Paramormyrops > Paramormyrops kingsleyae. The sequence goes on along the minus strand of NC_132811.1, from coordinate 14,096,103 downwards.
TTCTGTTGGCATAGGGTTTCGTAATCAATTGCTATGGTAACACAATGGCTGTTTCTGTGCCAATTCTGCGGCCGTCTGCCAGTTCACACAAAGATAAATATAAACAAAAATGAAAAATAGACTCCAGTATTCCAGTAGAATTAATGTCCATGTTGCACTGATCTGTGATCAAGTTCGGGTTCAAGACATCTTTGTAAACTAGTGTATATAATGTATATAAATGGATTTCATGCCTTGACATTTTCTTCATAAAACAATAAATTAATTCTTTGTCACAAGCTACGGGCCAGTCACCTGCCGTCCAGGGTGTCCCCTGCCTTGTGTCCTGCACTCCCTGAAAAAGGCTTTAGGTTTACTATCACTTCATACTGGAAAAGCAGCATGATGGATGGATGGATGGATGGGGTGCGAAATTTTCTGTTAGTCCATGAGGGCACTGCAAAGCAAAGCTATACTCAAAAATAAATTTGGATTGAAATGTCTCCAAGATCTGCCTTTAAAGAAAGATCATTAGTATCGGATACAGTGCACATTAGATCAGTTGCACTTCCCTGGCTCATACATGCATCTAAAGTTGTTTTGTTAGCCAAATCCATTTCGACACAACAATAATCCGGTAATAGCAAACAGTAGATAGTGCCTTGGATTTCTTCCTCTCTTCCTCTCGCAGCCTCGTCCCAACACGCAACACTTGTCAACGTGGCAGCAAGGGCGACATGGAGAAGTTGATCCCTATAAAGAATTCCACATCACTGATATGGAACTTGTTTGGATTTTCCAAAACCGACATAGTTACTGCTTAGTAACTTGAAAAATGTTCTTAAAAGCCAACATGAAAAAGAATCCTGCTTAGACTGGATTATGATTTTGTGTGGAAAAAAAAAATTGTAATATGATATTTTTGCCATATCGCCACCCCTAAATTGAGTATTGAAATATTCAGTGTTCAGGTTATGATTGTTGCTTAACCATAAACAATGCAGATAAATCTCTTACTTTTGGCATTAAAGTACTCTAGAATTCTGCTGTAAAGCCTTTATTCCAATATACCTGATTCAAAGATGGCTTTAATTGGTTTTCTTTAGTCTGTACAAAAGTATAAATACTGAAGATAAAGACAGCAATGAGTAGAAATGAAGAGAATTTTGACTGAAGGAGGAATCCAGTTTAATTTTACCATTTTATAAATAATCTGTAAACATTTTTACCACAACAAATGTGATTTCTGTGAAATAATAACAGTACAGACAATGTATGTGGTACGTAGTGATTGCATGCTAATATTGACCCTGTAGTTGTGGTGTTCTGGATGCATAATCGTTACAGCACCATGCAGTAAGTACTTGATGTGTTTGTAAACCCTGCTGGTTTGTGACTCATTTTCTCCCCCCGATTGCCTTTTGATAGAAAACATCAGATAAGACCAGCGGGGATGCTATTCTCTCCATAAGGTCCCCAGATTTGTCTGAAAAGTAAGTTCTCATAGTTGTCTTTTGTTTGGAAATACTGACATTGCGATTTATCTGAAATTCTCTTTTTATTCTTGAGTAAACAAGAATAAACAAAATCTCTTAATAAAGCATTATAGTATTACTGTAATTGCATATATTGAAAAAAAAGTATTTTGAATATCTGCATCAGATGCTATTTCCAAAAATATATCTTTTTACATGCCAACGTAAGGCTGACCAGAATGATTGATCAGAATATGTATGGATAGATGTTTTGAAATGCTCCTGTATTTTTTATCAATTTGCTCACAGTAATGTACCAAATCCCCTACACTCTAGTCCAAAGTTTTTCAACAATTATTATTATTTTATATAATTTCCTGTTTGGTAAAGTTCTGAAAAGGCTGCCGTTGTGTAACTGGATGAGAACAATTCATTTTAATGTAACTTCTTCTCCATTCATTTTTCACAGGATGTATCCTGATGATTCAATGGCAACTTAATATGCCTGTAATTACAAATGTGTTTCCTGTTACCCCAGGAACTCCAGCAAAGACCTTCAGGTGTACTATGGCCCCAATGAAAGTTACAGCGATCTGTTTGAGGAGATCCAGCGCCGTGACGAAGCATTCTATATTATCTCTTTCCACAGGGTGAGGATATTCAGAGAAAACAGACATATCACATTTCTGTTTAATGATCACACTGATACGCATTAAAAAAAAAATCTAACTAAAAAGGTCAATTATCCGGTAAAAAACAGCCAAATTTGCTCCAATATATATTTTTTATTGATGTAATGGCAAATAGCTCTTGTTTAATAAATGTCTTTCCATGTAGTGCACCAAGTGCATTGATTATTCCAAGGTTCTAAGGTTTCACAGACGTACTATGTAGAACAATGACATCAAGAACCGAAAAGTTGATGAAACATTGATGAAATGCTCAACTTATAAACTTATAACTTATAAAAAGTTATAAAAAGTTTACAAATTCAAACCACATTCAATATAAAATTCCAGTAAAGTCCGTCTACCCAGCCGTTAAAGGAGAATTTGATCATTTCACATATCATTCTTTCTGTGTAGCGTATTAGACAAATACAGTGAAGAGTTTCCATTTTCGTGTTTCACTTCTCGGTGTTTGGATCATGTTTGATACTTGTCTGATCCAAGCAATTCTCAGTGACTTTTTGACATCATCTAAACTACTGTAATCTATCATATTTGAAGACAGATGTGAGTCATATTCAAAGACAGATGTGAGTATTGATCCAATACAAGTACTGTGGCAAATTCACAAATGTAAATTTCAGGGTATTTATGAATAGTTAAAAGGAAGCTGTAAGCTAAGAGTTGTAGTTTAAGAGTGACATGTTATAAAACATCCTTTTTTTCTCAAGGAAAGGTTAGGAGCGAAACACATTGTCACAAATCATTCATGCCATGTATGCATTGTGGCCAGTGAAGCCTCAATATTGTTCCTGCTTTGTTTTATGACATGTGGCACAGTTTCAGTATCACTTTGTAGTTTATAAAGACATCTCACCTATCCTAGATATGATGCTTTTGTAAATGATTCCTATGATCCTGTCCTGGGTAAGGAAATCATTGATTAATTCTTTCCAAACCAAACTCTTGTCCCAGAATTTCTTTCAGGATTATTAAAGTTTGTCATATGTTATCTGTTTAATTAGCCATGAACTGATTACAGCATATGTCTCGGTTTCTATCAGGTCCCTTTGCGTGTTGATCATTTGCAGACTCAGGCAAAGCCTTTGGAAGATCGATGTTTGATGAAGGCTAATGCTAAACACACTTGCTCTTTGGATCTGATGAGTTGCTCCTGACTTCCTGGCCAATCCCATTCATTCCCTTTTTTGAACCTCTTTTACAAGCTGGTCTGCTTACAGACGTCTGTCAGTTCGGCAGTTTATCCTCCAGCTTCCCCAGAGCGATTCCTTCTCACTGCTGTCATGTCAGGGCCCAAATGCAGCACTCCATCCTAAGTAGAGTCCCTTCCCTAGGACTTGTGAAGTGGAAAACTATTTTTACATCTAGAATGTTCACTATGCATGTACTGTCCACTGTTAGGTGCAATCTTAATGTTTGTTATAAACAAAAAGCTTCCAATGCTTATGATGCAAATTTAATTAAATGCAGCTTCGTTTGCATTTGTACAAGTACTTTGAAATGTATTGAAATGTTTTTCACACATATCTCATCTTGCTCTCGTTTTTAACGGCAAAGACATATAGAGGTGAGAATATAACTTGGTGTCTGAGCACAGACACAACTTGGCGTCAATCCCGTGACCCTGGAGCATTTTTTGGAGGTTAAGGGTCTTACTCAAGCGCCTCACGAATATGAAGCAGCCCTCTTCCGCTTGCAGGCACTGAGGCGTAATCCTCTGAGCCACACGCCACCCTCCACCGCTTTGTCCGTTTGCTCACTATGACATGTGAATTGTTTGTTTTTATGGTTTACTTCAGTATTTTGTTTCCTAGGTTTCGGAGTGTATTTTCTGGCTGTTTCACTATAGTGTTTTCATAGGCTTTCCAAGGTCCTCTTGTGTTCTGGATTTAATTTGTCATTTTAAAAGTATTGTAGCGTGGCCATGGCATTGGATGGTGCAATAATAAGGCAGGAGACAGTATAAATCAGCCACAAGGTGGCGTTTATTGCACCCATACCATTTACTGTAACAACTCACAGACTCTGCCCCCCATGCTGGCCACCCCAGCTTCCCACATCACGCACACCACTATTTTCAACACTTTATATTAAGTGCTATATGTGACATTACTTTATAACACAATGACAGCACAATAGATGATGACTACACAAAGCTATTTACATTCAAGCTGGCATCAGTCCAACACTGCATAATGTTCTGTTGTACTCCTATGCTCAGAGATCTAGTGCCGTCACAATTTCTCCCACCCTTTGTTCAGATGCATCACCATAACCAGCTTGGCTGGTGGGATATTGTCTTTGGTCTGGTGCCTGATCTCAGTACAGTAGTTGTAGCTATCGGTCATCTGGTTATCTGTGAATGTAAGTTGAGATGGTCAGGCTCCATTGGTGTGGAAGGGATCGGAAATTCCTCAGAGACCAGAAGGTGCAAAGCGTATGTGGAGGCTGCTCTGTAGGCTGGGCTTTTCGAGGCCCTTTTGGTTGATGGAACAAGCAGACCCAACTTCGGATTTCATAGCGTTCCATGCCCTTGGCATGGGTGTGTGATGGAGAGAGCAGACCGGATGTGACCTGCACTCTTTGTTGTCCTGGGAATGAAAACCTGAACTCACAGTTTTCCTATTGTATTTAAAGAAGAAGAAAAAATTATAATTTATAGTCACGAGATTTAAAACACTGTGTGTTCGGATAGCTCTTTGTCTAATTAGCTGCTCAAATTCACTCAAGAGAATGATTTCTGTATGTGAGAAGAACATTTCCATTAACATTTTGTCTTGAAATGTTCAAGGATTCAAGGGTTTTATTTGTTACATGCAATGCATACAGTCCAGCTATATCCTGTAGTGAAATGCAAGGTGATAATGTAAGTTCTGACTTTTAAAATGTAAATGGTTTAGGAGAATAAAAAGCTTGTTATCATTCACATGACTGTGGACAACCTTCCGTCAGTTTCTTCAAATTATTAACAGGACTTATGTATACAGGCTTGATATATTGACAACCCTTTAGTGATGTGGCTGAGCAGTCTTACTTAATTAGACTACACTGAAACTCAATGTGTCTTGAGCGGAGAGTAGATTGGGTTGTGTTTCGTTAGAAGGAACTTGGCTTCTAAATGTCCACGCACCGTGGGCGTTCTGAACACCAGCTTCTTTATCTCCAGCCTTGTTTTAAGAACTGAGTTGGAATGTGCGTCCTCTGGATTTCACCTTCCTCTGGTGGTTAAGCTCTGTTTCACTGTAGGCTACAGGCAGATGTTTTTGTCTAAATCAATGCTAGGAGAGATTTGCGCTTGTCACGCTACTCTACAAGTAGGCAAGAAATGCCATCTGAAATGTACTTGGTTATTTAGTGGTACATCAAATGTTTATGCTTCTGAGCTCCTTCTTTAAGACTTTGAGACTGGTTTTTGTCAGTGATTTAAAATTCCAGAGGGAGTTCTCTGGAAGCCAAGGAAGGACATCACAAAATCTACATCCCCTGGCCCTACTCCAGATCTCTTTAGCTGAGTTTTTCTTTTTAAGATCTATGATCACCAGTATTTCTAGCTTATTTCCTTTCATATTCTAAACCAGCTTCTCTAAGATTCTGAGGAGCAGTGACTGCAGTACAAGTCAGCAATCCAGTAATAAATAAAAGAAATGTTTTCATTCATTTATTGGAAGTATGAGCTATTGTACTCAGAACTGCTTATAAATTTGTTTATGTGGTGTAAAAATATTTGGGAAGATGATCAGACATGATTTGTGGCATTTATAAAGCCCTGTTTGAGAACTTAGGTGGTGACCATTTGTTAATGTTTGGGATTTATTTATGCCCACATGAGTGATCTTTACTATTTAAACTTGTATTATAGGAGCACTTCCTTCTCCCAGCTACCCACCACAACAAAGGAACCAGACCCAAGATGTCAGTGGTGCTGCCAGCAATGAATGGCAAGTAAAATGTTTTTTTTATGTCTGTTTTATTTCAGTCGGGAAGAAGCTGAGCAGGAAATATTTCAGTTTAAAAGGCTATTCAGTCAGAAAAACTTGAATTAATTGTCAGGAGCTTTGAAACTGACTAAAGATTACCAATTAAACCTAACTAACTGAATCCCACAGAACCACACAAAGAGAATAGTACTTCCCACATTGTTAAACTTGTTACTTTATAACAGTAACCAAAGCTTGTAAAGTACCATAGGCAGTTGGGATTCTGGTTCCTAAACCAGAGTGTCCTCACCAGCAAAAAACAGAGTGAAAGGTCAACTCTTCACTTCATACAGCAGAAAAAAACAATCTTGCGAAAGAGAAATATCCCTTACATTCACACTGCCTGGCCAAAAAAAACATGCCACCATTTCAGTTTAAATCAGCATGAGGTATCATTTTCACACACGAATTGGCCCCCACAAAATCTTGACCTTAACCCCATTGAACATCTTTGAGAGGCACTGAAGAAGACTTTATGGAGTAGTTCAACTCACATATCATCAATACAAGATCACAACAAGAAATTCATGCAAACCTGGATGAAAACCAATGTTGAGATGTTGCATTAGCATGTGGAAATGCAAATGTGCACCATAATCAAAGCTAAAGATGAAATATTAAAGTGTGTGACTTTTTTTTTTTTTGGTCAGGCAGTGTAACTAGGAAAAGGTGAAAACGATTTAGATTATTCAGGCTAAATATTTTAAGACTAGTGATGTGTAAAATAAGTTGATCCTTTCATTTTGATTGCATGTCGTTAAACAAGTCATCATGATAAACTGTTTGTAAGTTTTGCATTAATACTTTTCTGAAGAAATCCAGATGTATGAAAACAACCCCTAAAAAGTTGCAGTTCCTTGTTAGACACTTTGGTAGTTCCAACGCCTGCCAGCATTTCTGCTTCCTTTGATTCTTAGTTTGAATATTGATGCTGTAATGGGAAGCAGGCGCATTTCAGTCCGAATCTGCTGATCAGTGATGTACTCACAATCATACTGTCTGCTTTGTGGACTCATGCAGTCACAGAGTTTCTTTTTAACCATTAAACCAATGGTTCTTGTATTTCTGTAGGTTTTAAAGTTCAGCTCTGTTAATCTTATTCCCACCTGGTAGCTTCATCGCATTCATCCAGTTCTTCTTTTTAAATATCTGCTAGCAAAACGGTCAGTAAGAAGTTTAAACCAGTTTTTGATTTCTAGAAGAGGTGGCGTGCCTAAATGCAAAAAAACTGTGGGAGTTTTTAAAAGCATCGAAGGGGGGTTTGTGTTCAAGTACGGAAGGAATATCGATACCGTAACTGCTGAGTTAATGAGATATTTGGTACCAGGAAAAATCTGATGGTATACAAAACATATGTGGTCGGTTCTGACCTTATTTCTTGTATATTTTATTGCCATATAAATCTTGTTGAAAATAACTTAAGAATGTGTTGGAATTTTTGAATGTGAAAGCATTATCAACATGCTTGTAATTATTGAAATTTATTATACTTTATAAAATCCCTCTTCAATACGTGTTCAGTAGACCTTCCTACTGTAATGTATGCAAGTGATTTACTGTGGATAAACCATCCATTCATCCATCTTCCATCTGCTTATCCTAGACAGGGTTGTGAGGGAGTTCTGGATCTCGTCCCCGGCAGCACAGTGCTAAAGGCAGGGTCACGCCCTGGGCAGTTCATCACAGAAGGCCAAACACAATACAAACAGCAAAGAAACACTGCTGCACAACATTTTCCTTGGGGCACAAATAATGCAGTAGTACACGCTTACTTAATGTATTAATTAACCACAAACTAAGTGTTAGTTACATACTGATCCCATGTTCCTACATCATTAATCAATCATGATGGTTCATGTATTCCACGTAGTTACTATATTTGTTCATGATTTATACTTGAGTAGTAACCGAGTTACTAAGTTACTTGTGCCACCTAAAGTAAAGTATTACTCATTGCTAATATCAGTATTGAGGATAATCAGAAGCTTGGCTGCTGCATGTCTGGTCAGAAACACAGGTATATGGACAAAGGAAATTGTATCTTTTAGTGAAATGGGCCACATACTTCACTACAGCGCAAAAAAAGACAGTGGAATAGTTGAATTCTCCCCAAATGAGCTTGATGAGCCGAATGGCCTCTTCTTGACTGTAAATTTCTTATGTTCTTATGACAGTGTCGCTGGTTAGCCAGCTAATTCGAGATTATTAGCTAGCGCAATAGTTTCAGTTGCCCAGCAACCATCATATTCTCCATATTTAGGAATTATCTTTGGAACGATGCGTGTCCTGACTGGCAGTTGTCATTTGGTGCAGCCATATAACATCATTATATTATATTCCTGACTCATCATGGAATCTCAAACTTTATTACTTGAATATACCATATATTTAGAATAATTCACAGAATTTTTTAATTGAGACAGGTGAGCAAAGCTATTAAATTGTCCCATTTTTATTCCTTTTTACTACGTATCTACCCAACTGTCTTGCAAAAGATATTCTAATAAAGACTGATTAATTGTTTAATTTCAGTGTGAACACTTTAAAGTGCTGCTGCAGCAAGGTTGCATTTCAACCTTTGACGAAATGTTATAGTGGTGAGTATGTGAATTTTGGTGCAAAATTGTGTTTTAGGACCTGTTTAAACCAAGTTTTTTATTTTATGCCACAAGCGTCTGCTTATGTCTTTCGTTAGCCAGGGAAAATTCACTGTTGAATATGGTTCCACTATATGGCAGGAAGAATAGGCCATTTAGAGTAGTTTGCTAAATATTTTAAGTGTTTAGGGGCATGGTTTTTAAAACAAAAGGTTACGTTTGTATGGGCTGTGTGTAATGTTAAATTAGAATCAGCTTGTGTCAGACCATTTCATCCTGGAAACTGGTTTTGTTCCGGAAATAATAACATGATATTTGAATTCAAAACATCTGCACAATAGTACAATAGCACTAAAATGCTGTTTTTCAAAATAGAAATATATTGTTGCCTTTCTTGAAACTGCCTTCTAATGTGTGTGTGTGTGAGTGTGTATGTGTGTATGGATTCGGTTTATACTACATTGTGGGGACCAATGTAATAAAAACCTGTTTTTCTGATGTTGTGGGAACCATTTTCCAAGTTCCCACAAAGATCTGAGAATGCAACCAAAAACTAAAAATACTGAAAGTCTCGTATTTTGTTTGGTTACTTATGGTTAAGGTTAGGGCTGGGTAGGGGTTAAGGTCATCATGTTGGGATTAGAGTTTTCCCTATAGAAACAAATGGACAGTCCCCACAAAGATATAATTACAAACCCATGTGTGTGTGTGTCTGTATAATTTGCTTCAGTGATCATTCATATATTAATTTTAGGAAGGCCAAGTCTGATATCTCTCATTTTCTATGTTATACGTCTATCTCATTTTAGTCTAAACCTTATTTGGTGGCCAGTGAACCACATGGAATAGTTCGTTATGACGTCCCCATAGGATTCCCTGTGAAATGTGACACTTTCTATGGACACATTGAGCCCTAATTTGATAATGGAGGGCTGGTCAGAGAGGGCAGGTCTGGAGAGCTTTCTGAGGTGGGCAGCTCAGTCTGCACAGACTGGCTCCTGACCAAAGGAAGCCTTTCCTCTTTACTCGTGAGGTTTCATACAGACTCTGGCATCAGGCTGAGCCAACTTTACTCCAGCTTTGATTTCTCTTTAAGGAAACATATTTAAACAGGTTGTGCATATACAGTACACAGTATGATTATAGTAGATTTTGCTCAATTTCATAGAAGGCATGTAACCTTTGCAGTTTTATAAATTCCCCTAATTGCTTTTTTGGTGTAACTAATTAAGATAAAAGACCTTTTATATGCCCAATTTTTGAACCCACCCACCACCTGAGATCCAGTCTGGCTTAAATGTGCATGCACACTTGTTTTACTTTATTATTTAAACCATTTATATATCTCTCCACAGCTCAAGCACAAATTGCACTGGAGAGTCTTAGCGCGTACGTCTGGTACTGTGAGACTAAACCTTTTCAATTGAAAGCATTTGAAGTTTGTGGTTTGAAGAGCTGAAGGCAAACTACACAGAATGAAAGCCATTGTTTATATTCTCACTGCTGTTCATCTTTAAAAAATGTGACCTATCTGCAAGCCAAAGTACAATTTTATATTCATAGTCGTTGTGTGATGCTCATAACTTAAATTATCCTACTGATGCTTTATATCCACTATGAAGTTTGGCTTATTACCGGTTACCAACAGTTATATTGGGTACCTTGGGAATGAATTAACTAACATTAGGTGTCCAATGGTTCGTTCATGGCTCCTGTTGATTATCTGTGACACTTTGGTGACTTGGAATTTAGCACAAAGGGAATATTAGGGTGAAGTGAAAGGATTTCATCCATCCATCCACCCTCTACTGCTTATCCGGTCAGATCGCGGGGGCAGCAGTCTAAGCAGGGGAACCCAGACGTCCCTCTCCCTGGCCACTTCATCCAGCTCCTCATAATTTCATAGTTTTATTAAATCTTAAAAAGGTATTTAATGTTTTTTATATGTCAATAGACACCATACTGTGAGTATTGTACTGTATCTCCTTGTCTCATCAGCAGGTTAGTACAAACTCTTCACAAATACATGTAATCATTAGGAATGTAAGCTGTTCCTTTCACCTGAAAGGATTTATGGCAACATTGTACTTGACGGGGCACAAATACTTAGTAATACCTCATTTACTACTGAAATACAATTTATGAACAAATCATGAACAAATATAGTTGCAACTTGATAAAATGTGTCACCATTCATTAATGGTGAACAAACATGAGATCAGTATTTCACTTCTGTTATTCATGACTTCAGTTCCTTCAGTAATTTCTTAGTAGTTCACAAAGGTTTAGAGAATTAACAGATATAGTAACAAATCTAGTAACTGCTTGAGATGAAACATGCATCATAATTCATTAATGATGAACTAACATGAGATCAGTATCTAAGATTTAGATTGTGGTTATTTAATACATAATTAATAGTATAATACTATATTATTTGTGCCCCATCAAGTAAAGTGTTATTGGTTCTATAAATGCTTCTGGAGCAGAAGTTTCACATAACATTACGTCAAGCAGGGTTATGACATTAATTTAGAGCTTAGATGTATGTAAGTTGGTATTTCTGTGGTTTTTTTATGGTTCCACCTGTTATATTCGGTCATCAGAATAAAATTTTGGATTCTGTTTTAGAATGAAAAGGAGTAAAAGAAAACATCACCAGCATTTGTGTGATTTTACCAGAAATATCGTTTTCTAAAGCAAATTTCAAATGCAACATGTAACAGCTTGAAGTCACATGCAGCATGTGATGGAGAGAATATTCTTCTTAGTCTTGGTATAAGACGCCGGTGCCGCTTGGAGCTCAAAGACGTAGAGAAAGACCCCACCTCCGAGTAGCAAATGAAGGCGGTAACATGTCCAGGTTCTCTGCTCCTCATACGTTCATACTTTATTTTGCCATCTCTCCTTTGGTTCTGTAAGTTCTCCTCAATCAAAGAAAACCTCACTTCTCCTATGATGTAAAGGTTTTTCTTCATGGTTTCTCAAACAATGTGCTCAGTACTTCAGTGGAGTTGGTTTTTAATAAATATGTTATATTTTATAAATATAAATATAAACTTCAGCTTCTCATATGAAAACTGATTCCAGTGATTCTAGCTGTTAACTTTATACTTCTGGTAGAAGTGGTAGCTCTGGATAAGAAAATTAAACATGAAAGTCCATAAGGAATTTTGATACCTTCTTCAAGTTGGAGACATTGAGTTTAATTGTTTCCCTCAAACAATAGAGTACACTGTTCTAATTTCTCCTTTTTGGTGGGCAGTTTCCTATAGAAATCCTACTGGAGAAAGCACTAGCATCAATTTTAGGAAGAGTCAGCTGACAGCCAGCCAAGTGACTCACCCTAATGTCAAACCTGGTTTAATTTAGATACTAATGTTTAGTTAACAAAACAATTTCACACTGTTCACACCCATGTGACCAGTCAGCTTTATTTGCACCATAACAAATCCAGCAAACAGAAGCAGCACCTCTGCCTTGAAATATATCCCATTTACACACACACACACACACACACACATGTAGGGTAAACATATCCTTATGGGGACCGCTCATTCATTTCAATGGGAAAAATGCTAACGCTAACTATGACAACCTTAACCCCTACCCAGCCCTAACCATAACTATAACCTAACAAAATACAAGAGTTTTTGCATTTTTAGTTTTTTCATAGCAGTCACTGATTTTTATAAAATACAGTTTTCCCTTATGGGGACCAGGAAACCAGCACAGTCTCAAGGGCACGGAGGAGATTGCAGGAGACACTTACTCTAGGAGAGCTGGACAAGGCAGTAGAAGGTACTTAACTCATCAGCAGGACTGGTATCTGCTCCTTTGTGCAAGGAGGAACAGGAGGAGCACTGCCAGAGCCCTAAATGACCTCCAGCAGGCCACTGGTGTGAATGTCTCTGACCAAACAATCAGAAACAGACTTCATGAGGGTGGCTTGAGGGCCCGATGTCCTCTAGTGAACCCTGTGCTCACTGCCTGGCACCGGGGAGCTCGATTGGCATTTGCCATAGAATACCAGAATTGGCAGGTCCACCACTGGCGCCCTGTTCACATATGAGAGCAGGTTCACCCTGAGCATATGTGACAGACGTGAAAGGGTCTGGAGAAGCCGTGGAGAACGTTATTCTGCCTGTAACATTGTTCAGCATGACCGGTTTGGTGGGGGGTCAGTGGTGGTCTAGGGAGGCATATCCATGGAGGGACACACAGACCCTTACAGGCTAGACAATGGCACCTTGACTGCCATTAGGTGTCGGGATGAAATCCTTGGACCCATTGTCAGACCCTACGCTGGTGCAGTGGGCCCTGGGTTCCTCCTGGTGCACGACGATACCCGGCCTCATGTGGCGAGAGGTTTTACCCTAATGACAGCTCCATTTCTGACTCTAGCTCCAGCCCTAATGTCATTCCTAATGCTAATGTTGTATCTAACCCTTACTTCTAATGCTAACATGAAGTGTAATTCTCCGTAACTCTACTTTTAACTCTAATGTTCAGTCCCTTCAGCTCAATGATGGATTCACACCTGGAAGCCCAATCTGTGATTCCCAGCTGAGGTCTGATTCTGCTTGAAGGGTGCTTTGTTGTGCAGGAAGAAAGACAACCCTGTAAATGTGTCCATAGTCTGCTCTTCCTAGCGGCAGGGATGTCCCTTGAGCAGACTCTGGATTTATGTCCATATGGAAAGTTAACATCCCTCTATAATGGCTTTTCACTATAGCTGAAGGACAGACCACAGATTTTATTTTTCCAAAGAAAAGATGGATAAGTAGGAAAAATGATTTTCCTGTAATATCAGATGTCTAGCTGCTTGGTTTTCTAAATCCTGATTTTGTATTCTCTCCCGGATACACTGCAAGTTGGCTGTCTGGTTTTATGTTATTTTTCTGTATAATATTTTAAAAATCACCCGTCATGCATTTCCTATGGGGAGAGTGGTTTCAAGCAATATCTAAATGAGAAAAGTGTGAAGGGATCAATTAAACCCTAAAATTAAAACTCATATTCATCTCTAAATTGGTGATTTTCTATGGGAGTTTAGGTGTGTATGTATCTTGCGATGCACTGTAATCCTACCTAGGATGTGCTTTACACCACATACTGCGCAGGACAGACTCCAGACCCACAGTTATGCTGCTCAGGACTAGCAGCTGAAAGATGATTGGGTGAATGGATTAATTAATACAAATAATGAAAAGAAACATGCAAATACCAATGCATACCATGAGTTAATAAAAGCGCTTAGAGGACGTACAGCCCTGGAAAAAATTACGATACCAGTGCACAATTTTTTGTTTCACTCAATTCTCAGTTTAAGGGTGTGCGTCTGTGAATAATATATTTTTTTGCAAACTGCAGCCTGGTTCTTCTCTGTTTCTCATTAATGAAGGGCTTCTTCCTCTCTTCATGGGACTTCAGTCCTGCTTCTAGGAGCCTGATACAAACTCTCCTAGCAGTGCACTTCACACCTGCACTTAATGTTTCATATTCCTTTTGAAGGTCACTTGATGTCATCCTGCGATTCATGAGAAACTGTCGGATAAATTGACGGTCATCTCTGGCATTACAATGTTGCTTCCGCCTTTTACCTGGCTGGTTTCTGGTCGTTCCCAGTGTCTCCTGCTTCCCCGTGTTCTTGTGTACTGCTGTCTTAGAAATTTTGAGAGTAGAAGCAACCTGCTGCTCAGCGTAGCCTTCTGCCAGCAGAACCACGATTAAACCAGGATTTAAAAACGCAGATTTGCTTAATGTCATGGTGTATGTCATAGTGCTTAGTGAATGCTGGTCAGATCAGATGTGTATAGAATTATTCAGTTAAATTATTCATTACTGATTTAGTTTACCCCTATGAATCTGCACTGGATGGATGGATGGATGGATGAATGGACAGATGGCAGTACCATTCAAAAGATTTATTTAAGCAGCTGGAAAATTTTTCAAAAATGTCTGTAAGTACATGAAAATGAAGAAAAAGTGCTGGATTCCGCTGCCATTTGTTTTGGTAATTTTGCTGTGGGTCTGATTCCTGTCATTGCCTCCTTCATTCATATACAAATACACAATTATTGGAACTAAATATTGATTTGTTAGTCCATAAAACTTCCACTTATACTAATTGACAAGTGTACAGAATCTAAAGCATATATGATTATGGCTTCAAGCAGGTGTACTCAAATGTTTGACCGGTACTGAAGTTTATATGTAAATCTGCTTCCTGAATGACCTGCAGGTGTATTATGGGTATGTATTAATCAAATCACCTTGTATGTTTCTTTTTAATCTAGCAAAGTTATAAATTTATAGTAAATAAATCACACCGGTAATAAATAAATCTCAATAATTCAACTATTCCTGTGTGGGATCCTGGGGAAGTCAGCCGATAACGTCAAACATTACAGGGGGTAGAAAAGACTGTATAGATTCTTTAAGGGTAAAATTATGACATACTGTGTTTACTTTGAATATACTGTGTTAGGTGTGTGATCCACTGAGACGGCGACATGGGTGCGGGGCACTATGCGCCTTGATGGCTTTCTGTGAGATTGCGACATTGGTGCAGGGCACTATGCGCCTTGATGGCCTTCTGTGAGATTGCGACATTGGTGCAGGGCACTATGCGCCTTGATGGCTTTCTGTGAGATTGCGACATTGGTGCAGGGCACTATGCGCCTTGATGGCTTTCTGTGAGATTGCGACATTGGTGCAGGGCACTTTGCGCCTTTATGGCTTTCTGTGAGATTGCGACATTGGTGCAGGGCACTATGCGCCTTGATGGCTTTCTGTGAGATTGCGACATTAGTGCAGGGCACTATGCGCCTTGATGGCTTTCTGTGAGATTGCGACATTGGTGCAGGGCACTGTGCGCCTTGATGGCTTTCTGTGAGATTGCGACATTGGTGCAGGGCATTATGCGCCTTGATGGCTTTCTGTGAGATTGCGACATTGGTGCAGGGCATTATGCGCCTTGATGGCTTTCTGTGAGATTGCAACATTGGTGCAGGGCACTATGCGCCTTGTTGGCTTTCTGTGAGATTGCAATATTGGTGCGGGGCACTATGTGCCTTGATGGGTTTCTGTGAGATTGCAACATTGGTGCGGGGTGCCACCTTGATGGGTTTCTGTGAGACGGCAACATGGGTGCAGGGCACTATGCGCCTTGATGGCTTTCTGTGAGACGGCGACATGGGTGCAGGGCACTATGCGCCTTGATGGCTTTCTGTGAGATGGCAACATGGGTGCAGGGCATTATGTGCCTTGATGGCTTTCTGTGAGACGGTGACACGGGTGCAGGGCATTATGCGCCTTAATGGCTTTCTGTGAGATGGCAACATGGGTGCAGGGCACTATGCGCCTTGATGGCTTTCTGTGAGATGGCAACATGGGTGCGGGGCATTATGCGCCTTGATGGCTTTCTGTGAGATGGCAACATGGGTGCAGGGCATTATGCGCCTCCGGAAAAGGTTAAAGAACAATTTAATCAAAACCAGACTTCTCTTGCCTGGGAAACTGCATGTCTGAAGAATTTGCTGTGGTGAATTGGTTCTCAGAGAATGCAGTTATGTTAAATATTAATTGGCCTAAATTTAATGTTAAGAAAATACACTACATTAACTCAAAGCAGAGGTAGCCAGTTTTATAAGCAAAGGGCCGGTGTGTATGCAGGTTTTTGGGAATCTTTTAGGTCAGCTGCTCAAACTCAGGTGTGAGGACTCTTCAGTCAATCAGTCATCTAATTAGGAAACTAATTAATGAGTTGCAGGGAAAACAAAATAGCCCTTTCTGTATAAAATTGGTCACCCCTTACTTAAGGGTACAATGGAAAGAACCAGGCTGCACAATTTATTGTGTACTGTGCACAACACCATGCAATTCACAATACTGTGTACGCTATACAAAGTACTGTATAATACAGTAAGTATCATACAATATGACATTGAAGGTGCTGTATGGCTAAGGAACAGTTATTGCACTGTGATTTTATGGTACTGTGTACTGCGTGTTCAATAAGTTGAGCTGGCGCCATTGACCCTGTCTGTTACTACATGGTTTTTTGTTTGTTTCTGAAATCTAATTTCTCCTTGTGCTTGCATCTGGTTTGTGTCTGAATGGAGCGATGCCAATTTGTGATTCAACTCCACTCCCCATTCACTTTGGCCCTGTGTTCCTGATGCAACTCCTAACAGGGACTAAATCGCGATGGATCTGTCGATCATGGCAAACCTGTGGTATTCCTTTTCCAACGCAGCTGGTTCTTGCAAGGAAAACATTATGATCCTTTTATGTATCCATTTTTTCAGTGTAGACTACCTTTACTGTTTCAGTATGTATTAAGATGCTGTGAAAGGGGGAGGTCTTGTGTTGAAACCCTCCTGGAGAAAATTTAAATTGTGCTGGATTTTTTAAAGAATATCTATGATGAACCTCAAGCTGAAATGGGTAGAAATAAGATTAGCTTGCAACTGGTTCCAAAATGTTGTTGTTTATATAAGGCTAGCTTTAAGGGTGATGTCAGAAACCATGTAGAATCCATCAAGATTTGAGAATGCGTTAAATAGTTAGATAAATTTCTTGTTCTCATAAGTTCTTCCATTTTTCCTTGGTGTTACAGATAGCGTGATAAAGGACAATGGACATGAGGTGATGATGCAAATTGACTGTGAAGTCACAGACACCAGGATCCTTCACATGAAGACCTCCAGTGTCCCATTGTTCCTACGTATCAATCAGACTGGTTCCTCCTACCGTACTGGTCCAGCCAATGGTCAGGCTGCCCCTGGTGTAGGGGTCCTTACGGCTTCTACGTTATAGAGAAAAAAATAAATGTGCTTTGCTAAAAATAAAAACTTCAGTATATTATTTTTTACTTTAAGTGACACAAGTCTAAATATTTCGTTAATATGTATCAATCATTACTGTCATTTTTGTTTCTCGATCTCCTTATTTACTTTATTTTGACAGCTTTTTTGCAATTATATAAACCCAGAGAATGTTCTCTTAGTAAACTGAAAACTATTTCATGTATCTGAATAGTCTTTTTTAAAGACAATAAATTCTTTGTAAATTATTTCCCAGAATCCCCATGAACACAGGTGGCTTTGTGCTTAATGCTTGTTCTTCTCAATTGCTTTACATGAATTCTTGATACTGTGACCATTTCAGGTTTGCCAGAGTATAATTGGCCCTTTAAGGCATTTGCGAAATCCTAAAAAGATTATAGCTGTATCAAACAGGGCAACTTTTTATAATGTGGTAACAGACCCTCTTGCCTGGAAAGGCACAAGCCAACACTACAGTTACACAGTGTAAATACAGGTATAACAGCACTGACCCTGCATCTACACAGCATATGCATACCCAGCATGCTGTTCTTTAAATTAATTCTGCCAGTTCAGTTTGAAATTTCTTATGTCAGTGATTTATTCCTCAGAATTCACTTCCTGTTTCTCTTCAGTAAAACAAAAACAAAAAACGGTTTTTGCACTATGTAAATTATTCCATAACTCATGTCTTTTGCACTGTAATGTTTGTCCTGTCATGAATGTTGCATTGTGGGATCAGGGTGAACATTATTTCATTTTACCCACAAAGCATTTTACTGTATATGGCTGAGATGACAATAAAGCTTTACTCAACTCGAATAAGCCATTCTAGATCCACATAGCCATTCTAGATCCACATAGACTGGTTTCTTCAAATTAATGAAATGATAAGGCCATAGTAATTGAGCAAAGATGAACTGAAAGTGAGGAGAAAGCAGTTGGAATATAAAGATGGAGCCTTAAGGCATCTGTTTGCCTTTTCTCTTCAGAACAGGTTGCTATTTCGAGTCCTTTTAGTCTTCAGTACATGGGATCATTTGCACTCTATGACATCAGACGATGTTTATAAGGGAGCTGGACACCTGAATGTGTCTAACAATATAGGAATCATGGGATTGTGTTGTCTTACAGGTCCATTTGTGTTTTTTCAATTTCCAGTGTGACACACTATTGCACACATCATGCAGTGGGCTTAGATTGTAATTCCTACCAGAGGTAAACTGAGACAGTGGATTTGAGAAGTGGACAAATTCCCTGCAGTGCACAGCTGTTGAACTTGTAAATCCATGGTTCCACTGACCTCCAGTCTTATGAGACTTATGTAATCCTTAAATTCTATTCAGTGAACAATTTGATTTATCCAAGCATTACCACAGAAAGCTTGAAATATTTTATGCACAGAAGTTTTATTTTACTTTATGTATTCAAAGTTGGATTTATTTGTAGCTTTGAATTTGTAATCTGCAATGTCTAATTTGAAACTGTTGTAAAGATCTGCTCAGGATTAAGTAGAAGAAATATTAATAAAACTTAGTGAAGGTCAAAATGACAACCATTAAACTATTCGCCTTCCCTCACCATATCACATATTCAGCACGGTCCGCTTCAGCAGCCTTGTACATCCTGCTGGAATTTACAGTCCCTTTGTTTTATCATTTTTTCCCCAGGAATAAACAGAGAAAAAAGTCTAACACAACAGAAACATATATATAGATTTTTTATTTCAGAAATTAAGTGCTTTTGTAAATGGATTTTTTTAAAAGTAATGAGATTTTCAATATAAATATGGGTAACACTTTTCTTGATGGGGCACATAGTATTATGCTATTAATTATGTATTAATTAACCATAAACTAAGTCTTAGTTACATACTGATCTCATGTTAATTCATCATTAATGAATTATGATGCATGTTTAATGAAGTAGTTTCTATATTTAATATTTGTTAATTTTGTAAACCTTTGTGAACTACTGAAGGAACTACTGAAGGAACAATAATGAATAATACAAGTTAAATACTGATCTCATGTTTGTTCATCATTAATGAATCATAAGCAATTTTATCCCAGGCAGTTACTATATTTGTTATGATATCTGTTAATTTTGTAAACCTTTATGAACTACCGAAGGAACAAGTAATGAATAATACAAGTGAAATAAATACTGATCTCACATTTGTTCATCATTAATGAATTGCGATCATTTATCTCAAGTAGTGTCTATATTTTTGTGATTTGTACTTCAGTAGTAACTGAGTTATTACTAAGTATCTGTGCCCCATCAATTACAGTGTTACCATGTTATGGATACAAGTAATGCACCTTGTGCAACACAATGTGTCTTGATTTTCTCTGTTGATTATGCTGTAGCTTAATCAGTTTCAATAGTGGTTCTTGGCATACACATAAAAATAAGCTGTAGAAGAAAACTAAAATATGTTTATTTGTTAATGTTTTAAAGTTTTCCTACCTTATGTCGCCCTCAGATAAACTATTTGGTATTTCTACATAATGTTAATACATCTATATTATTTTATATTATAGTACAATATATACAGTATTTACTATATTTGCATCACAAGCATAAAATTGCAAAGCCTTGTCATGCTTCAACAGCCGATTAAATTTGCCAGTCATCCCTTCAGAAAGCAAGGGTGAGCAAGTATTTAAGAGTTCACTGAAAACCAGAAATAAATACACAGGAGAACACTGTAAAATCGTTAAAATGCCAATGCAGACTGATCTACAATCCACATAAACATACTTTTTCTCTTTTTTGTACAGAAAAAAAAATCAATATCCCTGTTTTCAACATGGCCACTTAGTAGGCAAATATGACATTGTATGTAACTTGATGGCCATTGTCCCATGCGTAAAGAGCTTGCTCTTTGGGATTGTAGTCAATCTGTGTGGTGTAGGTGTAGTTGTTTATGAAGGGAAGCCTAGGAATCATTTGAGTATTTGTGTGGGTGTCAAAAGCATACGAGATATTTGCATTCATCTGGTTGCATTTATCAATGGCATAAAGAACACCACACACAATAAAGCAGTTCCCATAGAAATCCTTCCTTAGCCCAGTCCTCCAGGACATCTCCTTTTGTATACTCAGGTCAACGGGATTCAGCTTGCTCAGCATGATCACTTCCTGGTGGAAGCTTTCCTCATCAATTGCCGGGTAGACCACCCACAATCCGCTCTCGTCTACTGCGAAATCGATGTCAGAGTGGCCCCTCCACTTCCAGGGTGCAGACGACTCAAAAACAGCATTGTGAAGTACTGTCCACGTAGCCACGTACCTCCGTCGCAGGTCAAACTTGATTATGTCTCGGGAAAAGGCCCGGTTATAGAAAAATGCTCCATTGAACACTACGTGACCAGTGCCAATCCAGTGGTAGGGCAATTTGTAAGAATTGGTGATGCGTCCTGCAGAGGAAGCAAAGAAAGCATGTCTACAGACACACTGCTTTCAAAGGAGCACCATCAGATTGTTTTATATGCAGATTTGCCACAGAAATTCATATATACAGTATATATGTAAATATAAAGTACCTTTTTTAAAGATCTCCATGTTCCGAAACTCCAGAAGGATGTTTCCATAGTAATAGTTTGTGACGTAGATCTTGTCGTCTTGAGCTTTGGGATCCTTCATCCAGGCCCCCTCGTTACGGCCATATGTGTTGTGAGTAACTGGATCAGCAACAGTTGCCAATGTGTCTTTGCATTCTTCTGCAAAGAGCAAGGCCAGTTCGCCATTTAGATTATTTCCTCAAATGGGTCCAACACTGATTTCATGTCAGTTAAACAATGCAAGAGCTTTTCATAGTTTCTACAATCCTCCAATCTCTCCTACATAAATGACATACAGTACAGTACATAAAAAACAGATTCCCCTTATTGACAGCGTGTTGCTGTACCCACCACATGACAAAACACCTCAGGGATGAGAACCTGAGTGCAGCCATGTGGCAGGTGATACCTCAGCACCACACTGGTCCAAATGGACCAGTGTAAGCTTTCTTCTGGAGGCTGGAGTGCCAATCCTGCCACCAACCGCCAAAATTTCCTTGTAAGTTGCAGGACCTCCTTATGGGGTTAGATGTAGATTAACGTCATACACAGGATGAAGTAATTACAGGTTAAGGGCCTTGCTCAAGGGCCCAATGGAGTAGGATCATTCCAGGCATTCATGGGATTTGAACCAGCAACCTTCCAATTGCTAACACAGATCCCAAGCCTCAGAGCCACCACTCTATCCCAGTGGATGCTCCTTACCTCTCTCCTTATTGAGGAACTGATGAATCATAATGAAAAGCTGTGTAAATCTAAATCACTCTGTTGCTGTATGAAGGTGAGGGCGCCTCACCTACCTGAAGTTTGTTTGAGTTCCCGCGTTGAGTCACCCTCAGTCCAGCTGATGCTGTTCCTGTGTTTGTTTGGCACAGGCCTTGAGGTAGTTCTGGCCTGTGCAGCCTCAGATGCAGTACTTGGCTTTTGCATCAATCTTGCCAAAGTAGTCAACACGCTGGCCTCTGTTGTGCTCACTGTCGTTGGCATGGTGGTTGCAGGCGTGCTGGTGGTGGGAGCTGCCTTGGTGGGGGTGGTTATACCAGCAATGGTTAATGGAAGCGTGGTGGTTCTGAGAGCCTCTGTGGTCAAGGATGGACCATCGGCGGTGTCTGGCCTAGGAGTAGCATTTGTAGCAAGCACAGGTGGTGACGTGGCAAACGTGGTCTCCTCTGGGACTGCAGGGATCACGGTTGGGCTCACAGAAGAATGAGACCCCCAAGTCTTTCCAACATCCGTGGAAGTAGTTGTGGTTGTGGTTGCAGCTATGTTGGTTACTGGTCTTACCCAGGAGCGGGCATGCGAGGTCGGCGGCTTGTGCTCGAGGAGAAGATCTTCAATAAACAGGTCGACGGAGCCGTCGCCACTCTCAACTTCAGAGTCCACTACTGCTTGGAGGAGAGACAGCCACCATGGCAATACAGACACTGTCTGTGACATTTTTCAGAGATCACAGCTTCACCTTTGTTCCACACAACAGTGCCTCCTAGTATAAAGTACTAAGCTCTAACATTAGCTAATGTACTTAAAAGTTTTAAATATTTTAGGTGCATTATCTCCATTTTGCATTTCATAATGTAATACCTGCCTTTTTCTTGTCTCTGTGAAGAAAACATGTGAAATTGTAGTGTGATGCCCTAATAATAATAATAATAATAATAATAATGCACTTTGGAAGAATTCTTGGATTCTTGCTGTAGAGAATATCATCTGATCCTGAAATGGTTTCACAGGTTAAAGCCATTTTGGTTAAGGTTGCTATCATACTTACAATTCTCCTTGGTGTCACCCTCCTCCACAACATTGGATTTATAGAAGGTTATTCCTCTAATGGCTGTCCCACTCGAAGCTGCTTTTTTCAGATAGGATGTCTGGGGTTCCTTCCTGTCCTTTGTGTGCTCCTTCGGTGATTCTGGCTGACTTTTCTTCAGCTGGTGTATACTGAGCCCTTGGTTCCCAACAAACTTTTCTTCATACTTTTTCTATCCATGAAGATAACAACAATACTAAACAAGTGACAGACATAAGCTGTAACTGTCATACATGCAGTGTATTCCCTTTAGATTTGTTTACACAAAATGACGTCCATTCGGGAATCACTCTGACTCGTGTACTCTTGGGGGAGGGGTGGACCCTAGGCTGACATTAGTAGGGGGTCCCCTATGGGGGCCATTTGAGTTATTTGAGTATTTTGGAGCCCAAAGAGAAATGAGAAAAAAAATTAAACAATAGAACATCAACGATATGCTAATCAAAGCATGAAGTGCTAGCGGTAAAACTTACCGATCAAGGCGAGGGCAGAAGTGCTTTCGATAAAATTCCTTGATGGCTGGAGGGGTGGTCAGTATCGTGCTGAGGGACCAATTGGCTAAATTTAAGAGTTTTAACTGTTCCCTCTTGCCTTAGCCCTTTAGTCTGTAACCTAACCTATGCCTTATTCTACCCCAGAGGCAAAGGTTGAATTTTTGCATATCTTCCTTTAATTGTGTTCTGCTCCCAATTTGTCTACCACTTTAGTAGATCGTATCAGACACAGAAGATTAGTAATTAGTTACAGTTACTCGTTAACTACTTTACCAATTACTGCATTTAAAAGTAATTAGTTAATAAGGAAAGTAACTTTTGCCTTATTTTATTTTGTGTTATTTAATTTGAAAAGGTAGCCTATTTCATTACACTATTCCTTACCACCAAAAGTAGTGGAATTGTTGTAATATTTACTAACACTGGTCTTATATCTTTGCATAATTGTTCTTTTGTTAGGCTACTTCATGCCAGTTTGCTTGGCAGTGAAACTGGTAGCTTTTCTCTAGACTCCAATGTGAAAAGAGCTCAGCAGCATTAAGCCTAAAAGTAGGAATAGTCTATTACAACTCGGATGGGGGTATCCTGAAAACTGTTGCTAAAAATGCAAATAACAGATGTTGCCATAATTGAAGTGATCATTTCATATATCCATAAATGTAACACAGAAATTCTGTCTTCAAGGGGCCACTAGTTTTCGGACACCCCGGGCGGCTGCCCGCCCCTGCCTGTACTTACTTTATATTGGTAAAAAAGAGTTCTGCAACATGCCAAAATCACCAGTTTCACGAACCCAGTGGTCAGAACCCAGCGCCCTACCCCAGGATGTGCATAGGCCGCCGCTGTGTCTCCCAGATTGCCAACAGGCATTCTCTTCTCCACCTGCTGATGCGACGAGTCGTCTTTAACATGCGCCTGCTCATAAATGCTGGTCATCGGGGTTTCTGTGCCTTTCATGTGGTTTTGAGAAACTACCTGTTTAAAGAATTAGAAAAGTGGCATGGCTTAGCTGGGACTTTGAGTGGTTTCCCTCTAATATGATGTTTGTGGGGGTTACTTGCACGGTGAACTCTGCAATGCCAGCAGGGTCGTGGGAGAACTGGCAATGCTTAATAACTCCAGTATGCGACATCCACAATTACGACTGAAAAAAAATAAACGATGCAGCGCGACCGCCTTGTGGACTCCACACTATCACCAGAATACTTGGTGCTGCAGTTTCCAGTGTATTACAATAGGCTACATTTGCGTGTATTTTCCCCTGCTGTGGAAATAGGTGTTATTCATTCTTCCTCTTTATACCTACAGTTTCGGAAATTAAAAGGGTATAATGTTTAATAAATGAATGCTTTAACTACGTTCCACAATAAATAAATAAGTTACAACTTACCTTTTCTACATTTTCCACACGTTTAAGGAGCTTTGCTGTGACAGAATGTAGTTTCAACAGATCCATTCCATAAAATGCACCCTCAAGTAACTCCAGAACTGTTGAAAACTTATAAAGGAAACCACAAGTCGCATTCAGACATTCTTCGACACTTCATCTTTTAAAGAATTTGAAATGTAAGGTTTCATACATCAGAAGAACAAAAATGTGGCTGTGAAGTCATTTTCAATATCATTATGCCATTATTTTACCTTGATGCCATTTTCCCCCGCATCTCGGAGCTTCTTCAGCCTAAAATCCCCCTCGCAGGGATTCAGCGCCGACGGAGGCGCAATACAGGCGCACTTGCAGTCCTTTCCTATTGTCACGGTCTCCACTGTATAAAAATCCTGAGGCTGGCCGCTACCTTCCTCGGTGTGCCGGCAGGCGCTGCGGCTCAGGGGTCTGACAACACATTTACAGCTACAGTCAGAGCCTTCCGAAAGCGCTTTCACTTTGTCATAGTCACCCAGCAGCTACAACAAAAAGAAAACGGATATATGATGTGCCACTTAAAGAGAAAGTTTTATTCTTGACGAATCTTTTACATTTAGTGAAAGAAACCGACAATAGATTTTAGGCTGATGAAATAGAGACTGAAATGAATATACAGTTTGCTTCTCGCTTTTTATAAAATACCCGAAGGACGACAGATATGGTACAGACCCTGTTATGTATTGAAATCATCATTATAATATTTAGAGTGTTTAATTGAGTGAATTTCCTCAATTCAAACAATGCCTTTTCAAAGATAACGCTTCCCCCCCCTCCCAGCAATTACACACCAGGGACTGCCTCTAATTATACGTGCAAATACCTTCGATAAGATGTTTTCTTGATTGTCCGTTTCTTCCTCGAGTGTCATACTATGGTTTATCAAGTTTGCTTTATTTCCAGGCTTTCCATCCTTGATCAAATACTCCGAGGTCTCGTTAGGTGAGGCTATACTGCACGTAACAGCCGCGCACAAGAGAAGACAGAGGAACTGCAAGTCAAACATCACCGGTTCCCGAGGAGAACGACCAGAGAGACTGCATTTAAACCCACACCGTTTTTGTAAAGTGTTTATTTTAAAGTGCCATTCCAGGAAAGTAGGCATTTTATAGCTTCAATGAGTACACTAACTTGTTTCATAAGTCATAGTTAAATTCACAGGGCTTTTTGGTTTTAAGAGAATATAGCTGCTATGTCGGCATCGGAGTCCGTCATGCCGTTTGTCATGTAGCCTACTTAGGCTGGGTGAGCAGAGCGATTTCCAAGTGCGGACAGTGCTGAGTACAGTAGGTGGGAAGAACCTGTTGGGATGAATCTGAAACAGGGAGGAGGAGTTATGCACACCAGAGTAAACCACGTATTCTGTTAAAATAATAATTCACAAGTCCTATCTACTATAGTTTATATTTCCCGCATCATTTTTCCTGTTATAACACATGCTACAATAAACATGCTACAAAATGTGGTTAGAATATCAATGCGTGGATTGTATTTTCATTTAATTGGTACGACACGCAGTAGATTCAAATTAAATAATATTTATAATAACATTTATAAAAATTATTAATATGTCAAATGTTATCTGAATTCAGATTAACCGGAAACTACTTTGGTTTGCTAATATGTTTACCACAAGCAGACCAGAATTATATAGGCCTATACACTTTTAGTAGGTCAGTGATCATATTATATATAATGTGTCATATATTTAGATTATACGTTTTAATCGTATGAAATTTTATTTTCTCCAAAACCAAGAAATCTGTCACAGGCAAGTAGCAAGAAATGTTATTACTCTATCCACTAGCGCCATCTGTTGGCGTTGTATGCTCACACCATTGACAAATGGAGGATAACCGAATACTGGTTAGACACTGTACATGTACTGATTTATTGACGGGAAATAATTTAACAACACCCATGTGACCAAGTAGCCAAATTGCCCCCCCTCCCCTAAAGTTAATACTTGGTTGTGCCACCTTTAATAAATACTTGTGGTAAGAGGTATCAGTGTTTGGCAATGTTATGAGTAAAGTTTGGCCCGGTCTTCTCTACAGAATTGTTTAATTCAGCCACATGGGGGGGGGGGGGGGGGGGGGGGTTAGCATGAATTAAGGTCCTGCCACAACATATCTCGAAGGGGACTTGAAGCCCGGGGTTGTTCAAGTCAGGCCCTCCAAAACCTTAATTTTGTTTCTGGACTTGCTCTTGTGCTTTGGATCGCTGTCCTGCTGCATAACCCCGCCCCCGTCATGACAGAATGATAGTGTTCCACCAGCTTCCAAGAGCCGGTTGGAGTCCCAGGCTATCGACACAAACAGCACGAGTACCAGTAGAAAAAAAAAAATTCAACTTCTACATTTTAGTCACATGAACAATATAACATAATACTCGCTATGTAGAATGAAAATTCAACGAACGGAACGGACACCACTATTTATATGTTTTACTAATGCTGTGATATTGTTACTGGTCGCAGTCGCCACCTTTTCTGCCAGTAGACTGCCCTCTGGTGGCGCTTGCTCTGTACTAGAATATGTTGCCTCCATGCAAATATCCGTCTCAGTTTATTAGAAAGAACGGCGCCTGTACTTTTTGACGGCTGCTGGCCCGCTCCACACCGTCCCCTTCAAATGTGGATGCGGCTGTGGACTTTCAGCTGCCTGCGTAATACCAGGATCACAATTATCTTAATGTCTACATTTAGATTCCATTAAAGATAATTTAATTCTACAAATTGGATAACTGGGGCATGGACAATGAATGAAAGGGAGTAATACGAATTCGACACTTTTTCAATTTCGGGCGGCACCTACGTGTCGCACATGTACAGTGTCTAACCACTGGACATCCCATAACTCCAGGAAGACAGGATTGTAACCAAGTAAAACTGGGTATCCACACAATTCATACACTCAGACAAATTTGAAAACACCATTGGTTTTTATCAGATTTAGGGTGTTGCAAATGTTACTGGGGTTTAAGCACTGCTCACGTACCCATAAATGCACTGTATTGAACCTGGCCATGTGATACTTTGACATCCTACAACTCCAGGATTGTATAGACAGGATTGTAACCAAGTAAAACTGAATATCCATACAATAATGACTCATTAAATATATGACGAAAATCTAAAAGAAATCATCTTTCGCCTGAATTCCTTCCTGAACTTGCAGTACTTCAATTCAGGATACAGCTCCTGATTCGTCCTGAATTAGACTGCGGTGTAACTCTAAGAATCATCCGGGGGAAACAGGTGGAATTTCCTCAGTTCCGCAGATGACGTTGTGATGTGGAACTGGAAACGTGTGAAAATACGAAGGGCAAACTCCAGCTTAAATTTAAAAAGCTACTTTGGCATTTTAATATTGGGCAACAAATCAGCTCCGCTAGTTTAGAAATGCAGATAAAACGCAAGCGGAAAACAGCTGTCGGTCACAAGTGGTTCTGTTAGCGAGTGTTCTTTTGTTTTGTCTGAAACACTTTGAGATGTAAGGAAGTGCTAAAAATAGTGAATCAGTAGCTATCTATATTAAACATTTGACATCGTACTTGGTTGGACTTAAAAGCATTACAAGGTAAGTATCTGTATTCTCCATTACAGTCGGAATCATTTAATTTAAAAATAACTAACCAGGATCTGAAGCAATTACAGGACGCGAGGAGATAGTAAACTATAAGAATACTTTGAAATTCGGTACTATAAACGATCAGATCGACTAAACGAAGTGTATACATTTGTGTTCATGAAGTACTGCTTGCTGTGTATTATGGCTGGCAGCCTTCCGGGTAGCATTTTTTCTCTATGATGTAGATGTTTAGGTGTATACAGTGTTTTGTTTTCATTCGGTAACACTGGACATGGAGTGACAGTGGTGCTTTGGTTCCAGGTGATCGGCACCAAAAACGTCTTCATTTTAACCCGCATATGTTGTAGCTGGATAATTTATCGGACTGCTGTCAGCAGCACAACAACTATGAGCGGTATTTAAATCCATTTATTTATGAATATGTCAACTTTACTATGGCACTAAAAACTTTTGTGCTGACGCGTACGTCTTCATGTAAACAGCGAGCAGTGCCCAGGAGCAGGTGAATGAACCCGGAACAGCTCCGCAAGATAAGGGTGAGTCCATGGAGGACGGTAACATGGCTGCGTTTTTCTTGATTTCTGTACTTCAAAAATCCAAATACGCATTACTTGTACATTAAACAAATATCTGTCTTTATATATAGATACCTGGGTTTTTTCCAGGATATTTCAGGCCTGGTTCTAAATTCTGTAAACATGATTTTTTGTTTTTGGTAAAACGTGTTTTTATTCGATTATAAAATTTGGCTGATAGCAAATAGTGTAACTGGCCTAGAGAACAGAGTTGTGACCAGCACATATCAGGCTCAGATACTTGAAGTCCAAATATTGCACCCATGAAATGAAGCTTAGTTTTGTTTCCTAACGCACAGATATGATGCCAAATCCAGTCGACTCAGCGGTCTACAAAGATCCTGCAGCAGCTGGAGACAGTTTATTGAAAAGTAATGACAGTTTACAATGTTCTCTCAGTCGTACTGTTCTGTATATCTATATATGATTGTTGGTATAGAATAACAAAGGATAACCATTAATTACATTCATTCTGTTTTGTCTTTGTATAGAAAATAGAGAGTGGTGGGGGTCCTACAGTGTGAAACTCTATACAAATCCAGCTGATGTTATGTCTCTATATTTTTGCCCATCTGCCCAAGGAAATATTAGAAAGATGTTGCTTAACCATTGAGGAAACCCTATAATGAAATCCTTCAGCATTGCCGACAATGCCTAACATGCCTTTCCTTGAATTGAAAGAGATTTCAAATCAGAAATGATCAATATCCTAATTTACAGGTCAGGACCCAAAACTTAATACTGTCTCAAAAGACAGCAAAGAATCTGAGCATAACACTGA
Organism: Paramormyrops kingsleyae; assembly: GCF_048594095.1. Taxonomy (NCBI): domain Eukaryota; kingdom Metazoa; phylum Chordata; class Actinopteri; order Osteoglossiformes; family Mormyridae; genus Paramormyrops; species Paramormyrops kingsleyae. The sequence goes on along the minus strand of NC_132811.1, from coordinate 14,066,313 downwards.
AAGTGGAGACAGTTCATCAGAAATCAGTAATAAGAATATCATGAAGTCTTATTACAAATTATTAAATTAAATAAATACTAAGTCAATGCTTTGGTCTTTGGCACGTTCCTAAACAGAGGATAAAGAGACTGAGACACCTGAAGTTCCCAGTCCTGGGAGCCCGGAACCAAAAGAGTCTGGTGCTCAGGAACAAGCAGGAGAGCGACAGGAAGGCGAAGCTGATGCTGATCAGAGTAAGAAGGCAACAGAACAAATATTGCAAGATCCTAAAGATAAAGGCGAAGGAGGTGAGAAAATAGTTTGGCATTTTCCGCCTTTCCTGTTGTGCTACAGCAATGAAAATGGACAAATATTTAGACCTTTTTGTACAGAGAGTAAAAGTAACAACTTATGCTATGAGTGTGGGCACCAACAGTAGAATTACATGGTGTACATTGTCCCCCACAATTCAGTGCTTAATGCTCACTTTACCGGAAATGTCTGTAGTATTTAGGCTTATCCATACCATCACGTTGCAGCAAGTGGGCAAGTGTATATTGGGATCACTAAACTATTGTGACTGAACATAAAACTATTTAAAATAATATTTTCCCACCCAGACCTCCTAGGGGCTCCGTAGCAGTATGAACTGGACAAACATCCGTAAATAAATAGGAGGCAAGTCACAAATGTAACACAGTCCAGAAATAGACAGGAAGTGATCCACAAATGTGCAAAATATGTTTCACGTGTACAAATCGCTCTGTATTTTTGTGGATATGATTTTACACAACACAAATGTAAAAATACATATTTATGGATAGTTAAATATTTGTGGATCATGGTACATATTTGTGGACTGTCTTCTGTGGGTTACAAATAATAAAGTCCAATAAAAACTTCCATGCAAGTGCCACATCCCATGAGGCACGTAACCGTGCAAACTGTCATCCAAATGATGGAAAATATGTTGGCGTAAACAGAGTATTTGGCGATACAGCGAAATAAATGATAGGGCATAATAAGAAACGATAGACGTTTTTATTTCATCAACACATATGGTCGTATCGCACAGCCCTAACAGGCAGTACATTTACATGTATATCCTGTACTGCTGTGAGGTGTGTGCTGACTCTGTGCCGACTTCCGTGTCCTCCGCCGTGATCTCTGCTCCTGGGCCGAGATGCGGCCATATCAGCGTGTTATGTAATCGATGTAATAGTGCATCTGGAGACAGGGTTGCATTGCCAGTTACATTTGAGCATGTGATGGTGATGGGGACTAACTTTGGTTAATTGTATTGCTTTCTTGTTGACAAAACAGTCAACAGCACCACTGTCACTCCAACTTATTACAAGTTATTAAATTAAGTAAAAATAATAAGTCAATGCTTTGGTCTTTGGCACGTTCCTAAACAGAGGATAAAGAGACTGAGACACCTGAAGTTCCCAGTCCTGGGAGCCCGGAACCAAAAGAGTCTGGTGCTCAGGAACAAGCAGGAGAGCGACAGGAAGGCGAAGCTGATGCTGATCAGAGTAAGAAGGCAACAGAACAAATATTGCAAGATCCTAAAGATAAAGGCGAAGGAGGTGAGAAAATAGTTTGGCATTTTCCACCTTTCCTGTTGTGCTACAGCAATGAAAATAGACAAATATTTAGACCTTTTTGTACAGAGAGTAAAAGTAACAACTTATGCTATGAGTGTGGGCACCAACAGTAGAATTACATGGTGTACATTGTCCCCCACAATTCAGTGCTTAATGCTCACTTTACCGGAAATGTCTGTATTATTTAGGCTTATCCATACCATCACGTTGCAGCAAGTGGGCAAGTGTATATTGGGATCACTAAACATGATTGAACATAAAACTATTTAAAATAATATTTTCCCACCCAGACCTCCTAGGGGCTCCGTAGCAGTATGAACTGGACAAACATCCGTAAATAAATAGGAGGCAAGTCACAAATGTAACACAGTCCAGAAATAGACAGGAAGTGATCCACAAATGTGCAAAATATGTTTCACGTGTACAAATCGCTCTGTATTTTTGTGGATATGATTTTACACAACACAAATGTAAAAATACATATTTATGGATAGTTAAATATTTGTGGATCATGGTACATATTTGTGGACTGTCTTCTGTGGGTTACAAATAATAAAGTCCAATAAAAACTTCCATGCAAGTGCCACATCCCATGAGGCACGTAACCGTGCAAACTGTCATCCAAATGATGGAAAATATGTTGGCGTAAACAGAGTATTTGGCGATACAGCGAAATAAATGATAGGGCATAATAAGAAACGATAGACGTTTTTATTTCATCAACACATATGGTCGTATCGCACAGCCCTAACAGGCAGTACATTTACATGTATATCCTGTACTGCTGTGAGGTGTGTGCTGACTCTGTGCCGACTTCCGTGTCCTCCGCCGTGATCTCTGCTCCTGGGCCGAGATGCGGCCATATCAGCGTGTTATGTGGTCGATGTAATAGTGCATCTGGAGACAGGGTTGCATTGCCAGTTACATTTGAGCATGTGATGGTGATGGGGACTAACTTTGGTTAATTGTATTGCTTTCTTGTTGACAAAACAGTCAACAGTCAACAGCACCACTGTCACTCCAACTTATTACAAGTTATTAAATTAAGTAAAAATAATAAGTCAATGCTTTGGTCTTTGGCACGTTCCTAAACAGAGGATAAAGAGACTGAGACACCTGAAGTTCCCAGTCCTGGGAGCCCGGAACCAAAAGAGTCTGGTGCTCAGGAACAAGCAGGAGAGCGACAGGAAGGCGAAGCTGATGCTGATCAGAGTAAGAAGGCAACAGAACAAATATTGCAAGATCCTAAAGATAAAGGCGAAGGAGGTGAGAAAATAGTTTGGCATTTTCCGCCTTTCCTGTTGTGCTACAGCAATGAAAATGGACAAATATTTAGACCTTTTTGTACAGAGAGTAAAAGTAACAACTTATGCTATGAGTGTGGGCACCAACAGTAGAATTACATGGTGTACATTGTCCCCCACAATTCAGTGCTTAATGCTCACTTTACCGGAAATGTCTGTAGTATTTAGGCTTATCCATACCATCACGTTGCAGCAAGTGGGCAAGTGTATATTGGGATCACTAAACTATTGTGACTGAACATAAAACTATTTAAAATAATATTTTCCCACCCAGACCTCCTAGGGGCTCCGTAGCAGTATGAACTGGACAAACATCCGTAAATAAATAGGAGGCAAGTCACAAATGTAACACAGTCCAGAAATAGACAGGAAGTGATCCACAAATGTGCAAAATATGTTTCACGTGTACAAATCGCTCTGTATTTTTGTGGATATGATTTTACACAACACAAATGTAAAAATACATATTTATGGATAGTTAAATATTTGTGGATCATGGTACATATTTGTGGACTGTCTTCTGTGGGTTACAAATAATAAAGTTCAATAAAAACTTCCATGCAAGTGCCACACCCCATGAGGCACGTAACCGTGCAAACTGTCATCCAAATGATGGAAAATATGTTGGCGTAAACAGAGTATTTGGCGATACAGCGAAATAAATGATACGGCATAATAAGAAACGATAGACGTTTTTATTTCATCAACACATATGGTCGTATCGCACAGCCCTAACAGGCAGTACATTTACATGTATATCCTGTATTGCTGTGAGGTGTGTGCTGACTCTGTGCCGACTTCCGTGTCCTCCGCCGTGATCTCTGCTCCTGGGCCGAGATGCGGCCATATCAGCGTGTTATGTAGTCGATGTAATAGTGCATCTGGAGACAGGGTTGCATTGCCAGTTACATTTGAGCATGTGATGGTGATGGGGACTAACTTTGGTTAATTGTATTGCTTTCGTGTTGACAAAACAGTCAACAGCACCACTGTCACTCCAACTTATTACAAGTTATTAAATTAAGTAAAAATAATAAGTCAATGCTTTGGTCTTTGGCACGTTCCTAAACAGAGGATAAAGAGACTGAGACACCTGAAGTTCCCAGTCCTGGGAGCCCGGAACCAAAAGAGTCTGGTGCTCAGGAACAAGCAGGAGAGCGACAGGAAGGCGAAGCTGATGCTGATCAGAGTAAGAAGGCAACAGAACAAATATTGCAAGATCCTAAAGATAAAGGCGAAGGAGGTGAGAAAATAGTTTGGCATTTTCCGCCTTTCCTGTTGTGCTACAGCAATGAAAATGGACAAATATTTAGACCTTTTTGTACAGAGAGTAAAAGTAACAACTTATGCTATGAGTGTGGGCACCAACAGTAGAATTACATGGTGTACATTGTCCCCCACAATTCAGTGCTTAATGCTCACTTTACCGGAAATGTCTGTATTATTTAGGCTTATCCATACCATCACGTTGCAGCAAGTGGGCAAGTGTATATTGGGATCACTAAACATGATTGAACATAAAACTATTTAAAATAATATTTTCCCACCCAGACCTCCTAGGGGCTCCGTAGCAGTATGAACTGGACAAACATCCGTAAATAAATAGGAGGCAAGTCACAAATGTAACACAGTCCAGAAATAGACAGGAAGTGATCCACAAATGTGCAAAATATGTTTCACGTGTACAAATCGCTCTGTATTTTTGTGGATATGATTTTACACAACACAAATGTAAAAATACATATTTATGGATAGTTAAATATTTGTGGATCATGGTACATATTTGTGGACTGTCTTCTGTGGGTTACAAATAATAAAGTCCAATAAAAACTTCCATGCAAGTGCCACACCCCATGAGGCACGTAACCGTGCAAACTGTCATCCAAATGATGGAAAATATGTTGGCGTAAACAGAGTATTTGGCGATACAGCGAAATAAATGATAGGGCATAATAAGAAACGATAGACGTTTTTATTTCATCAACACATATGGTCGTATCGCACAGCCCTAACAGGCAGTACATTTACATGTATATCCTGTACTGCTGTGAGGTGTGTGCTGACTCTGTGCCGACTTCCATGTCCTCCGCCGTGATCTCTGCTCCTGGGCCGAGATGCGGCCATATCAGCGTGTTATGTAGTCGATGTAATAGTGCATCTGGAGACAGGGTTGCATTGCCAGTTACATTTGAGCATGTGATGGTGATGGGGACTAACTTTGGTTAATTGTATTGCTTTCTTGTTGACAAAACAGTCAACAGTCAACAGCACCACTGTCACTCCAACTTATTACAAGTTATTAAATTAAGTAAAAATAATAAGTCAATGCTTTGGTCTTTGGCACGTTCCTAAACAGAGGATAAAGAGACTGAGACACCTGAAGTTCCCAGTCCTGGGAGCCCGGAACCAAAAGAGTCTGGTGCTCAGGAACAAGCAGGAGAGCGACAGGAAGGCGAAGCTGATGCTGATCAGAGTAAGAAGGCAACAGAACAAATATTGCAAGATCCTAAAGATAAAGGCGAAGGAGGTGAGAAAATAGTTTGGCATTTTCCGCCTTTCCTGTTGTGCTACAGCAATGAAAATGGACAGATATTTAGACCTTTTTGTACAGAGAGTAAAAGTGAAAACTACTTCTATGAGTGTGGGCACCAAAAGTGGAATTATCAAAATCCAGATATGATTACTATAGTGGTGCTGTGAACTATACTAGATTCAAGATTTTTTTTGCCATGTGTATGTAATACAGTAAAATTCTTACTTGTGTGCTTCCTGCAGGCCATCATACCCAGTAAATACAAGATAGTTAGTAGGACAACCAAGAAATGTAAATAACAAAAGCAGAAATGTATACCACCAAATATAAACAGTCTTTATCTGTGTAAGAGGTGTACTGGAGGTAGAACATGGGCAACATACTTTCAGATTATCAATTGTAGTAGCCTTTGCTGTGTGTTTAGCTTTTATTGATGCAGTAGTGCAGATAAATGCAAGACAGTTAGTAGGACAACCAACAATAAATATCAAAAAGCAGAAAAATATACAGCCAAAGATAAAGTCTTTATATGTGTAAGGGCCAGTATAGACTCCAGACATACATTGCCTGCACTTACACCTGCTTTTGGTACACAAGCGGTGTTGCTGCTCATACTTACATGCGCATAGTTTACTGTACATCAATCTGGAGTATTAAAAGTTATGTCCACCAGGGGGCAGTGCAAGAAATCCATCTTGGGTGGCTCCTTCATTTCTTGTCTTACTTCTTTGTATGAGGTTGTGGCATGAAGTGTTTTACGCTAAAGATGATAAATACAGTGGTACCTCAGAACTCGAATTTAATCCGTTCAGAACTCCGGATTGAATCCTAAAAAATTCAAGTTGTGATCAAATTTTCCCCTTAAGAAATAATGGAAAACCAATTAATTGGTTCCACTGTATTGTAATATTGATGTAGCAAAAAACAAGTTCAAAATAAATTAGTTTCTCACAAATACCTCTATGAGTGATTTAAACAGCAAAGATAAAAATGATTATGATTGGCTGGGAAAGCATATGCAGAGCTTATGCAAAAGTAGGGGTGGTAAACTTTGAACTAATTTTAAACATATCCTGGATAATCTTGCAAAGGAACGATTATTAAAATTGCAAAGGTTGCTACAGTAAGTTTTGTTTTCTATAACAGAATATAAATATTATAGCAAAACGTAACCCCCCCCACACACACACACTTTTGGCGAATTTTGTCACCAAGATTAGATGTGCACCAATTAAATATTAGGGATCGGTATTGGAATCGAACCATACCTATTAGACAGATCCATGTCTGATATTTACTTATTTAGTTTTAGGTAGTCTATAAAAAGACAGGTCCTATTTGTTGTTCAATCAATTTGTACAATCAATTGCACACCAGCTCTATATTAATATTTATAGTCAATATTAATGTCACACATCACCCAGCCCTACTTAGTATTTATTTCACTGTAACGTTGCACTGTCTTGCTAATTGCCTGTAGTCTATGGAAAAGGCATTTAATTTCATTGTATTTTGTACACATGATGCTGCTTTCTTAACTTGTATTCAGAAGCAGAAGAAACTTAAACTGCCGTTGCATTTTGAAGACTCTGTACACGGAGGCACACAATAGTGTTTGGAATATTTTTTTCTCCTGCCTACCAGCCACTCAATGAATCAGGTGCTACTTTAATACTAGCTGGACCGTATATAAACACATAGCCCCTTGACAAAAGGTGTCCCCAAGACGTTTGGTCTCTGGCATACGCGTAGCATTAACTCCTCATTTAGGTGCAAAAAAGGCACGTGGAGTCGGCACAGGAAACGCGTGGTGGTAATGATGTGGACATGGTGCATGCATTGAGTATAAACCGGTCCTAAGAGATGCACCGGAGGTAGATCATGGGAAATGCAGTATCAGAGCGTCAATTGTGGCAGCCTTTGCTATGTGTTTCACCTTATTGATGAGTGTAATTGCCTACAACTGTCCCGGAATCATGTGATCCAAGTATTTAATGTATGATAGCCTCTTCCGTATTAGAGTAGGGAGAATTGTTATCGTGCTACCTGCCATTCCAAGCAACTGTATCACAGGTACGTCCTGTTCTGTCATGAGATTATAATTATTAAGGAAGCAGATAGCTGAAGATGAGGCACGGATCCTTTTATATCCCCTGGAAATATACGTAAAATTTGAAAAGAATAGAAAATTGTTACCTTGCATCATTAATATGTTTTTCAAGAACAACAAGTTTCCTTTTCGGTTGCAGACCTGAGACAGCAGGAAAAGGTGGTTGCCCATAGCGATGAACCCCCAGCAAAGGACAGCAGCGGTGTGATTTCTGTAATGCTATATTGTAAGTTACACTGAAAATAATTTAAAACATTAAATTGTACAAATATTTGTGAGTTGTTAGGCACTATTTAAATTATATATAATAATAAAATAAGGCGTACTAACCTAACTGTTTTTATCAATCTTTGCTCGTAGTGTCAGCTTTGGTGGCTGTTTTGGCTATCATTTACATCCAGCCTGGCTTTCAATCAAACCTACCCCCTGTACCAAGCAAGGGAAGAGCTGACATTTTTAATGAAGAAATTGGGAGAGTAAAGCTCAACTTTCCCAGCCAGAGGGCAGCATTGTGGCGGAGGAGTGGAATCCATCTTACGCGGCACCTAGAGGCAAAGAGGCCTACAGAACCAGTCAGCATGATCCTGACGTCGGGTCGTGGGGCCGAGAAGACTCTACGTTGCCTGGCCGTCCACATAGCCAAAGCCTTGTCTGCAGCTCTCAACACTTCTGTACTCGAAATCGACGGAACCAGCAAGGCCTCGTTAGACAGTGACCAAGTTAAGCTGGACATTGATGAGAAGCTGAATACGGCCTTTGGCATGAAGAAGGGGCCGGCGGTTATCCATCGGCTTGAGGAGTTTCCCCCGGGCTCCACGCTTATATTTTACAGATACTGCGACCATGAGAATGCAGCTTTTAAGGAGGCTTCTCTGATCTTCACCGTGCTGCTTGAGGAGGTCGAGCATCTGGAGCCGCAGATGAGTCTGAGCGATGTCGAGGAGATGGTTCAGGATCACGTCAAGGGCAAATTCCTCTCCTCCACGGAGCCGGCCGCTTTTGATAAAATGGATGTTGATAAATTAGGTGGGCTATGGAGTCGGATCTCGCATCTGGTCCTGCCTGTGGCTGCAGAGAAGGATATTGAGCTGGAGGGCTGTAGAAGCTGAGAACCTTCATCCAACAGCAGAAATGCACTTAACAATCTAGTGCATTTCAGATTTCAAAATTACTATGAACTGTAAGAAGAAGGTTTCCTGAAATCTCATTTTCTCTTACACTTCCTTTCAGAAAACACTTTGACTTTAAATAATCAAGGGAAACGTTTAATCAGCTATAATTTACCTCAGGGTTGTGTTATGGACAAAGGAAGCATGACTTATAAACTTAAAGATTTATGTACCTGTTTTAGCACAACATTGAGATATAAAGATCGGAAGTTTTTACAGTAGATTTGATCATTTAAGGAGTGAGATTTAACGGTAAGGTTTACAATGCGAATCATGGCCCAGTTGATTCACTGATATTTTATTGAAATCTGTGCCTTAAATACTACAGTATATAAATAAAAGATGCCTATTCTGTTCTCATTGATTGCAGGTTAGTACTGTTCAGCATTGTGTTTGTGTGTGTATAATATAAAGGGAAAGCACTGTAATTTAACATATCCATTGATTTATGGGCTGCTAAGCTAGATATTTTATGTAATTTGTATATCCTACCATCAGGTCCTGATTATAAAAATACAATTTATATGCACTTTTAAAAATTATGGTAGACAAAAAGCATACCTTATGTTTCAGAATGGGTCATTTAAAAATGTTGTAGACACTTATACATGTGTGCATAATTAGTTACCTAAATTTTAAGAGTGTGATTGGTTCTGACATTAACTTAGAGGCAGTTTAACCTTGGGTTAAAAAAAAATTGAGCTACATTTTATTTTTGGGGTTAATCCTGACTGCTCTATCAAAAGAAGAAGGAATTTAGCTAAACCAGTTTTAGTATCAAATTACTGGACTTTTCACTAAGAAAAAATATACAGTAAGGCTGCAGTAAAGGTCATTTTATCAGACACACTTTTTAAGAGATGAAAATAAGATAAATGTATAACCCTAAATTAATTTAAAATTTAAGTCAGGTGCCTTAACATTTTATATGCCACTCAGGTAATTACAGATGATGGACTGATACCAACCCCTGCCTGAGATGTGGTTTGTCTAGTCTTCCAAATTTGTGGACCTTGTTAAAAGTCCTTCTCAGGAAATGTCCATCCTCCCCCTTTATTAGGTTTTGGTGCTGGTGTGAGGCTCAGCAGACTGGGCCTCTGTGCCTGTGATTAAAAAAAACTGCTGGTTTGAATCTCATGCTTGGTTGAATAGTCAGATTGCTGTTGGGCTTTTGAGACCTTTAACCCTGGTGCTGGGTAAATGATGACCCTGTATTCTGACCCACAAGCCTTGTATATGTGGTATATCTAAAGAGGAGAGCAAGAGAGGACATGCAAAACCCGGAGGGGAATAAAGCATTGTCCAGCAGTGGACAATAACGCAATAGGCTACTGGCTGAAATATCTCAAAGTATTAAAAAAGTGGGGATGTTTTTAAAATATGACCATCTTTTTGACCATCGTTTCCCCCCTGGGATCAGTAAAGTTTATCTTAATCTTTCCATAAGCTGTACCTACCATGTGCAGAGCAGGTTTAAGAAAAAATAAAAAGTGACCTCTGTTGGGATTTAGGTGTTTTTTTATTCAGACACAGTAATTGGATTTAGTTGAAAACGCAGGTGCGGTTTCAACAGAGATTCATTGGATATTCAATGTGGCGTAATCATGGGCGTAAATTTCATTTAACAGTAGGGGGGGGACAATAAATATAAAATTTCTCATGAGCAATTTTTGAAGGGGACACAAATAATACAGTCAAATTGTACTTATGAAGATATGTCCCCACAATGAAAAACTTTGCTTCTATCATTATCATTGTAGCATGGAGACTGCGTCATTATGGTTATTTTCAAAGGTTTTCTCAGGTTCAATGACAAAGCAGATTTTTCTTCAAAACTATTTATTGCATTGTTTGTTATGTTGTTTACAGTCAAGCCATCAACATACAATAAAATTTAAACATGACTTTAAATGCATAATAGAAATTGATTATACAAAAAAATACAGTGGGGTCAGTTCGGACGTAGCAGAGTTCGGACGTTGCACAGCTAAACAATATGCTAATTGTGGCCGTTAATGTTAAGTTAACATTATGCCAAGTCGTCACAAATAAAACAATGCATGGGAAACGGCTTTGGCGTGTTAGTTGCAGTGCACTATGCAACAAGCTATTGTAAACAAGCTAACGTTAACTAGATAAGTAATATTTTAATTGCTAATATAGCAGATTCATGGAAAATTACATCGGTAATCAGCATTTTTGCCGCAACAAATTTATGAATGAGTCTGCATCAACTACATTAAAGAGAATCGCTTTATTTAAAGTGAATAAAATACCCTACTTACTGGTGTTCAACATTAATTGAGCCACACCCCTGACTCGTGTGCGTGGAGTAGGCGATATGAACTGGGAAAGCAGGCAGTTGGCCAAACCACTGTGAGGAAGGGGAGGGGGAACTTAACTGTTTCTAAATGCATTTTTTGCGTTTGTCTTTTTTTCTACTTACAGAATTATTTTAGATATACATACATATATTTTTCACAATAGATAGCGCGATTTTTTTTTATATATATATATATTTTTTTGGGGGGGACAACCCTTGGATAGGGGGGGACATGTCCCCTCCGTCCCCCCGGGATTTACGCCCATGGGCGTAATCATCTGGGGTACCCTGAACTAAGTGAAGACAAAAGTGGAGCCTTTATCACAAAGCAGGATTTCTTGCTTAGCCGGATAACTTGTCGGATTTAAGGTACCCCAGTTTAAATGGATTTTATCTTCGTTCACTTATGTTTAGGCCAGGCTACCTTAAATTTGAATCGAAGTTATCTGGCTAAGCTAGAAAACTTGCTTCATAATACAGATACTAATAAAGCAGAATGCCATTGCAAATATCAGCAATTCAGTTGTTACTGTATAAATTCACATTCAAGATGTGTTATTTCCGACCTCTAAAAAATAATTGCACATATCTGTAATTACATTTTTACTAGTAAAACTGAATTTTGTATATCTGGACCTGGGTTCTTGACAAAAAAAATTAGGATATCTGCAATATGAAATTAATAGCCTAATAATAATAATAATAATAATTTTTACTATAGTTAGATGTAATTTTTACTAGTAAAATTTAAGTTATGCGAGTGGGTCCTATTAAAAGACAATTTGACTTGCCATATGCCTTTATTTAAAATGACTATTTTACTAGTAGGAATAGAGTTTTGGTCGTCTGTAAATTTCATTACGACTAGAAGAAATAAATTATTACACGGGGGAACAGATCGAATTCTTGATATCTAAAATGCAATTACAGATAGGAAAGGGGTGTGTTTAAAATGGCTTGCCATATGGGTAGCGAAATATCGTAAAGCTAGCAAGAATAAGCAAAAATAGCCTACTGAACCGAAAAAACATGGTAATGAAGTCGGGTTTGTCTCAAATTGAAGCTCTCACTCCAGGAAGCTGACCCACGTTGGCAACCCTGTATTTTGTAACGTCTGCAGTGATGGAAGACTACGGGACTGGATTTGACATAAGGTGGAGAAGTGGCCACTCTCACCTCCATTACGGGATTTCACCACAAGACGTCTGTTCCTGAGATCGCGGAAGCACAGAAGGTGAAACGTCACCTTCACTATATAAAACTGCAGCAGAAATACCTGATCCTTACAATCAATGTCAATGAGAAAGTATAGCATTTTTGTGTTATTAATTTCATTTAAGAAATTTTGGAGAAATTTAGGCTGGATTTGATTAAATACATATTGATATGGGAACAGTATTCCCCTTATGCAAACGAATCCTGTCAGATACCTCAAATCAAATATGCGAAAAGGTTTGCTGAGTTTTAATTAGAGCGCTCCAAGAGTGGAAATAGACCCTTATTTCACATAAGTGAAATGTATAAGCATAAAAATAAATGATTGTCCCATCTTCAAGCATGTTTAATTAGATGTTGAACAACTGATAACTCGAGGATCAGCAAAAAGTCAGTTAGAAATTAAACTTACTGCCTCAAGGTGAAATTAATTAGCCCATGGTATTTAACATAGGTCAGATGTACTTGCATAAACACAAATAATGGATTGTGTCAGCTTAAAATTGCACACAAAACCATTCAAGAAACTCCACTCGAATAAAAACATGTTCCGGATGTATCAAATAAGCATCAGCAAAAAGATTGCTGGGATTTTAACATACTGCCCCAAAGGCGAATTTATGTCTGATTTCACATAGGTGAAATGTATATACATAACACAAGTCTAAAGGATTGTGCCAGTTTTGGCCCTACTTACATTCTAATAACTCTCTTTGAAAATAAACAAGTGCCAGATATATCAAATAAGTGTCAGCAAAAAGTTTGCTGGGTTTTAAACATAGTGCCCCCCCCCCCCAAAGGCAAATTTAACCCTGATTTCACATAGGTCAAATGTATGTGCATAACACTAATATTAAAGATTGTCCCAGCTTCAAATCTACTTAAGCACATTAGAGTAGCTGTCCTTAAATAGAAATAAGTGCCAGACATGTCAAATAACCATAAGCAAAAGGTTTGCTGGCTATTTAATGTAAAAATAAATTTTGCTATAAAATATAATGTAAGTTTGAAACTGACACAATCCATTTTTTATGTTTATGCAAGTACATTTGACCTATACGTTAAACATCGTGGGATAATTTCCTCTTAGCCCTTGTGAAAAACTAGTGTACTAAATGTATTAACAGTGTGCTTTGATCACTAGAAGTGTAATAAAAATGCATTCTCTTTACACATATTTTTTTTTTATACACTGACATACTTCTGTGTACTTTTTGAAAATATATTTTGCATTTAAACATAAGTAGTACACTGAAGCACATTTGAATAAAAGTATGTCTGTAATCAAATACACTTTAGTACACTTTTTTAGGGATATAACACACTTAATAGACTTGAAAGTATATTTTTTTGTGCTAAATGTATTGTTTAAGTAAAGACATTAGTACACTATTTTTTTCACAAGGGAGGAACTATGGTAGAAACCCAGTAAACTTTTGCTGATGCTTATTTGATATATCTAGCACTTCAAGGAGAGTTATTAGAATGTATGTGAGTCTGACACTTTTTCTGTTCAAGCAAAGGAATTTTTAAGTAGTTTTGAAGCCGACACAATCTTTTGAATTTGTGTTATGCATGTATGTTTGATCTATTTCAGACATTTAGTGTTTGTGAGTTAGTGCTCTGCAATCAAAAAAAAAAATGATGAGTTATTTCAGAAATATAAGTCTGTTTTCTGTTGTTGTTCTGGAGTTTAGAATATTAATAAGTATTTGAACTTTTTAAAAAAATAATCTTATCACAATAGACCTTTATGAGGGCTGAGGAAAAGGTGGTGTTGTCTGATATATTGTTCCCATTTACCTTATTTACTTTTGTCAGACAACAAAATATGCTATAATAGGTTGTGCAGTTTTCCTACTTTTTCATTTTGGGGGTTTAACATTTATTTAAATTAAGGAAAATTGTAGGCCCTATAGGTAAAAAAAAACATTTATATGAAGTAAAAAAAAGGTAAATGTATACTTTTCTTTCTCTATTAATACATATACTTTTTCATAAAATTTATCATTAAATACGCCGGTGTCAGTGTAATATATCACAGGAATTTTGATCATTCCTGCATATAATATAATATAGTGCATCAATCGCGTAAGAACTTTTATTTTGACACCACTGCTGGGTGACGTCACGTCCTCTATATGCGGGCCGGAGTCATGTGATCTCTCATCGCCGTGTACAGAAAAGGCGGGGCGACGACTTGAGTGACTGCTACAGATGCGCGCAGTTACACCCGGAAGTGGGTGCAAAGTTTACAATTTTCACAATATTTAATGATAACTGTATTTGGAAGCAGTTTTTATAGTAGAAGGACATGCCATTTTAGCAGGTCGGCTAATTACGAGTTCTGTTCTGTGAAAAGCGTGTGAATCTTGAAACCGAAAGTTTTTAAAGTCAGTCCCCAGTTTCCGGGAGTAAAAGGTTTAGTTTTTAAATAATTCACTGTAAAAATTTTACAAATCAGGCCCGAATATGGCCCCCGAAACAAGAAGAAGAAAACGTATGTTTTCGTCAGATGACGGTTAGTAATGATTAATTTTACTTGATACCTTTAACAGGTTTTACCACGTGAGTAATATGTTATTTGTGCATGTATATAGTCTATTTTATTTATTTATTTCCAGCAGTTTCTACTGAAAACCCAAATACAGCAATAATAAAGAAAAGGGGGCGCACTACAAATAAGACCCCAAACAAGACGCTTGCAAAAGACTCTGATCAGGAAGATGTAGTAATGGATGACAGTGAAATTATCCAAGGTACTGTACTGTATTTTATGTGATAGCTGTCAGAAACGTTTTATTTTGACTAGCATTTATTTTATGTGGGGGAGGCATGGTGGCTCATTGGGTTGTGTTGGGTGACATTGCCAGGGCTGTCCCTGCTCTACATGAGGAGTTCCTCTCTGTGTTATGCAAGATTCAGTAAGACTTTACTTAAGGCCATGTTTGTAGTGATTTATAAACAGATTCATAATACATTATCATGCATTCATAAAGCATTTGCTTACCCCCCTCCCCCTCTCCCCCTCTCCCCTCCCCATCAGATTTTGATTCCAGCAAAGAGCATAAGAGGAGTGGCACTAGAAGAAGGATGCCAGATGTGGAAATGAACGGCTCAGAGGATCAAACGTACATCTCGCAGGCTGTTAAAGGTATGGTGCCGTGACAACAGAGGGTCAGCGAAATTACACGTTAGAGTGTTTTTTTAAATGATGGCGATCCATACTGTCATTATTCTGGACAAGCAGTAACCATGCAAATGATTGCACATGAATCTAGACATAAAGATTATGGGCATTTTTTTTTCCTTAGAGCCCCCTAACAAGGTAAGGAAGCTGTCTGTATCCGAGGACGGCGGGAGTCCGGATGACAGTGACACGATGGATATCCAAGAAGATGAGGAAAACCTCAATGAAGATGTGATACCAGAGAGAAGGTCACTTTTCAGAGCAGGTGATGAAAAGGAAAGAGGCAAGTAAATTTATTGTTGCAATATTGCAGGTAGTTGTTTATATAGGATTTATATGGTGCTTTATTTGGGATTTTGTTTTGTATTGTTAATTAAGGTATTGTTCAAATTTTATTATGCTTGTTTTTTCAGTTAGTTAGGTTCTGGATAGAGATTCCTTGATTATAGACATTGGAAATTTGTCAGATAGAATTTACAGTCACTGTAGATGGGTTTTTAAAAATTGAAATTAATAGGATATGAAAATATGTTTTTTAAAGTGGTTTCTAGTTGGGTTTAAACTATGGGGGACAATATAATATATATGTGTGTTTTTGTACGTTTTTATTAATAATGGCACTGTGTCCATTCACCGCCAGTGACTGTAAGCAAGACAGCTGGGCTACTGAACCTGAAGTGCTCTCACAAACGTTGACACATTAATTAAAATTCACCCATAAGGGAATATGGAAAACCAAGGGATGTTGCCTGCTTTTGTTGAAAGATATTAAAGCCGAAAGCTGAATATAAAGCTAACTGTACCCCAGTGCCATAAACCCGAACTCACTTTGGGGTATCCCTCTCTGGTATTCTCACTTTATGATGTATGTGGGGATATGCGGATCTGTGCTGAAATAATCCAGAAAGCAGGTTTGAGTTTAAACCTTAACTCTGCGGTAAAGTTAGCTTTATATGCAGTTTTCCAGCTCTAATATCTTTCAATATTTGTAATGTATTTCAGTATTTGTGTGTGCTTTTTAGGGTCTCCATAGATGGCAAACAACAAAATGACAACAAAAGTTCTAATGCGCTTATAGGTTACAGTGAGGCTTTAAAAAATCAAATGGATTAATTATAGTTAGATTGTGAATTTTTCACATCATGTTCAAACAAATGTTCGAATATCGGTTAAACAGTGACAGCCTGGATATATTTTCATAAAGCATGAGTAAACTTGATACTACCAGCAGATTATTATTTTTTGTGGCCCATACATGTGGGTGTTTGTGCTATTAATGATTTTTAGCTGAATGATCGCAGATACAGTATGAAGTTGTCACATTTTTACTTTGTGCTTTAGATCCCTGTGTAAAACACCTGCCTGCTAAAATCCCCGAATCCCGGATCCCTATTAAAATGCCCACTGATGAGCCGGAAAGGAGCCGATACAATTATACAAAAGCCAGAACAGGTATTTTGTGTTTCTTGCTGTTGCTTGTGGATAATTAAAGGGAGCTCTGTATCAAAACATATTTCACGTCTTATTCCATATTCTGTGCTGTATTCCACATTCTGCACCCAGATTTCACTCAAAGACCAGTGGCTTGTTCTCCTGGAACTGGTGTCCAATCACAGGAAAAGTACAGTGCTGCACTTCACTGTCAGAAGTCTCACAGGGATGTGACCTTAGACAACATAAAAGGTACTGTCATAAAGACAGTGATCTTGTTTCCTTCCATTTGGATTTTTGTTTGTGTTGTTAGTACTGTCATAAAGACAGTGATCTTGTTTCCTTCCATTTGGATTTTTGTTTGTGTTGTTAGTACTGTCATAAAGACAGTGATCTTGTTTCCTTCATTTTGGATTTTTGTTTGTGTTGTTAGTACTGTCATAAAGACAGTGATCTTGTTTCCTTCCATTTGGATTTTTGTTTATGTTGTTAGTACTGTCATAAAGACAGTGATCTTGGGGGTATTCGATGAAGGAGGATTTCTTGCTTAGCCAGATAACTTCTTGAATTTAAGGTAGTCTGGGCTAAATGGACTTTATTTTCTTTCCCTTACATTTAGCTCAGACTACCTTAAATCCGACAAGTTATCCAGCTAAGCAAGAAATCCTGTTTCGTGGCACAGCCCTCTTGTTTCCTTCCATTTGGATTTTTGTTTGTGTTGTGAGGATGAGAGTGTGGGTGTTTGTCTCTTCTAGTTATATAAATACTTATGTTTTTTTCTTAAGTAGACCAGTGGAATGCAAATTCGCTTCCTCATTTAGCAGTGTCCTATTCATCAAGAAACCAGGGAAAAAGGATTACCATCAAAAATCCAAATATTGAAGAAAGAACAGAAGGTACCAGTTTACCCTGAATAAGCACGTTTGCTTTATGCTGTGGCTGGCATTGCTTTCTGGGCAAAGTTGTCGTCTTTTGAAGTTGCATGTTTTTAACTTCATTTTCCTGTAGTGCTAATTAATTTCTCTCTCTAAACAGGATGGTCGAAGACGCTCTTGTCCACATTGGTTCTGGTCTTGCTCTGCTTCCTAGTGGTGTGCCTGCTCCTAGTGGGCAATAACACAGATATAGCGATTCCTCATGACAAGAACATGACAAAAGGCTTTGAAGCCCAGTTCATGGATTTAGAATCTCAATTCCCCAGCCAAAGGGCAGAACTGTGGAAGAAGAGTAAAATACTTCTGATGAGGAATCTCAAGACAATTCAAACCAAAGAGCCGTTCAGCATGATCTTGACGTCAGGACTCGGGGCCAAGAAGACGTTGCACTGTCTGGCCGTCTGCATAGCCACTGCCTTGTCTTCTGCCCTCAACGTGACTGTCGTGCAGATCGACGGGGCCAGCAAGGCCTTGCTAGACAGTAGCCAAGTAAAACTGGATATTGACAAGAAGCTGATGGAAGCTTTTACAGATGACAAGGGTGTGGCCGTCATTCAGCAGTTCGGGGAGCTCCCTCCAGGATCCACGCTCATCTTCTACAAGTACTGCGACCACGAAAATGCGGCTTTTAAGAACGCGTTCTTCATCTTCACCATCCTCTTGCCTGTGGAGGAGCTCGACCCGGAACTCACTCTTAAAGAAGTGGAGGAGACGGTTCAGGACCACATCGAGGGCAGGTTCCTCTCAAGTGGCCAGCCGGCCTCTTTCGATACAATTGATGCCGATAAATTAGGTGGGCTTTGGAGTCGGATCTCGCATTTAGTTCTACCTGTGGTGCCAGAGGCAGATACTGAGCAGAATGGGTGTCGCATTTAAAATTGAGCTGTGCCGCTTCCACCGCTATCTGCTGATATACACTGTAGGAGCCATAGGTAATGAAGAGCCTCTCTATAATGTTAGAGCTGTATGTCAGGTGCTAGAGACAGTCTGAGTGTGATTGTTCATTTTTCCAACAGTGTTCTTAATTAATTATCCTTAATTCTGTTGCACTCTACATATTACGGCTTGCATAACCACATCAAATTAAATGGACTTGTTGATGAACTTCTGATTTTAAATGATTTCGGTTGTCTAGTAACTGATGGCTTGAATCTAAATTTTGAAATGAATTCTGATAGTTTATTAGCACAGCTCTAGAGTACTTAATTATCATAATTGCATAAATATTGATAAACCTGTTTATGTCTTTTTTACGTTCATCTAAAGGGCTAAATTAAAAAAAATAACTCAGGGAGCTTTTTCATTGTATGTGCCTTATAACAGGCATGTGAGCCTGCATTGTGCCTAGACAGATACTCTCTCAAAGTTAATAAAGGGTTTGTTTTTGTCAAAAGGCAGCAGAAAGCAGGCTGCAGGGACCAGGAGTGTGATGCCCTGGTTAATAAATTACTGGAATTTGTGGGAACACCCACGTGTTATGCTGTAGTGAAAGATTCTTCAAGAGCTAAGCTGGAAGCAACACAGAAAGCCTGAATTTAGCATACATTTCCAAAACCAGCAATGTAATGAATTAATATGAAATGCATTTATGTTTGTAAGAGAGGTATTGCGGGCTGTTTGGAGGCTCAGATTGTCGTATTATGTCTTTGTACCTCCTCTGTGATGTTGGTTTCAAATCTGCTGCCCTGCAATGAACCTGCATGCTATCTATGTGGTACTATACCTTGTTTCTCACTGTGGATAGACTAAAACGTTCTTGCAAATTATAATCACAACGAGTACTTAAACAAAGCTGATTTCCCTGCTGAACACTATTGACAGACAGACATCTGCTTAAGGTTCAGTCATAGTGACAGCAGGTGAAAATGTAATGTCCTATAAAGATGATGATGTATGCTACTGTGAGATGTGTAATTTGATGGGTAATTTCAGGATAAATTCATGGAATATTTTTTATGATTGTTGCTTAAAGACAAGATTCAGCTCTTAATACATTCAGCTCTTTTCAGGGGGAAAATGTTAGATTTTAATGAAGCTGGTAGGAAACTATGATTGCATTGTTACATGATAGAAGTGATTTTCAACTAGGTGTTGGGTGATCTTCCCTGAAAAATCATATCATGATTTTTTTAACACACAATTACGATCCACAATTGAGCTATTGGCATAGCGGAGGAGGAAGTCTGATATGGATTGGGTTGTGACACACATTAATATTTAAACTGTCTATGTTCTATGTGAAGTTTAGAAGTATTTGTAGTAGGACATAAGATGTGTACAATTTACATGAACAGTAGATTGTGGACATCCTCAAGATCAATCGCCATATAAAATCTGCGTACCCACCCCTATTTTCAACCTTAGATTGCACTGATTATTATAATATGTTCAAATATTGTATAATCCATCTGTTGTATAATGTTGTGTAATTGAACTGCATTGATTTGTGCACAGCATAAATATTGTTCTTGAATTTTGTTTTTAATTGTTGATTTAGCTTTTGAAGTCACATTCTCCCATTCTTTGTGATTAAATATGTTCTATATTCTTAGTTGGACTGATTTAATCAGAGTGAAGAACAATGATTGTCAGCTTCAGGTAAACAGTTATTTAATCAGGGAATAAGGGACAATATCTGCATATTTAACCACTATTTAATGACACCAACATATGGAATAGTTTTCCTTCATATTAAAAAAGGTGGAAACATTTAAAAGGTAGAGGAAACGCTTAAACGTAAAATTATTTTGAAATGTACCAATTGTAAAAACAAAAATGTGAATGCTGAGTTTAAGTGCAGCCACAGATTTTCTTTTGGGGAAAAAAAAAATCTGTTTTAGTGAAGAACACATTTTATAGATGCACTGATGTGACTGGATGTGCCAGATTTTAAAATTGTGAGTGCAGCTAGTTTTAAAATACCAAATGTCTCTTTATACTTTACTATTTGTTTTGTAAGAAAAAGTATTTGTGTTGTATCTAGCTGTGTGTGTTCTGGTGTCGTTTTTGTGTACAGTTAAAGTTTTCAGTGAATATTTACCTTGAATTTCAGAAAAAGACTTCATGTTGAAAACTGTATTGAACCGTGTTAATGTGATTTTAAGTGTGTTAGGTCAAAAACATGCTTCTGGTAAGACTGTTATATTCAAACATTTTTGCAATACTCAGTTGTCTCTGAAAAATAATGCTGTCATTGATTGCTGTTTTAAACTATTTTACATCTCAGTGTGCTTTTGACATCTTGAATAAAGAGGGCATTTATCTTTTTTTATGTCTCATGTGGTCCTATCCAGGCTGTTGCCCTATGTTGTGTTGCCTTGGTATGTTTGATATCCCTACAGTTAAAATGGTAACTTTATCAAGCATTTTGTTTATATTCAATACAACAACAACCATATAGCATAGCCTAGCAAGTAGTACATGTAGATCAAGGTTCCCCGATTATGGTGCTGGAGGGCAAGTTTACAACAGACTTTGCAGATTTCCCTGCTTAGACACAGCTACCTAACCTGGTAAGTAGCTGACTAAGACGTGTTTGAGCAGGGAAATCTGCAAACTCTGCTGGATTCTGGCTCTTCAGGACTGCAATTGCGGAAACCTGATTCTAAACCTTCAGTAATCAGGTAAGTTTTGAGATGGGGGAAAAAAAAAGCAAGTGCTTTGTAATAGTTTTATAAAAGGTTACTTCCCACATCATATTTGCTCTAACATTAAATCAATAAATACGTCTCACTCTATTATTTGAAGTTGGATGCCAACTTCAATACAAGGTTTGCTTCTTCATCAGCTTCTTATTCGGCAGACCCATGCCACTTAAATAAGGGATGCTGTTTTGAAGAAATCCCCAAATGATGACAAATTATCTTGTTAATGTCAGTATGTCTGTTATACAGCTCAATATAATGTGAAACAGCAACTGTTACACTTTATCCTGACTTTGCAGACATTTTACTGTATGATTTCTTAAATAATGCCCTCCGAAATTGGTACTTCTTCATTAAGACTTTTTAGAAAACAATGCATGTTCTGGCATTTTGTTATTATCGCAACTGCAGTACTTCACAATTTTCTCAAACAGCATGGCTGGCCAGACCCTGATACTGAAGATGATGACATTGCCATGGCGGAGCTAGCCAATGACAGGAATGGACTTGCTTACAGAGATGCTTTTGCTTTGCGGCACTTCTCCTAACAAGTGTCTCTTGAGTGATACATAAATGATTGGCATGGTTTGGTAAGAAAACTTCAGAATTTTGGTTCTAAAGAAAATGGCACTGCTGCCACTTCATTTCTTTCACCATGTCTTTCATGGAAAACTCAAGATAAAGAACTTGACATGTTCTTTTTAAATATTGTAATTTATGCTCATGGAATTCTATGGCACGTTTCTTATGAATGGTCAGCCTTTTCCCTCTTGGCCTGCTGCCTGGATTAGGGACTGCTGGTTGCTGTTGATGCTGGATACTGCTGGCTGATGCATGCAGGTGCTGCTGGATTTGTTGTTGTCGACTGAACTTACTGACTGTGCCCCCCACTATCTGGGTGAAGATCAGGTCATCGTTGTATAGAAAAACATCTTGGATTACATTTGAGTTCAAGAGCTGAGGTCATTACACCATGTTTATTATGAGACCAAGACGTGACTCACGTTAAAGTATATTGGGTGGGATAGCACATGGTGAATGAGATGTGTCCTACTATAGAGTCTTGGAATGTTCCCTCACCTGAACTTTCCAAATGGTCATCTGGAATACCTTCCAAAGGTTGTTGACTTTCAATAATCCCAGTCAAGAAGTTCCCCAACTTCTCTGTCTCTGGTGTAACTGAGGGTCCCCCACCTGTCTTGAAATGCTCTCTACAAAGAACAGTGGTTCCCCCCAAGTTTATTTTAATGTTTTTCCACAGGACCATTGAAAGATAATATAGACATTGAATTAGGATGTCTATGTAAATATGTTACATTTTGGTGCACATACTTGTTAGCCCCATCTTTTATGTTACGTAAAACATTTACAATTGACTGATTTGTAATATTGGGGCAACAATATATAATCTTACCTGAACATGTTGGAGTGTCTATTTTGTTTCTTTGTCCATTTTAGTTGAATTCTTTCAAAATGGAAGTCCATTTCTTCTTCTTCCAGCTTTCTGCTCCTGAATCATGCTGTTTGTTTTCAGTTACAGGGTACTTTAACACAACTTGTTTGAAGAGGGTCTTCTCAAATGCACTGAAGTTCTTTGAACATTTTCTTTTGCCTTTGTTCATGTCTGCTTGCGTTTGGTATCTAAGATTCTGTAACACCCAGTACTTTATGCTTATATATTGCAAATACTCCAGTTTTTGTGTCAACCTCACCTAACTTTGTTTAGCGTGGATGAATTAAGTAGAATTAGCCTAGTCCTTACAGAATAAACTTTCTTAAGATGGCTGTAATTAATCACTTCCAGCCGCATCTTGTTTGTTCCCTCATTAGTCATATATTTAAATGCTTCCCAGTCTTGTATATCCCAGTTCCGTCATTGAAGTCATAACCTTGTGTAGGCTGTGCTTAGCCTTCCTCTGATCCACCCATTTAAATCCCCTGAGATCCTGTTTTTGTTTGTGTCCTTTTGAGTTTAATAAAACCCCTTTTACCCACTGTGCAAATATACGTCTAAACGATGTCTTTTCGACGTCATTGTCATACGTAGAAATGATGTCCCCTGAGGAGCCAGAATGAAAGTTATTATGATGTCTTTTTACAACGTCTTCTGAACGTCGAATGCTGATGTCCGCTGGACCGCTATACAGTACAAGGTTTCAAATAGAACAGTACAGAGCTAGTTATTTACCAAGCTTGCTCCCATGTCCTTCATTCCTCTGGACACGACAATAATATTTAAATTAAGTCAGTATAATATTATTGAATTATATTTTTAGTACGCAGTATTAGATAGATAGATAGATAGATAGATAGATAGATAGATAGATAGATAGATCTGGTGGTATGAGTCAAACTGGTATAGTGGATTATATGAAGTGTAAGTTTGTCTAGGCATTTCATTATTATGGATGTGAGTGCTACCGGCTGATAATGATTTAGCTCAGAGGGACGAGGTTTCTTAGATACCGGAACGATGGTAGATGTTTTCCAAATTGTAGGAATAGTCACCAATCTGCATGAGTCCCAGAAGATGGAATGGAGGATGGGAGGTAGTTCTGTGGCAAATAGCTTCAGTACTTTAGCTGGTATACCGTCAGGCCCGGCTGCCTTGCCAACTTTGCATCTGCTCACATCCTCTACAGTAAAATGTATGTAGGATCATCAGAGGAAAGGGCATTGAGCAGCTCCTCACAGACAGCAGAGTAGGCCTGGTTATCGAACCGTGTATAGAAGGAGTTTAAGGAGTCAGCAAAGGTGGTAATATCGGTGGCTATGGGATGAAGGTCATGGCCGGGTATTTGACCAGTGAGTAACTTTACTATATGGAAGGCCTGTTTGGTGTTCATTGTACTGAACCCCTGCTCCAGTCTATCCTTATATTTGAGTTTGGCATTGATTATCTCATTCTTTACTTGTCTATTGAGTGACGACAGAAGACCAGTCCTTGCGTAGAAATGCTTTGTGTTTTTCCTTCAAGCTGTACTTCATATGGGAAGTGATCCAGGGTTTGGAGTTAGGATATCTCCTGACAATTCTGGCGGGGATAGTGGAATAAATACAAAACTTGATGTAGTCCGTAATTACGGAAACTTTATGGTTCAGATCACCCTGGAAGATGTCCCAATCTGTACATGCAAGTAAACCCTGTAGTCGTTCAGTTGCCTCCTCTGACCAGAGGGTGGCGTGGTGCACATGCGGTTTGATGTACTTCAGTTCCGGTTTGTAGCGAGGTAGCAGGAAGACAACACTGTGGTCAGAGGTGTCAAAGATGTTACCATAACATAAGCCCAGAGTATTAAGATTCCTAGTGGGAATATCCACATACTGATAAAAAGATGGCAAAACAGCGTCGAGTTTACAGTTGTTAAAACCACCCGCAGTAAACACCGGGGCGTCGGGATATTTTGCCATCATGGAGCTGCCGTCCTCAGCCACTATCTCCGCAGCTGCCTGGGTGTTGGTGCTTGGTGGAATGTAGACACCGCTAAGGTAGAAGGGGCGGGGCGTACAGATAGGCAGCGTCTCCACGTCAGGTGTACAAACAATGCAGTGTACTTTAATATTCGTGCACCACCCCTTATTACTAGCTTTAAAATAAAATATTTGTAATATTTTCCAATATCCCCGGATAAAGTTAAAATTTGCCTCAGCCTGACCATAAAGGTGGTTTTTTTTTTTTTTTTTTAAACACAGTCTCCAATTGTCCAATATCAACAGCCACAGTGAGAGTTTGATCTGCACCATCCACCTGCTTTGACCTTGCGCAAGTGGGTATGCTGAACATCAGCGTTTTGATCTTTATCTTCCCTATCACTTCCTTTCTCAGCTGGTTCTCATGTGGGTCCAGACATGGACGATGCACCTGCAGCTGTTTGCCAGTACACAATAGGCTAATGTTACATGTTGTTTTTTTTTGCCTGCAACAGAAAAGTAAAAAGAGCATCAGGGCTGCAGGATTCTGGGTAAAATAAGTTGTTTCCCCTCAGATTTGAGATCACGATTTTCTCGATTCTTCAGCAATATAGGCATATTTCTCCTATTTATTTTGCATTACATATTGTCTTGATGAAGACGGGACAAACGATATATATCAGATAGGGACGCACCCCTCCTGGGAACACCAGATGGGTACCAATCCGGGACATGGGACAAGACACAAACTAGGAGCATGTGACAGATCTGGGCAGGACTACACGGGCAACATAGAGGATGACCAACATACACCAGGCCAGGGTAGAGAGGTGAAGGGACAACAAAGACAGGGACAGTGACATAGGAAAGGACTACAGGGGATATAGTCAGGATGAGATAATGACAAGATAGGACAATGGGACAAAAACTGTGGCGTGAAGAGGGATAACGGGGCGTCTGGGGAGTCTTCCAGACCCTGGGAAGCTGGGAGATGACCCTGGGCCATGGATCTACCCGAGACTGTTCACTGGTGAGGTGGAACCCTCTCCGGACCACAGAACAGGATAGCCTCAGAGGGCCACCAGGGCTAGAGGGTAGTGAGGGGCCAGAGGACACTGAGGTGACTGCAGGACTGGAGCAGGAGGCCGACGAGGGAGTTGCGCGCCAGCCTGGGCGACGAGGGAGTTGGGCGCCAGCCTGGCTACAATTGGCAAACAATGAAGGGGCTGCCTGAGCGATGGCAGGACATGAGGCATGTGCCTCATCCTCTGCTGATCGCCACCAGGCCGACGCCCGACTCCCTGGCTGCCATTAGCGCAGAGGTGCCTGGGCGATGGCAGGACACAAGGATAGATCTGCCTCCACAGCAGAACCCCCAACTACAGCAGCCTCTTGGAGGCCACTGAGGATGATGACGATGACAACGGGGACTGCAAGGCAGGAGCCGACGTGATGGCTGGAGATGGCGAGTGGAGTAAGGCCAAGACATCAGGATGGCGGACAAAGCCAAACATGCTGAGCAACCCAGCACAGTGTTCCGGCCGGATGCGCGATCTTATCTCAACCGGGGTCCGATGACATGGCTGCTCTTGGGCCAGGTTTGAGCGGAGTGAGCTTCTGGGGTCCAGGAACATGAAGCGTGTGGAGCGCCCCCTCCTGGCCCAGGCTCTGAAGGCTTCCTCATTCTCCTTCACCTGCGACTGCCTGTGGTAGGAGGAGCTGCAGGTTCAGCGGGTTCAACCGCATCAAGCTGTTGGAAGCATGCGGGATCATCCACAATGGGTTGTAGGAGACCAGCGGGCAAATCTTTGGTGGGCTGTGCTGCTCATTCCACCTCCCCCATACACCACCGGACCTCCCCTACCTCCTGAGGATCCGTGTTAAGAACAAACCTTGCCAAAAATCTTTTCCACCCACAGGAAGAGTGCGCAAGCTTCCGGCACTTTCCACAGAGTGGGGTTGTACCTTCATGGCAGGTACTGATCCATGTTGGCTAATAATATCCCTCATCTCTTTTAAAACTATAGGCAAGATGCCATGAGGGCCCTGCGATTTGTTTATTTTGAGCTTAGCTCAGTTATATATGTATTGCTCATAGATGACACTGTATTCATACTAAATGGTGGTAGGTTACTTGTGTTCTCTAGTGTGAACACCAGTGTAAAATAATCATTAAACTCATTTACTATATTAATTTCATTTTCAAGTATAAGATCCTTACTATCCTGCAAATTAGTGATTTCCGCTTTTAGAGCTCTTTATTGGAAGAAACTTTTATTGTCATCCTTAGCCTCCAATGCAATCTTTCTTTCTACATTCCTCTTGGAGAGTCTAATGTTATTTTTTATCTCAACCTGTAGACTTAGATACTCCTGCTTTATTTTGAAATCATTAGTTATTTTCCATTTGTGGAACAGAGCCCTTTTCCTCCTGACTTTATTCTTAATTTCCGTAGTAAACCACCTTGGCTTCAGTTTTCTAGATTTAGTTTTGCTGGAAACCAGTATGAAGTTCTCTTGCACTTGCAACAATGTGCTTTTAAAACAGTCCCATGCCTCTTCAACCGTTTTGCTATTTAACTCCATCCAGTTTACAGTTTCTAGTCCCACCTGTTCCAGAAGGTCTTCCAGTGCCCCCTAAACCTAACCCTAACCCTAACCCTAACCCTAAACCCCTCTTTCCTACACCACCCTTTTAGCCACACATTTAATCGCCTTATCTCAGCTAACTTAGCCTGACTTGCACGTGGCACGGGAAGCATTCCAGAGAATACCACCGTGGACGTTCTGCTTCTAAGCTTATCCGCGACTTCTATAAATTTCTCCTGCAGAACAGCCCTCCTGCCCTCTCCTATGTTAAAGCGCAAAAGTCAAAGTCAAAAATCTTAAAATTGTAATAAAATTTCATTGAATAAGGTTACATGGTTCAGTTGCATCATATAGTTATAATAAAAATTGTACAATGATTTATACTTTGAATGTAATTATACTGTTTCAATAAATCCAAAACATACAGTAAGTGAGGTGATGCTAAAAATTAGATTGCTTTGTAAAACCTAGAAATGTGATACATGTACATGAAGTTGCTATCATTATAAATGCATTAATCAGAGTTTGTTATAATGATTTGAACAAATAGGTTATTATAAAACTTAATAAAAAGTCACATTAAGCTTCACAAATGGCCAGATTATGTAGCTTTTCTCCAGAATGCCTTCCAACACAGGAAATATGATCCCAAATAAAAAACATAGTTGGATGGATATATATATACACACACACACACACACACACACACACACACACACACACACACACAGACAGACACACACACACACACACACACAGACAGACAGACAGACAGACACCCCCCCACACACACACAGGTTTGTATTGTAATTATATCTTTGTGAGGATCCTCTCCATTCGTTTCAATGGGAAAAACTCCAAACCCAACATGATGACCTTAACTCCCACCAGCCCTAACCTTAACCATAAATAACCAAACAAAATATGAGACTTTTGGCATTTTTACTTTTTTCATTACATTCACAGATAAAAAAATGTCTTTATTACAATGGTCCCCACAATGTTATATAAACCTAATCCACACACACACACACCTCTGGAAAAAAATTGAGATCACAGCAAAATTTTCAGTTTCACTTGGGGCCTGGAAGCAGCCTGCTGCTCAGCGTAGCCGGACAGATGCTGGGCCATCCGTCGCTCTTCCTGGCCCCTGTCCCAGCGCTCTCTCTGTGATAATCTGCCAGCAGAATCAGGATTAAACCAGCATTTCAAATTTCAGATTTTTAAAAAATATGAGGGGTCTCAATTTTTCCCCAAGCTGTGTATCTTTTGTTTGTATTTTGCTGTATTTTAAAAACAAAATAGAATTAGAATGTGCTATACGTGCTACTGTGTGACATGCTCAAATAAATATAGAAGAGGGATGGATGGATGGATGGATGGATGATGAAATTCCCTGAAGATTTCTCTCTCATACTGTACATAACCAGTCCTCCTGTTGGGGAGTACCAAAAAAGTATTCTTTCTCTTTTCCTTTTAGTCATAGATGTATTCCTTGTTTCTGGAGATTTCATGACAGACCGATTCCACACAGAAGGGTGATCAAAAATGTAATGTTTCCGAGGAAGAAAAGAATCAGAAGTATCACTTCTAAAGGTACCTGTGTGGAAGAAATTACAAAGGAAAAATGTTGGAGTTCTCTGGCCTGGTGATTTATTGCAGGCTCATTTAAGTAAAAAGAAAACCAGGTTTGGTAGTAAAATCAGGAATGTCCAGGCGCTTGTGAAAAATGAAAAGATGGATAAATGGATGGACGTCAGCTTACCAAACTTGAAATGTCTTCATATACTGTGAGACGACAAAATCACGGAATCACAATGTTACAGAATGTACATCACCTCAAAATGTCATTGTTATGTCTTACATTTTTTTGTGCTTTTGATTTTTCATGTTACCTTCTGGCCCAATGTTTTTGCTCCACTGAGCATAGAAGTCAAAGAGCAGGAAGAACAAAGCCTCCCAGCCAACAAAGCCTCCCATCACTTTGGGGAGCCACTGGTTTGGCGATGTGTCCACCAGTTGTAGGCCAGTAAATATGGCACCCACTGAAAACAAGAGACCATGATTCAGCACTAAACTCATTTTTCTCATTTCAAATAAATCCAATTCGATTTTATTTGTATAGCGCATTTTCACGACATTGCATTGCCTGAAAGCGCTTTACATTATCCCCACCCAAGGGCCCCAGTGAGGAAGCCAACAATGGCAAGGAAAAATTCCCTACAAGGAAGAAATCTTAGGAGGATACGGACTCAAAGGGGGAGCCCATTCTCCAAGGACCGGCAGAGGAAATCAGAGGAGCAAAATGATGGCACACAGGTGCTGTTTCTGCTTCTGATGGTAGGAAGAACATTGTGGTTCAGCAGCAGCGCGTGCAGAAGTGACGTCACAGGGCCAAGGGTGGGGAAGGAGTGACGTCACAGGGCCAAGGGTGAGGCAGGCCCAGTTTACCAGTAGAGTTTCAGATGCCAGGAAAATGTCACATTACTTAGAAAACTTTAGCCCAATATTTTGTGAAATGTTCACGAACCCATTGTTGTACCAGCCTTTCAAAAAGCTTTTTGCAGCATTAATATTGTGCAATCATTGTAATTTTCCAGTGAAAATTTTTTACCTACGTCATGATTATCTTCCGTTAAATAGCTACCATGCACTAACTAGCCAGGAACATTTTATAATTTTTTTTTACCTGCCAAGCCTTTAATTGTCAGACCATTCAAAGCATGTATCCAGTTGAAAATGTACCTCCTGCGATAAACATCAAATGGAAGATGTTGTGAAATAGGAATTTTGTAACACTTTACTCAAGGCCATATTTTTGTAATTTATGAATACATTCATAACAAATAATAATGCATTCATAAACCATTATAAACATGATTATAAATATTTATCAAAAGGCATAACATTATACCCATGTGTGTTATGCATTTTGAGCTTATGAAGCTCTCATCTGTAACACACTATAAATACCTTTATATTGCATTAAAATACAGCACTGTGCAAAAGTTTTAAGCAGTCTGAAAAAGTAAAGTTCAAATGATCTTCACGTTGGTGCAAAACTATGATATTATGTCTGTCAAAGTGAGTCAGCTTCGCCATTTCAAAACCTCTGCTGAAGTCACCCTAGTATTTGCCACAATCTTCCAATACACCCATGTTGTTTTTGAGTCGACGACTAACCCCACCTCGTATGGCTAATCTCTGACCTTTTGAAAATAATGATATTAATTAATTAAGTAAGCCGGTGTTGAAATTTAACAAATACATGGAGTGGATCATCTAACCATCCAGCAAGATGTCAGTAAATTTTTGGAGAACTGGGGAAATTCTTGTTAGTTTTTGTTATGTTACCATGTTACTTAATTTTCATAGGTTCTAATGTTAAATTGTGTTTTTTGTTCTGAGCACATACACTCCTACTACTGAAATAAATAGCTTTTAACTTTTCTTTAGGCTGCATAAGACACAGTGCTGTACTTGAAAAGTACTGTGTATAATATATAACAATAATATAAAAATTAATATTAATATCCACTCACCACTTGTGACTGGGCTGGCATCGGAAAATAGCCACAATTGGTTGGAAGAAGGTCAGAATCATGACTAAACAGCCCAGAACTGAATGTGGGTTCTGGTAATAGAAAACATAAAGAATACAAGATAATGATCAGTGTTCCCTACTATGCACAATAGTACTAATTTCTATTAAGAATACAAAAACAGATTAAAAGGCAGCAAGTGCATCTTATAATAGCAATGGAAGAGTTTAAATGTAACACAAGCATTTTATTTTTAGTATTAACAAGAGTCATTATCATATGTGGTGGCCTCATTCTTCTGCACCAAGATTATTTGGAAATTCACGGTAAATTGTCTCCAAATTGAAAGAAAAACATCTTATTTACTGTGCTGCACAACTGCCAACTCAAAGAAAATAAAGGCTTTTCTCAGCATATCATTATACGTGACTAGCAAAAGTCACAAGTCATACTCACGTCAAACCAGTCCCCTGCATTTGCAAAGATCAAGATAAAGGCAATGATGGTAAGAATGTAAGACAAGGACAAAAGGCCCACATGTGCCTGGGGAGGGTAAAAGACAGTACAGTGTCACATGGGGTTTGACATTAAATAACACTAAATGGACCATGACTTGAGTCAGAGTAATGACGACATCTCTGAGGTGTGAATATATACATGTCAAAGACACTGGTTTTCATTGTCACTTAGTGCTCCATAAGTGAAGTTTGTAATCTGGTGTTTAACAAGTTCAAAAGACTGGAGGGTAAATGTCCCTGCACCCTGGATATCCACAGCTATATTTCTATGGTAAAAACTCAGCTTTTGTGGTTTGTTACCACCATAAACCTATCCAGAGCATGTTAAACAAACAAACAAACAAACAAACAAATGGATGGATGGATGAATATATGGATAAATATACAGTTGTACCTTAGAACTCGAATTTAATCCGTTCAGAACTCCGGATCGAATCCTAAAAAGTTCAAGTTGTGATCGAATTTTCCCCATAAGAAATAATGGAAAACCAATTAATTGGTTCCCGGCCCAAAAAATTACACCTAAATATGTTTTTTTAGCATTTAAACACAAAATGAACCGAATAAAACAAAAAGAGCATATACTGTACTAAACACATCTAAGCACATTTATCAAAACAGTAATTTGAAAAGTAAGAAAATAAATGTATCCAAACAATGTGTAAAGTTAAAAAAAACAATGTGTCCTGCCCTGATCCTCCGCTCCTTCCGTGTGCCACACCCCCTCGTTAACCCTGTGTGGAATCCCCGTGTGATCAGCTGTTTCTGGTTGTTGTCATCAGTCCTCTGTATTTAGTCCGCGTTTCAGTTTGTTTCCCCAGTCCGTTCATTGTATTGTCCATCTGTGTTTTGCCTGCCTTACCTGTAATTAAACCCCGTATTCCCCGATACCCTGACGTCTGCGCCTTTGTCTCTGTTCCGTCCCCGCTCGGCAGGATAATATTGTAATAATTAAATGTATTAATGTTTTATTATTAATATTAAAATCCAAATCCAACTTCAAATTTAAAAAAAAACTTCAAATAAACTCCAAACTTCAAATTAATAAGAAATCTTTATTTTTAAATTTATTTTATTATATAATAATAATAATTACTGTTACTGTCTATCATTGTCTGAATGTATTTTTAAAGTCTAAATATATGTATTCAGCTAGTGTAAACATGCACGATGCTATCACAGCGAATGCGAGGCTGAGACTGAAGCGTTACCCTTTGTTTCCAGTGAGAGACGTGCCGCGTGACTCATTTCCCCACGCATACAACTTATCTTAGGTCGGCGTTCACGGTTTGACTTCTGAGATTCAGATCGAGTTCTAGCTAATTTTTTTTCGAACTGGTTGGTTCAACTTTTAAGAAATTCGAGTTCTAATGAGTTTGAGAACTGAGGTACCACTGTATTATATAACCATAGAGGTGGAAATTTCAGGTCCAGAAAGTACAAATCCAAACCAAGGTTTTGTTCAAACCATATAAAGAGTCACACTCACCAGGTACTCAACTGGCTGGTTTATACAAAACCTTGGTCTGGATTTGTACTTTCTGGACCTGAACTTTCCACCTCAAATCCACCCATCTCCCTTATCCAGTCCAAGGTCAATGTGAGCCTGATGGTCCATCCTGTGGGCCTCCCTGGAGGAGATGCACATTGACCAGTCCGTTGCAGGGCGCACACATGTTCACGCACACTATGGGCAAGTTAAAGACACCAGTTTGCCTGAACTGTATGTCACTGGATTGTGGGGTGACCCTGAAGAAACCCTTGCAATATTCAGGTGCGTTGCTAAGATCTTAAGACATCCCACAAACTGAGAGCATGCTTGTTATAACATCTGAGCTAAACAATTAATTTAGGGCTTCAGCCCCTTATTCCCCAGCCTAGTAACACCTGTACACCCAGAGAGCTGGAGGCAGGGTCTGTTAAAGCACAGAAAGTAACTTACCAAAAACCAAAGGTCTCTGTTCCAGTAGCCTCTCCCTTTGGTGGCTCTTTTAAGGTATCTTGCAATGATCATGCCCAGACTCCCAGTTGTCATCCAAGCTATCAGCATTAATGAACCTACAAGGGAAAAATTCTGATCATTATTGAATATTTATAGATACAGGGGTGTTGCAGGAACGTGGATTCCTTGGGAGACTCAGGGGACCCAGCACTGTATTGGGGCCCCAGAATCTACTGTTAGGGGTGTCCTGCTGGACAAAATGTAGTAAATGTACTGAGGGGGCCCAGGGTGACATTAGCGATAGATATATATGACAGTATACATGGCCCAGTATGTGAAATACCAGGTAAAACAACATTAGACATTTACACAAGCGTTTCATGGTACGGTCATTTCCTCTGCTCTTGTCATCATGCAAATCTGGATGCAGGAATACATGGATAGTATACTAATTACAATTAATGAATAATATTACTAATTATTATTAATGAATAATAATTACTAAGTAGTAGCTTATTGCTATTTCTGATGACCAATAATGAATAAAAAAAGCCATTTTTGAAAAAAATAAAATTACCGTGTGCTTTGGCAGGACGAGGATCATCCACTGTCCCCGTAACAGACGGTGTAAGCTGAACTCTGCCTTTTCTTGTGAATTTATCTTTATGGTGCTGGATTAAGCCTCCTGAGATCAATGGACCAAAATGAGAAATGAGAGGAAACTGCACATAAGAAATCACAACAAAACCAATCACTGAAGTAAATATGCTGCTGAAGTTGATGTCTACCGCTAACGGGTCCATAGGCGTAGAAGAGATAGGAGGAGGTGGTCGGTGTGGAGCTTCTATAAAAGGAGATGGGGTCGTGGGAAGTAAAGGAGCAGCTGATGACTCCATTGACATAAGACACGCTTATGTCAGAAATGTTCTGTGCAGAGATAAAACAAACAATTCCTTTCCATTTGTACTAGAAAGAAAATCAAATTTTTTTTTAACAAAAGTATTTTATACAGTAGATAGCAGGTGAATGAATGAATGAATGGTTTGATTGAAATAGTGCTGAGTGAATTAATGGGTATTATTGGCCCAAGGATTATATATTTACCATTTATATTATTGGCAAACCCACTATTAATACACATTCAGTGGAACCACTTCTGTGGAACAGTTCTGATTATCTAGCTGTTAGTTCTACTTCAGACTGTCAAAAAGCACTATAAAGTAGGAATAATATGACTACAGTACCTGGGCTATGATATCTGGGGTTTTCATCCCTGTGGAATGGGCACGTTGCACTTGAACTTGTCCTTGATTGTAAATGCAAATATAAATATCATCATTTCCCTGGAAAAAAAGACAAAATATATAAATAATATAATAATATTATATAAAGTGATTATATAAAGTGATACGATTTCTCTGAAGATATACGTCAGGTCAGCATCAAAGTATTATACATGCATGCAGTACAGTATGTGTCCGGTTGGCTTTATTGTCATAGCATTCATATACAGCTATATAGTGGCACGAAGTCCCCTAGGTGTGATGCACAAACAGCGAATGACAAATGGAGGGATTCACAATAGTTTCAAAAGTAGTGAATTATAGGGCTAAACAAGACAAGGGGATTGGGATTAAGTCTTTATAAACGCAACCCAGAGCGTGTATCAATGGTAATAAATAAAGCAGGAGCATGGAACTAAAGTGAATGCGTGCATGCATATACAGTAACATTCAAAATTGAGTATAACTGCTTGTAACCATTTATGCCTTAAGTTGTGCAAAGTGAGATGATGCAGTGGTTGGGACTGTTGCTTCCCGCCTCTGAGACCTGCGTTCGAGTCTCTGCTATGGCTCTATGTGTGTGGAGTTTGCATGTTCTCTGCATCTCATAGTAGGGTTTTCTCTGAGTGTGTTAGTTTCCATCCACAGTCTAAGAACTTGCTGAGGTTAATTGGAGTTACCAAATGTCCCATAAGTGTGAATGGCGTGTGACTGTGCCCTGTGATGGCTTGCTGTTCCCTGCCTTGTGCCCATAGGTTTTGCCCCGTCCCCCACGACAATGAATAGGACAAGTGGTTGTAGAAAATGAATGGGATAGATTGTACAAAGTTTGTCATATGGACTAATGAATGAATATTTGGGTCCATCTCCATTGTATTTGTAAGCAGGAGTACAGCTGCCTTCTTACTGGTAAATACAATTTGGACAATAAACATAAATGCAAACACAGATACCTGCATCTAGAATTGCAACTGGAAATAAATCCACCCTGTGCAGATTTTATCTTGAGCAGGCGAGTACGTGGCAAAAACCAAATATGTTTTAGCAAAATAAAACGTCACATATTTGATTTGAGAAAGAGCATTACCATAAACAGATCGTAAGAAAATCCAATGGAGACATAACCGTCCGATGGGCCAGATATTTCCATATGAAGGTCTGAACTGTTGGATGACATCACTACAGACATGAAGTAGCAGCTGGAACTGGTGGCGGGGTTACAGTTATCTGGCTGACTCAGGCAGACCTTGCTGGCTCCACAGCCATTGCTAGATATGGTTATCTATAAAAAAGAAGCAATATTAACCAATTAAAATATCTCCTCCTGCAACTCTGCATAGGACAAGTGGTATGAACAAATGAATGAATGAATGTTTCCCAGGAAGGGTCATAATATACAAAGTAAAGTGCAATGAAAATGTTTTGAGCTGTTTATCAACATAGGAAGTGTATTTCTCAGAAAAAACACAGAATTTAACATTTGAATATTTGCAAATGAACAGTATCACAATAAAAAAAACAACAAGAATGACCAGCAGAAGATTATTTTGGCTCTCAAACCTCTCTTCTAGGGAAGCCCAGCCACTCCGGGTATATGTTAAATTTCACTACCTGCTCATTAAGTAAGGTAATTATTTAAATAATTATATGAGGTAATGTTTAGCCAAATATGGTATGTGGTGGAGTAAATGGGTATATTTGGATGGTTACTGCAAATAATGGGGTGATTTTAGGAGGTTTTGAAATGGCTAAGCTGACAGACTGACAGGCGTCACAGCATTACACCAACGAGGGGGTCATTTAAAGATCATCTTTTGCACAGAAGTGCATATTTTTTCATTCCTGGTTCTTCTACTCTTACTAATGGTAGCTGTGTCTCTCACAGCCATTTCCTGTCAGATCTCAGAGAAGCAAAAGCTCCTTCTGCCACTGTTACAGTCGTGGCTCCTGCTGAAGGAAGGGAGGGGAGAGCAGTCGAAATCCTGGGCTGTGATGTTTCTCCTAAACCTGGACACTGCAGGTTCAGCACCATGAGCTGTATGGAGCTCCTATCCCTAATACATTGCCTTTCCTTGGATAAAACAAGTCAGTGTCCTGTGGTCTAAAGGTCTGGAGAGGCTCCAAGGGCTGTGTGTGTGTGTGTGTGGGGGGGGGGGGGGTTATGGGCCGTCTCTGTTGCCACCGTGCATCAAAAAATAAAAATCAAATATACATCATTTTATTTTCTAAGCAGTGGTGTGACCACCCTCATGAATATTATTGGCCCCTGGTGACATCATCAATCTGCAGGTGTGACTGCCAAATGTATAATTAAGAATAGGTTAATATCTGCCAGAGTTCTTCTGTACAAAAGCTATTTTCTAGCAAAAAGAAGTCTGCCAGGATTACAAAGCTAACCTGCTCCTTGTGCAACAGGGTTAAAAAATTTCAAGAATGAGACAGACATCCCATTGACCAATCCCAGGCTTAATCACTAGTTAGCTAGTGCTTTATTATACACATGAAAGACAATTGATGCTGGTATATGGAACTGAACGATTAACATGACTATGATATTTAACAATACTGATGTAATTGCTTTGCTTGCTTTCTATAAAGCTGATACTTACACTGTTGTTAAATGTTGTACAATTTGCCATATGAAAGACTAACAAGTAATCAATTGACCATGCTAGCACTAACTGGAAAAATGACCTATGAATAACATTACTCAAACAGGTCCCCTATAGAGTCAGTCCACCTATAGAATGCTAGTGTACTTACAAGAGATGGAGCTGTTGTGCTTGTATTTTGAAGAGGTTTAGCATTATAAATAACCACAGAACTTTTGACTTGAGTCCAATAGACCTTTTCAGTTTGAACAAAGGTAGCACTGTGGCAAAAGCAGAAAGACAAGCAAATATTTCCTCAATATCCCATGAAATATCATTAGAAATTGTTAGGTAATGCTTTACATTAACTGCACCTTCATAATGCAATCATCATGCATTTGTGGAACACTCAGTGCACCTTCATAATGCCTTTATTATGCATTTATGGAACATTCATAAGCAGCATGTAAGTTTACCTGAACATCATAACAGACCTTATCAGCTTTAATATGCATTAATGACAAACAGAATATGATTACTTGTGTGTTATATGGCAAACATGCAAACTTGAATGTTGAGTATGTTGAATTGCAGGCATTTTCAGATGACGCTCAAAGCAGTATTGTACACCAAACAGCTCACATGAATCCTGCATGGAAGCTGACTTGCAGACGAGCTTCTAGTCACCTACATAAATACCTGAATGTAATGTTTCCTAGGTTTCCTGTCACTGGAGCCGTCCACAGAGCTGTCACTGATGTTTTGAGTGAGGCAGACGTATGGGAAACTGCTGAGTTCTGAGCAGAACAGACAGCAGGTGGGGAAATAATTGTCACAAAAGAGCAAAGACGACCCTGGATGTGGCTTCCCAAAAGAATCTATGCAATTTAATATAGTTCAAACAGGCTGTGAAGCTGACATGCGTGGGAATCTAGCTTTGCAGCCCGGAATGCAATGGCAGATGTCAAAGTTCTTTGTGTGAGATGCAATTTCATTCTAGAATTTTCAGTGAAAAGCACCATAAAAAGATTGGATAAGAAATTAACTTAAATATATGTGTGGTACTCACATTAAGCCCACTGCAGTTAAGAAGCTGAGCATCACTTTTTCTCACAGTGAAAGTGCCCAGAGGCTTGGTCTGGCCGACTCTGCGGGCTTGTAAGAGGAAGCCCTTGAACGGGTTGGGTCCTGCTTGGAGTGTCACTTTAACAAATAAAATCTACGGTATTGTTACCATTACAACTTTTTTCCTGTCCACATCAAATGCACTGACTTCCTAATTTTATGTGACATAGTTATGAAATTATTCAATGAATTTTTAAATAAAATTATTCAAATACTGCTTTCAAATCCCTTTTTCATGAATGCTTGTTGGTCGCATTGGGATTAATTAGTGCTTTGAAACACAAAGGCTTGTGAAGGGGACTTACATATTATTATCCACCATACTGTACATTCTATACTTGAATTTAACACAGCAGTGGTGATTACCTGCAATGACATCACCTTTCCGGAAAGTGGTGGGATGCACGGAGATAGAGAATGGGGCTTGAGATGTCTGTCCGGTGGTTTTGTGCTGCGGTTCCATGGTATTACAGCTGTTTTGAACTTTGCCTGAGCTGAAGCCCCCAACAGCCCGCAAGGTCCAGACAATGGTGAGCAACATGTACACATGCATCTGGAAAGAAGGTTCTCGGTCAACTAGCCTGAACTTCTGAAAATGAGACCGATTCCAAGGTGAAACAGCAGAGAACAGGAAAAGCCTCCCTATGGGTACATTGTGCAAATAAGATGTTACTTAGAAGGGGCTGGTGATTGTGTGGGCACACAGGAGTGAGTGTGTGTTATATGAAGGGTGTAGGTCTTATATACAGTAGTTACGTATTCAGTGAATGTTGAGAGGCAAAAATGTTGATATCAGGTCTTGTGACTCATTTCGTATATATGTCATGCTCGCTCACACGCACACATGCACACAGACTAAACTGAAAGCGTAGCATGTTCATAATGGAGTGTGTTAAGTCAGCATCACTAATGGACCAGGAATTGTCAAACTAAGATTGTTGCTTGATTTTGATAAGAATGTTCACTTAGCAGTGATCTTCAGGAGCTGAGATTTCTTTTCCTCAACTACAAAAAAATTGAGTACAAAAATGCAGTTGTCTTACATGCATGTGAACTTATATTATAAAGGATTATTCTGTGAAATAAAGTTTTGCATGATTTTTAATCTTCAAATTATCTGTGTGAGTATGTGCATATATGTGTCCTTGCGTAGGCTGCAGGCCCCACTGCAACTCTGACTAGGACACGTGGTCAGGATGGATGGATGGATGGATGGATTACTCATTTCCAGTCTGTTTTTGTGTTTTGTTTTACTGCATCATTTAAACAGCAAGACCAGACAGCAAATAAGAAGTGCATGGACCAATGACAGCTTTTATGAACAAACACTCCTAAGCCACCTGAATGAAAAATTATATTCACTCAAAAAGTGTATTTGAAGAGAATTTTGCATATATATTAAATAACAAAACAGAATGCTCTTCATAACACTTTCTAAGCATAAGGTAGTTGCTTAATTTTATGCTCACAAGAAAACCTTAAGCAAATATTTAAATGACATTTAGTAAACATGGATTTCTTTTTTAAGATTTACAGAGTAATCTTTTTATCAGAAACTAAAGGTAAATATTGTATAACTGTAGCAACTGAAAATAAAAACAATTCCTTAACTTTTCTTAAATTGAATTTTCTTAAACAATTAATTTAAATTCTCTTTCCATTGACCCCATTATCCATAATGATATCTTTGTTTTTTTCCTCCTCATAGTAAATGTAAGAGCAGTTGCTTACCTCTGATTCACAAACACACAGAAAGTACTGTGCTGGCACAAGGACAATCTTTGTGTTTTTGGAGAATCTGTGAGTCTCCACCCCCACTTGATGATAGGAAGGCAGAAGGTGCCACAGGAATTGTTTTTCAATCAGGTGAGTTACAGAACCCTGCCCTTAGCAACTGATCCTCGGGGATCATGTATCAAGTAACAACAAAAAAATCAACAATTTCTTGTTGGTCCCTCAGCAGTTTTCTGGGAAAATGCTTCATGTGAGTGAAGGAAAAAAATAAATAAAACGTCATGACTACAAGTAACTGTCATGTCCTGTCTGCCACATCCACCTGACCATTCTACCTTCCCTGACCATCCAGAGCCATGCCGCTTATGCCATTGTCTTACTTCTTGTTCCTGCCTCATTTTAATCACTCCCAGCTGCCTCTTGTTTGCAGTCTGAATTGTTTGTTCCCGAGTCCAGTAATTTGAAGTGTTCCTGAGTCCAGTCATTAACATCAGTCTGCTTGTGTGGCCAAGTCCTTCCCCGCACGAGCATTCTCTGTTTTTGACCCCTCGCAGTCTGATTTGTTTCCTTGCTCCTGTTTGTTTTCAATAAAGCCATTTTCTGTTCTCTCAACACCTACCCTCGACTCCCTTGGTTTCTGGTTGCAACGCCACTATTTAATAAATATATTTGTTCAGCATGGATGAGTTTAAGTACAATTAACCTAGTCCTGATTTAAATTAAGCACTGAACCAGACACTGGCCCTGTGTGATTTAGCTGCAGATTTTGTAGCACTTACAGAATAAACTTTCCTAAGCTGGCTGTAATTAATCACTT
Source organism: Paramormyrops kingsleyae (assembly GCF_048594095.1). Taxonomy (NCBI): domain Eukaryota; kingdom Metazoa; phylum Chordata; class Actinopteri; order Osteoglossiformes; family Mormyridae; genus Paramormyrops; species Paramormyrops kingsleyae. The sequence goes on along the minus strand of NC_132811.1, from coordinate 14,025,322 downwards.
CCAGCCGCCTCTTGTTTGTTACCTCATTAGTCATATATATAAATGCTTCCCAGTCTTGTATATCCCAGTTCCGTCATTGAAGTCGTAACCTCATGTAGGCTGTGCTTAGCATTCCTCAGATCCACCCATTTAAATCCCCTGAGATCCTGTTTGTTTTTGCTTGTCTCCTTTTGAGTTTAATAAAACCCACTTTAGTTATTTACCAAGCTTGCTCCTGCGTCCTTCATCCCTCTGGACATGACAATAATATTTAAATTAAGTCAGTATAATATTATTGATTTATAGTTATAGTAGGCAGTATTACTAACTTTAAAATATTTGTAATATTCTCAAATATCCCTGGATAAAGTTAAAATTTGCCTCAGCCTGACCATAAAGGTTTAAAAAAAAAAAAACACCACAGTCTCCAATTGTCCAATACCAACAACCACAGTGACAGTTTGATCTGCACCATCCACCTGCTTTGACCTTTCGTAAGTGGGTATGCTTAACATCAGTGTTTTGATCTTCATCTTCCGTATAATTTCCTTTCTCAACTGGTTCTCATATGGGTCCAGACATGGATGATGCACCTGTAGCTGTTTATTTCCCCTCAGATTTGAGATCACGATATTCTTGTATGATTATTGAACAATATAGGCCTATTTCTCTTATTTTGCATTACATATTGTCGATGAAGATGGGACAAACGTTACATACCGAAGCATATTATCAGATAACTTTGAATACTGATGTTTAAATATCGGTATGGTATGTTATCAGCACCATAGCTAAGGACATAACTATGGAAATAATGGAGATGGAGATGTAGAGCGGCCCTTCCTGACCCAGCCTCTGGAGGCTCAGGACGAGCAGTGGCCTCATCAGGGGACGAGCCTAGAGAGCTGGGAGCGTCCTGTGTGGCCTCTCTAGGCCTGGATTCTGAGAAGGACTCAAGGCACTGGGTCAGGCAGAGGAACTGCTATGGGCACTGCTAGCTTCTTCCATCTCCTTCCCATGTGACTGCATATGGTAGGAGGAGCTGTGAGTTCAGCACATTCAACCACTGCAAGCTGTGGGATCATCCATGATGGGCTTCGGGAGGTCAGCAGGCAAATCTTTGGTGGGCTGTGCTGCTCATTCCACCTCCCCCATACACCGCCGGACCTTCTATACCTCCTGAGAATCCATGTGAAGAGTAAGCCTTGCCAAAATCTTTTCCACCCGCAGGAAAGGTGCGCAAGCTTCTGGCATTTTCCATAGAGTGGGGTTGTATCTCCATGGTAGGTACTGATCCATGAGGGTGAAGATATCCTCTGCTTGCAGGCTAGGCAGCTGCGGTGGAACACACAGCTTGGGAGATCTTGCCAGTCTTCAGATCCTGAGAACACGTGGAATCCAGTCTACAGGATGGAGCAAAACCTGGAAGCCTGGTCTGACATAATGCAGTGTGATTTCCTTATGAGTTCCATCATAATGACTTTGAGTTTAAATATTATTGTCATTCTGGAGGAATGAGGGATGCGGGAGTAAGCATGGTAAATAACTAAAAGCAATATTATTAAACTTAAAAGGACACAAACAAAAACCAACTGGATCTCATGAGATTTAAATGGGTGGAAAGGAGAAAGGCAAGGCAAAGGCTACACAAGGTTATGACGTCAATGACAAAATGGAGAAACACAAGACTTAAATACATGGCTAATGAGGGCGCAAACAAGAGGCAGCTGGGAGTGATTAATACAAGGGAAACGACCGAGAGGTAAGACAAATGAGCACTAGGTGTCGTGATCGGTCAGACGAGCAGGGAGCGGAGAATCAGGGTCCAGACACGAAAGTCCAGGGAACGGGATTTATTAGGGCAAATAGGGCACAATACGATCGAGACGTTAATGATGGAACTGGGGATACAGACTCTAACGGGGACTTAAATACACAGGACAAGTCGAAATAATAAGAGACAGATGATAACAATCAGGAATTCACACAAGGTAAATGAGGGGGCGTGGCACACGTGAGGACCGAACGAGCAGGTCATAACACTAGGCGTGGCTTGTTAGGGCCACTTCAGGGAGGAGATAGAAGGGTCAGGCAGATGTGGCGGGCAGGATGTGACAATTACACTGTAAAAAATGAATATGTATGAAGAACGCTGAAAAAGAATATAGCTAAGAATATATGAACTGTAATTTATCTTATATATTTACATGTGCTTATTCTGATTAAAGACATATTACATCATTTACTCAAAACCATGATCTGCAGTGCACAAAATTATGTCTTTTCAAATATGTTTTTTAAGCCTTTCTTACAAAAATGTGGTGAAAATTGCGCAGCTGTAATTAAGTTCCAGCATCCTTTTAAAGCTAAGTACCTGTATAGTCTGCTATACACAACTGCAGAAACCACTTAATCACTGTAGATGGCAGTGTGTCTCAGTATATCTGGGCCATCCACCGCCCACTAAAACGTATTGTAAACTACCACAGCAGTATCATTTCAAACAGATACATGTCCTTAATTGTGTAATACCTTAATGTAATTATAATTATTTAAAAATTATTTTAAATTAATTATTTCTAAACAAGGGTTGCCTGCAAAACAACCTTAAAGAAATTTGGTGAGAGGTAACTTGACAATCTGATGAACAATAGTTTATTTTAAATAAATACTTTATTTATGTGTTAATAACAATGTCAAAAATATTAAAATTGTAACAAAATTACATTGAATAAGGTTACATTGTTCAGTTGCATCATATATTTATATTTAAAAAATACAATGATTTATACTTTGAACGTAATTCTACTGTTTCAATAAATCCAAATCCAAAATGTCATACATGAAGTTGCTACCATTATAAATGCAGTAATCAGAGTTTGTTATAATTATTTGAAAAACCATCACAGTCAGAGTGAAATGTAACAGCAGGTGTAGTTTAGTACTGATAATGTATCAAATTTAAAATAAAGGTTACAGTTGAGGTTATGCCTGAAATAATCAAACATCAACTACTATCCCTAAGAAAAATGGTGAACTTAATATAAAGTTACATTAAGCTTCACAAATAGCTTAATAGATTATGTAGCCTTTCTTCCAGCATGCCTTCCAAGACAAGAAATATGGTTCCAAACAAAATACATAGTTGGATATATACATACATACACAGAGGTTTGTACTGTAATTATATCTTTGTGAGGATTCTCCATTCACTTCTATAGGAAAAACTCTAATCACAATATGACGACCTTAACCCCTTCCCAGCCCTAACCTTAACCATAAGTAACCAAACAAAATATGAGACTTCTGGCAAAATTTTAGTTTCACTCATTTCTCAATTTATGGTTATGCATCTGTGTAAAATATATAACCTCTCATTTTTTCTGCTTCTAATAGATAAAGGGCTTCTTCCTTGCTTTAAAGGATTTCAGTCCTGCTTCTAGGAGCCTGATACGAACTGTCCTAGCAATGGACTTCACATCTGCGCTTAATGTTTCCCATTGCTTTTGAAAGTCATTGAGGTCATCCTCCGATTCATGATAAACTGTCGGATAAGTTGACAGTCATCTCTAGTATTAGAAAGTTGCTTCTGCCCTCTACCTGGCTGGTTTTTGGTCGTTCACAGTGTCTCATGCTTCAACTTTTTCTTGTGTACTGCTGTTTCAGAAATTTTGGGCCTGGAAGCAGCCTGCTGCTCAGTGTAGCCTTCTGCCAGCAGAACCAGGATTAAACCTCAGAATCTCAGCTTAAGTGTTGTGGCAACTTTTATCTTTTGTCTGTATTTTGCTGTATTTTAAAAACACTGTTTCAAAACAAAATAAAATTAGAATGTGCTATACGTGCTACTGTGTGACATGCTCAAATAAATGTTGAAGATGGATGGATGGATGGATGGATGGATGATGAAATTCCCTGAAGATTTCTCTCTCATACATAACCAGTCCTCCTGTTGGGGAGTACCAAAAAAGTATTCTTTCTCTTTTCCTTTTAGTCATAGATGTATTCCTTGTTTCTGGAGATTTCATGACAGACCGATTCCACACAGAAGGGTGATCAAAAATGTAATGTTTCCGAGGAAGAAAAGAATCAGAAGTATCACTTCTAAAGGTACCTGTGTGGAAGAAATTACAAAGGAAAAATGTTAGAGTTCTCTGGCCTGGTGATTTATTGCATGCTCATTTAAGTAAAAAGAAAACCAGGTTTGGTAGCAAGTAAATTCAGGAATGTCCAGGCGCTTGTGAACAATGAAAAGATGGATAAATGGATGGACTTCAGCTTACCAAACTTGAAATGTCTTCATATACTGTGAGACGACAAAATCACGGAAACACAATGTTACAGAATGTACATCACCTCAAAATGTCATTGTTATGTCTTACATTAAGTTTTTGTGCTTTCGATTTTTCATGTTACCTTCTGGCCCAGTGTTTTTGCTCCACTGAGCATAGAAGTCAAAGAGCAGGAAGAACAAAGCCTCCCAGCCAACAAAGCCTCCCATCACTTTGGGGAGCCACTGGTTTGACGATGTGTCCACCACTTGTAGGCCAGTAAATATGGCACCCACTGAAAACAAGAGAGCACGATTCAGCACTAAACTAATTTTTCTCATTTCAAATCAATCCAATTCGATTTTATTTGTATAGCGATAAATTGTTTTTTTTTTTCTGCGCTACATTGACACTGTTGAAGATTTGGAATGGATATTCCTGCAAGTGCTTCGCTGAACAGGGACCCACCAAACGGAGTTCATAGCAGGGTGGCGAGCTGGACCCATGGAGCAACGGTGAAGGATGAGTAGAGGGAATTTCTTACTGAATTGAACTGTATATTAACCTTTGGACATTGTTATGCCTGAATTGAACGACATATTAACCTTTGGATACTGTTATGCCTGAATGGTATACGATGTGATTTTGTTTATTTCCTTTATACGTGTTGAATTTTGAGTTTGATGTGTGGGGGGAGGTTACCGATTAAAAGGAAAGATAAATAGGTGCTAAAGAGAATTTAGAGAATTTAAATACGGACTTATTAGATGATTATAAACAGATACAAAATAATTATTTTATACAATCTGTGCGCAGTCAAAAATAGGCAAAACTGAACTAGGATATAACTAGATTTAGATTTAGGATTAACTAGGAATAACTGATTTATCCACATGGACTCAAGGCAACCCAACGCAAACAATATTTAAATCCGTACTTTATAAAGAGGTAGACTTACTTTTTCCCCATTTAAATGTAAATGTATATAAATGTATTCACGATTCTTCATGTGCTAAAATTAATATTTACTAAAAGGTTGCTTTTCTAAATTTTGAGGTATCATTATCTTTTCCCCCACCACTCCCATCGAACCTAGAACTGGCCAGTAGCACCAAGTGGGTCCAAAATAGGCTTATATGTGTTACATGTGCACTGTTTTCACGCGTTATTTAGCGTGTTAGTATGTATGGGCGTGGCCTACATTTCACGCGGTGAAAACATGGCAGAAAGCACTAATCCGGAATTACAGATTGTGTTTTGATTAAAAGATCCAACTGCTGCAGTAATAATTAATATTTTATAAAGGAACTACTGACTGCTTGTTTTTATTTTATAATTACATGCATCGTTCAGTCATTCATTGCACAGGACAATTACTGCTAAGTTCTGGCAAATGCTTAAGGTCATAGCTGGATATTTCACTAATGAAGAAAAGCAGAAGCACTTTATGTTAAAAGGAAGAACTAATTAGATATAAATAAATATGCTGGTTATTAATTATTAAGAGTTTTTCTTTTTTAATATCGTGATAATTATCATATTGTGAACCTTTTATCACAATATTATCGTACTGTGAGTTTTTGGTATTGTTACATCCCAATAATTTACCCAGTCCAAATTTTAAAATTTGATTCGTAAAGTGGGGGGCAGGCAGGTAATGGCACACAAGTGCTGGTGCTGCTTCTGATGGTAGGATGAACATTGTGGTTCAACAGCAGTGCGTGCAGAAGTGACGTCACAGGGCCAAGGGAGGGGAAGGAGTGACGTCACAGGGCCAAGGGTGAGGCAGGCCCAGTTTACCAGTAGAATTTCAGGTGTCAGGAAAATCACATTTCAAAATCACATTACTTAGAAAACTTTAGCCCATATGTTGGTCCTTTGTGAAATTTTCATGAACCCATTGCTGTACCAGCCTTTCGAAAAGCTTTTTGTAATGGACCTTCAACAGCAGCAGTAATATTGTGCAATCATTGTAATTTTCCAGTGAAAGCTTTCACCTACGTCATGCTTATTTTCCATTGAATAGCTGACATGCATTAAATAGCCAGGAACATTTTATACATTTTTTTTACCTGCCAAGCCTTTAATTGTCAGACCATTCAAAGCATGTATCCAGTTGAAAATGTACCTCCTGTGATAAACATCAAATGGAAGATGTTGTGAAATAACAGGCTGGAATTTGGTAACACTTTACTTAACATAGTTATAAATACTTATTATAAGGCATAACATTATACCCATGTGTATTATGCATTATGAGCTTATGAAGCTCTCACCTGTAACACACTATAAATACCTTTATATTTCATTAATACACAGCACTGTGCAAAAGTTTTAGGCAGTCTGAAAAAGTAAAGTTCAAATGATCTTCATGTTGGTGCAAAACTGAGTCAGCTTTGCCATTTCAAAACCTCTCCTGAAGTCACTCCAGTATTGTTAAATTGTGTTTTTTGTTCTGAGCACAAACACTCCTACTACTCAGATAAATAGCTTTAAACTTTTCCTTTGGCTGCCTAAGACACAGTGCTGTACTTGAAAAGTACTGTGTAATAATCCATTCATCCATCCATTTTCCAACTCGCTTATCCTACTGGGTCTGTATAATAATATACAACAATAATATAAAAATTAATATTAACATCCACTCACCACTTGTGACTGGGCTGGCATCGGAAAATAGCCACAATTGGTTGGAAGAAGGTCAGAATCATGACTAAACAGCCCAGAACTGAATGTGGGTTCTGGAAATAGAAAACATAAAGAACACAAGACAATGATCAGTAGATAATGTGTTTCCTACTTGTATGCACCATAGTACTAATTTCTATTAAGAATACAAACACAGATTAAAGGCAGCAAGTGCATCTTATAATAGCAATGGAAGAGTTTAAATGTAGCACATGCATTTTATTTTTAGTATTAACAAGAGTCATTATCATATGTGGTGGCCTCATTCTTCTGCACCAAGATTATTTGGAAATTCACAGTAAATTGTCTCCAAATTGCAAGAAAAACATCTTATTTACTGTGCTGCACAACTGCCAACTCAAAGAAAATAAAGGCTTTTCTCAGCATATCATTATACGTGACTAGCAAAAGTCACAAGTCATACTCACGTCAAACCAGTCCCCTGCATTTGCAAAGATCAAGATAAAGGCAATGATGGTAGCAATGTAAGACAAGGACAAAAGGCCCACATGTGCCTGGGGAGGGTATAAGACAGTACAGTGTCACATGGTGTTTGACATTAAATAACACTAAATGGACCATGACTTGAGTCAGAGTAATGACGACATCTCTGAGGTGTGAATATATACATGTCAAAGACACTGGTTTTCATTGTCACTTAGTGCTCCATAAGTGAAGTTTGTAATCTGGTGTGTAACAAGTTCAAAAGACTGGAGGGTAAATGTCGCTGCACCCTGGATATCCACAGCTATATTTCTATGGTAAAAATCCAGCTTTTGTGGTTTGTTACCACCATAAACCTATCCAGAGCATGTTAAACAAACAAATGGGGGGATGGATGAATAGATGGATGAATATATTACATAACCATAGAGGTGGAAAGTTCAGGTCCAGAAAGTACAAATCCAAACCAAGGTTTTGTTCAAACCAACCAGTTGAGTATAAAGAGTCACACTCACCGTGTACTCAATTGGTTGGTTTATACAAAACCTTGGTCTGGATTTGTACTTTCTGGACCTGAACTTTCCACCTCTGCATAATCAAATCCACCCATCTCCCTTATCCAGTCCAAGGTCAATGTGAGCCTGATGGTCCATCCTGTGGGCCTCCCTGGAGGAGATGCACATTGACCAGTCCGTTGCAGGGCGCAAGTTAAAGACACCAGTTTGCCTGAACTGTATGTCACTGGATTGTGGGGCGACCCTGAAGAAACCCTTGCAATATTCAGGTGCGTTGCTAAGATCTTAAGACATCCCACAAACTGAGAGCATGCTTGTTATGACATCTGAGCTAAACAATTAATTTAGGGCTTCAGCCCCTTATTCCCCAGCCTAGTAACACCTGTACACCCAGAGAGCTGGAGGCAGGGTCTGTTAAAACACAGAAAGTAACTTACCAAAAACCAAAGGTCTTTGTTCCAGCAGCCTCTCCCTTTGGTGGCTCTTTTAAGGTATCTTGCAATGATCATGCCCAGACTCCCAGTTGTCATCCAAGCTATCAGCATTAATGAACCTATAAGGGAAAAATTCCAATCATTATTGAATATTTACAGGGTTGTTGCAGGAACGTGGATACCTTGGGAGACTCAGGGGACCCAGCACTGAATTGGGGCCCCAGAATCTACTGTCAGGGGTGTCCAGCTGGACAAAATGTAGAAAATGTACGGAGGGGGCTCAGGGTGACATTAGATATATATATATGCAGGGGTGGACATAACTGGTACGTACATACGCGTTCACCTTTAAAAGTGATATGTGCGGCAATCGATTGTTGTAACGGCGGAAATGCGTACTTATGTGCATTTGTGCTGATATGACAAGAAATTATCAGGTATTTTAATAATAATAATTAACGATGCACAGATCGACCGGCCGATCAGTCTCACGCATTTCTGATTACGAAACGATATTGCGCATGTGCAATAAATCATATGCGCAGTCACGCGCACTTTCAGACACGCAAAAATGTTTGTAATTCGGAAATTCTTTAGCGTGAGCCAAGTGGACGCTAAATTTGCTATCTGCAGCAAGTAAAAGGACCAGGTACACTGTGGGTGAACCAATACAAAGACATTTAGCACAACAAATTTAATTAGACATTTAAGAACACATCACCCCAGTGAGCACGCTCAGTTTGAAGAAGTTAGCAAAGCGAAAGCTGTTAGCAAAGCATGTTCGTAGCCATCTATGAGCCAGCATCGGTAATCGGGATCGGCCAAGAAAATTCGGTGCGCCCCTAATAATAATTGATACTTTATTGTCACCCATGGGGAAATTGTCTTTTGCACCTCCCTCAACTTGCTCTTTGTACAGTAAATTGCCCACAAAGGGCAGCCACCCGCAGCAGCAATGCATGATAATTTCTTGTCATATCAGCGCAAATGCACATAAAGTACATACACGCATTTTCACCATTACAATAATCGATTGCTGCACGTATCGCTTTTAAAGGTGAATGCATACTTGCTATTACTGATTACCAATAATGAATTAAAAAATGCCAATTAAGAAAAAAAAATTACCGTGTGCTTTGGCAGGACGAGGATCATCCACTGTCCCCGTAACAGAAGGTGTAAGCTGAACTGTGTTTTTACTTGTGAACGTATTTATATGTTGCTGGATTAAGCCTCCTGAGATCAATGGACCAAAATGAGAAATGAGAGGAAACTGCACGTAAGAAATCACAACAAAAACAATCACTGAAGTAAATATGCTGCTGAAGTTGATGTCTACCGCTAACGGGTCCATAGGCGTAGAAGAGATAGGAGGAGGTGGTCGGTGTGGAGCTTCTATAAAAGGAGATGGGGTCGTGGGAAGTAAAGGTGCAGCTGATGACTCCATTGGCATAAGACACGCTTATGTCAGAAATGTTCTGTGCAGAGATATAAAAAACAATTAATTTTCATTTGTACTAAAAATCACATTTTTTTTTTTTACAAAAGTATTTTATACATAGCAGGTGGTGCTATTAAATTAGTATTAAATAACATTTTAAAATGAATGAATGGTTTCATTGAAAACATGCACAGTGCATTAATTAATGGGTATTATTGGCACAAGGATTATAGTGCTGTCAAACGAGAACAATTTTTTTATCAGATTAATTACAGGGTTGCTGTTGATTAATTTAGATTAATCACGACTAAATATCTTTCATTTTTTTTATCTATATTAATCGCATTTCATTTTGCATGAGCAAACAGACTCAAGAAAAAAGGGAATAGCCTATAATGTTGATAAAGGGTACAGCCATCTTGGATTCTGAACTCGGGGTCTTCTGTGCTGCTCCGAGATATTTCTCGGATCTCCAAGAAACGGGAGTGCACATGTCGTCACTTCCGGCTTCAAAACTCGGAATCCGACTCGAAATACGAGTTCCGAGGGCAAATGGAACGCACCAAAACAGCCCAAAATGGGTTGACAGAGACATTTCAGGGATTTTGAGTCATTCTGCGCTGCAGATGGGTTAATTGCATTAAAATTTTAATCAGATTAATCATGATGATGGATTTATCCGCGTTAACCCATTAATTTTGACAGCCCTAATATTTACCATTTATATTATTGGCAAACCCACTATTAATACATATTCAGTGGAACCACTTAAGAAGTCAAACACAGTTCTGATTATCTAGCTGTTAGTTCTACTTCAGACTGTCAAAAAGCAGAATAAGTAGGAATAATATGACTACAGTACCTGGGCTATGATATCTGGGGTTTTCATTCCTGTGGAATGGGCACGTTGCACTTGAACTTGTCCTTGATTGTAAATGCAAATATAAATATCATCATTTCCCTGGAAAAAAAGACAAAAAGTTATATGAAGTGATACAATTTCTCTGAAGATGTATGTCAGGTCAGCATCAAAGTATTATACATGCATGCAGTACAGTATGTGTCAGGTTGGCTTTATTGTCATAGCATTCATATACAGCTATATAGTGGCATGACCCCATATGTTTTGCTCCCTCCCCCACGACACTGAATAGGACAAGTGGTTGTAGAAAATGAATGTACAAAGTTTGTCATATGGACTAATGAATGAATATTTGGGTCCATCTCCATTGTGTTTGTAAGCAGGAGTACAGCTGCCTTCTTACTGGTAAATACAATTTGGACAATAAACATAAATGCAAACACAGATACCTGCATCTAGAATTGCAACTGGAAATAAATCCACCCTGTGCAGATTTTATCTTGAGCAGGCGAGTACTTGGCAAAAACCAAATATGTTTTAGCAAAATAAAACATCACATATTTGATTTGAGAAAGAGCATTACCATAAACAGATCGTAAGAAAATCCAATGGAGACATAACCGTCCGATGGGCCAGATATTTCCATATGAAGGTCTGAACTGTTGGATGACATCACTACAGACATGAAGTAGCAGCTGGAACTGGTGGCGGGGTTACAGTTATCTGGCTGACTCAGGCAGACCTTGCTGGCTCCACAGCCATTGCTAGATATGGTTATCTATAAAAAAGAAGCAATATTAGCCAATTAAAATATCTCCTCCTGCAACTCTGCATAGGACAAGTGGTATGAACAAATGAATGAATGAATGTTTCCTAGGAAGGGTCATAATATACAAAGTAAAGTGCAATGAAAATGTTTTGAGCTGTTTATCAGCATAGGAAGTGTATTTCTTATGGGCACACCTACCAAATACATGGCTATCCCTGTTGCCACCGTGCATCAAAAAATAAAAATCAAATATACATCACTTTATTTTCTAAGCAGGGGCCCATAATATGAATATTATTGGCCCCTGGTGACATCATCAATCTGCAGGTGTGACTGCCAAATGTATAATTAAAAATAGGTTAATATCTGCCAGAGTTCTTCTGTACAAAAGCTATTTTCTAGCAAAAAGAAGTCTGCCAGGATTACAAAGCTGACCTGCTCCTTGTGCAAAAGGGTTAAAAAAATTTTGACCAATGCCAGGCTTAATCACTAGTTAGCTAGTGCTTTATTATACACATGAAAGACAATTGATGCTAGTATATGGAACTGAATGATTAACATGACTATGATATTTAACAATACTGATGTAATTGGTTTGCTTGCTTTCTATAAAGCTGATGCTTATACAGTTGTTAAATGTTGTACAATTTGCAATATGAAAGAGTAACAAGTAATCAATTGACCATGCTAGCGCTAACTGGAAAAATGACCTATGAATAACATTTCTCAAACAGGTCCCCTATAGAGTCAGTTCACCTATAGAATGCTAGTGTACTTACAAGAGATGGAGCTGTTGTGCTTGTATTTTGAAGAGGTTTAGCATTATAAACAACCACAGAACTTTTGACTTGAGTCCAGTAGACCTTTGCAGTTTGAACAAAGGTAGCACTGTGGCAAAAGCAGAAAGACAAGCAAATATTTCCTCAATATCCCATGAAATATCATTAGAAATTGTTAGGTAATGCTTTACATTAACTGCACCTTAATAATGCAATCATCATGCATTCATAGAACACTCAGTGCACCTTCATAATGCCTTTATTATGCATTTATGGAACATTCATAAGCAGCATGTAAGTTTACCTGAACATCATAACAGACCTTATGCATTAATGACAAACAGAATATGATTACTTGTGTGTTATATGGCAAACATGCAAACTTGAATGTTGAGTATGTTGAATTACAGACATTTTCAGATGACGCTCAAAGCAGTATTGTACACCAAGCAGCTCACATGAATCCTGCATGGAAGCTGACTTGCAGACGAGCTTCTAGTCACCTACATAAATACCTGAATGTAATGTTTCCTAGGTTTCCTGTCACTGGAGCCGTCCACAGAGCTGTCACTGATGTTTTGAGTGAGGCAGACGTATGGGAAACTGCTGAGTTCTGAGCAGAACAGACAGCAGGTGGGGAAATAATTGTCACAAAAAAGCAAAGACGACCCTGGATGTGGCTTCCCAAAAGAATCTATGCAATTTAACCTCGGTTCTCGAACTTAATCCGTTCCGGACTCCGGATCGAATCCTAAAAAGTTTGAGTTCTGATCAAATTTTTCCCATAAGAAATAATGGAAAACCCCCCAAAATTACATCTAAATCTGTTTTTTTTTTTTTTTTTAGCATTTAAACACAAAATGAACAGGATAAAACAAGGCCTCCCTTGGCCGCTACCCGATCCACAATGCACCGAACCCCTGACATTCGCCTTGCGGGTGGTGGGTCTACCTGGGGACAGTCCCGCGTACCTCTTTCGGGCTATGCCCGGCCGGCCCCACAAGCCAAGGCCCGGCCACCAGGCGCTCGCCAACAGGCCCCTCCCCCAGGCCTGGCTCCAGGTGACCCAGGTCCGGGTGAGGGAAACGGGACTTTGCTTGAATGTCTTATCATAGGGTTCTTTTTGGATTGCTCTTTGTCTGGCCCCTCCCCTGGGACCTTTTTGCCTTGGGAGACCCTACCAGGGGCAATTGCCCCCGACAACAAAGCCCCCAGGATCACTGACGCACGCAAACCCCTCCACCACAATAAGGTAGCAATCCAAGGAGGGGCGTTCACGACTTCTGATATTCAGATCGAGTTCTAGGTCAAATTGGTTTCTTCGACTTTCAAGAAATTTGAGTTCTAGTGAGTTTGAGAACCGAGGTACCACTGTAGTTTGAACAGGCTGTGAAGCTGACATGCGTGGGGATCTAGCTTTGCAGCCCAGAATGCAATGGCAGATGTCAGAGCTATTTGTATGAGATGCAATTTCATTCTAGAATTTTCAGTGATCATAAAGCATCATAAAAAGATTGGATAAGAATTTAACTTAAATATATGTGTGGTACTCACATTAAGCCCACTGCAGTTAAGAAGCTGGGCATTGCTTCCTGTCACAGTGAAAGTGCCCAGAGGCTGGGTCTGTCCGACTCCGCGGGCTTGTAAGAGGAAGCCCATGAACTGGTTGGGTCCTGCTTGGAGTGTCACTTTAACAAATAAAATCTACGGTATTGTTACCATTACAACTTTTTTCCTGTCCACATCAAATGCACTGACTTCCTAATTTTATGTGACATAGTTATGAAATTATTCAATGACATTGTAATAAAATTATTAAAATGTTGCTTTCAGATCTCTTTTTCATGAATGCTTGTTGGTCGCATTGGGATTCATTTGTGCCTTTGTTGCATGCAAAGTAGTTTTTTGAAATAGGAAACACACTTGTGAAGGGGACTTTACACCATACTTATACACCATGAATTCTATACTTGAATTTAACACAGCAGTGGTGATTACCTGCAATGACATCACCTTTCTGGAAAGTGGTGTGATTCATGGAGATAGAGAATGGGGCTTGAGATGTCTGTCCGGTGGTTTTGTGCTGCGGTTCCATGGTATTACAGCTGTTTTGAACTTTGCCTGAGCTGAAGCCCTCAACAGCCCGCAAGGTCCAGACAACGGTGAGCAACATGTACACATGCATCTGGAAAGAAGGTTCTCGGTCAACTAGCCTGAACTTCTGAAAATGAGACCGATTCCAAGGTGAAACAGCAGAGAACAGGAAAAGCCTCCCTATGTGTACATTGTGCAAATAAAATGTTACTTAGAAGGGGCTGGTGATTGTGTGGGCACACAGGAGTGAGTGTGTGTTATATGAAGGGTGTAGGTCTTATACAGTTACGTATTCAGTGAATGTTGAGATGGTGCGGAATATTAGCATTAAAAAGGCCAGAGTATTGGGTTACTTTTGAACAATAAAAATGAAAAAATAGCTGCAAAAAATGTTGATATCAGGTCTTGTGACTCATTTCGTATATGTCATGCTCGCTCACACGCACACATGCACACAGAATAAACTGAAAATGTAGCATGTTCATAATGGAGTGTGTTAAGTCAGCATCGCTAATGGATCAGGAATTGTCAAACTAAGATTGATGCTTGACTTTGATAAGAATGTTCGCTTAGCAGCGATTTTTCAGAGCTGAGACTTCATTTCCTCAACTACAAAAGATTGAGTGAATACAAAAAATGCAGTTGTCTTATATGCATGTGAACTTTTGCATTTTAAAGAATTATTCGGTGCAATAAAGTTTTGCATGATTTTTTATCTTCAAATTATCTGTGTGAGCATATATGTGTCTGTGCATAGGCTGCAGGCCCCACTGCAACTCTAACTAGAACATGTGGTCAGGATGGATTGATGGATGGATTTCTTATTTCCAGTCTGTTTTTGTGAGTTTCATTTTACTGGATCATTTAAACAGCAAGACCAGACTGCAAATAGGAAGTGTAAGGACCATTTAATTTCGTATTTCTGACCAATGACAGCTTTTATAAACAAACACTCCAAAGCCACCTGAATGGAATATAATATTCACTCAAAAAGTGCATTTGAAGAGAATTTTGCATATATATTAAATAACATAATACTGAATGCTCTTCAAAACACTTTCTAATCACAAGGCAGTTGCGTAATTTTATGCTCACAAGAAAACCTTAAGCAAATGTTTAAATGTCTCAACACCATGCTGCCCCCAGAGTCCTCCAATCTAACTCAACCCCCTATTAACCCACCTTAACCAAACTGATTCTGCTGCTATACCCTCTGATATCAAACTGTATCCATACTGTATTTTCACACAAACATCATACTGTATTTATACTGTATTTGCACACAGATATCATATTGTATTTATACTGTATTTGCACAAAAATCATATTGCACAAAACAATCTTATTTTGCACTGTGCTTCCGCATCAGAAAGCTGTTAGCCCTTACTGCCACTGTACTTAAAATACTTCTCAGCTCATTTCTTTGTCTTGCACTGTTCTTACTGTGTCTACTCACACTGTGTAAAAATTCAATTATATGTGTCTGTGGATTCTGTGGATTTTGACCTTCGCCATCTACTTTTTCTGTATACTTGTAAATGGAAAGATGACAATAAAGTTCACTTTGACATGACATTTTAGTAAACCTGGATTTACAGAGTAATCCATTTATCAGAAACTAAAGGTAAATATTGTATAACTGTAGCAACTGAAGACAAAAAAATTTAATATATTTTAATTTCCTTAACTTTTCTTAAATTTGTATTAAACTATTAAGTTAAAATCCCAAAATAGTTAAGGAAACATGCTTCTTTCCTTTGACCTCACTATCCATAATGATATCTTTGTTTTTTTCCTCCTTATAGTAAATGTAAGAGCAGTTGCTTACCTCTGATTCACAAACACACAGGGTGTACTGTGCTGGCACAAGGACAATCTTTGTGTTTTTGGAGAATCTGTGAGTCTCCACCCCCACTTGATGATAGGAAGGCAGGAGGTGCTACAGAAATTGCATTTCACTCAGGTGAATTATGGAACCCTGCCCTTAGCAACTGATCATCGGGGATCATGTATCAGATAACAAAAAAAAATCAACATTTTTTTCTTGGTTCCTGAGCAGTTTTCTGGAAAAACGATTCATGTGAAGGAAGAAAAAATCAAACGTCACCACTACAAGTAACCTACAAGTTACTTCTTGTTCCTGCCCCGTGTTAATCACTCCCAGCCGGCTCTTGTTTGCATCCTTGTTTGTGTATTTAAGTGTTCCCCAGTCCAGTCGTTAACATGTGCCCCTTTTTCAGTCAACTCGTTTTCATATACTTTTCAGGTGAGGGTGTGGATCATGCATTGGTACAGTGTGTTGCCACACCCACCAAATCCCTTGGGATCCAGGTTGGCAACCTCCCAGACCGTCACACGGTCCAGTCCCACCCTCTGGAAATGCCCATTCATCTGCCACAGCCAGGTACATGGGCATCCCTGCTGGGGTCCTCAGCAATGAGGATCCTCCGAGCCAGATCATCTTCAGGGAAATGCGCCACAGGGCCATAACTAATGCACCCTCACAATGCAGGTAAAGTGCCTTATTAAATGTGTGACGTTGGTCAGCTACATATTTGCCTGGGGGACTGGGTGGGGATGAAGCAAGTCTTTCACCATTTAGATCCTGTGTAGGTGAGACAACTTCATAACAAGGGAAAAGGGCTTAAGGGTCTTAGGTAACAAGGCAGTTTAGGATTTTTATGACCATGTACAGCAGGTGCATTTGAAAGATCTCACAGTTGAAATTGACACATGCAGAAACATGCAGTACTGTGCAACAGCTTTACGCAGTCAAAGAAAATATTAAAACCTATTTATCTGGGTAGGAACACAAAAACTAACAAGCATTTCTTCTGTTCTCCAAAAAGTTACTCAAATCTTGTTGGATGGCTAGACGAACAACACTTTGGTTCCCAAACCTCTCCTCAGGGGCAACTTAACCAGTCCATGTATTTGTTAAATCTGAGCATCAGCTCAATTAATTAATCAAATTAAATAACTACATTGTGTGATAGTGGATAAGTAAAACATATATTGGCATGTTAGATGGTTGCTGCAAATACTGAGTAACTTTAAGAGAGCTTCTGAAAAGGCGAAGCTGACACACTTTGACAGACATTAATCATAGTTTTAGACCAAGAGGAAAATCATTTAAACATTGTTTTCTTTGACTGCCTAAGACTTTTTTCCAATCAAGTACAATCCAGTTCTACAGTTCAGTAAACAATGTTTAAATCTCTCTATTATTTAATGCCATTCACAGGTATCAACTGATGCCATATTTCACAAAAAATAAAAAAAAGAAATAGTAAATACAGAAAACCAGAATAACCAGCAAAACAAGGAAACTCCAAAAATGTCATTAACATCCAAATAGCACAGAGAACAGAGCAAGTGCTATACAATGCATTTTAAACAATGCAAAAACCTAATGGGAGTATTCAATCAAAAGACAAATTGAAAACTTTAAGAGCATTCAGGGAACATAAGAGCCCAGCAAGGGACCATAAAGTGCCATACGTCAGTCCAGGTGTTCCCTGAATAGATGTGCAAATATTTGCCTAGTGTCCATTTGACCAGGAGAGCTTAAATGACATTTAAGTGTTTGACAGGAGCATCATTTGGCTCAGTCACATAGTCAGAAAGTATTTCCTAGGGGGTAACCATACCAATAGATCCAACAGGCTTGGTCGAGAACAAACAATTTCTTTTTTTGGGGGGGGAGGGGTTCAAATCTGTATTTTTACCACGTGGCTACGTGCCTGATCGGGTTAAAACTTTGGTGTGAGATGAATTCAACACAAATGGGGAATGAGGTCCGGGACTTTCAGTCTGAGTGGACCGTGTTCATGGCCTCGGTCTTTGCAAGGGCTACAAAACACTGTGCTGAGAAGCCTGTCAATGCCTGTTATGGCAGTAACCCAGTGGTGTTCACCTTGGGTGAGGGAAGTTATCAAACATGCACACGGGTCTCCTGAGATAGTTGAAAGGTTCCACTGAACAGGAAAGCCTGTGGCAAAGGCAGTTGCAGAGGTGAAAAACTATGTGTAGGAAGAGTTTAGAGAGACCATGGAGAGTGGCTATTGGACTTCCCCAAAGAGAACCATCCAACAATCAAGGAAACAAACCAGCAAAAGAATAAGATGAACCAAACAATTTAGCTAAGCAGGGGAGCCTTTTAGCTTTAAAGTAATTTGTAAATCCTGAAGTAGCTCATAATGTCCCCCCCCACCCCCCCGACATGGATTAGGTGGTTTCCCTAGGCGAGAGTGAAACTTGAACGCTGGTCTATAGAGGTGTGGGGTAACCATGGTAACCACAGCACAACCATGCAGGGCTTGCATATCCATTCATGATGTAACATGATACATGGGGTCCAAACACTTCAGCACCTATGGCCAGATATAGCCTTTTGTTTTAGGATGAAGAGAAAATAAACCAAAAATGAATAATCTTTACTGCTGAATGTAATCGTAGCAGTATATATAGGAGCTGAAGCAGGGACGGATTATGGGTTGTGTGGGCCCCTGGGCAAAACGTTCGCGAGGGCCCCCCCCCCACCACCACCATCATCACCACCAGCACCACCACCACAACCACCACAATTCAAGGGCCCTTGGCAGCCAAACGCCCTCCCTCCATGTTTCCATCAGAGGCCCTATAGGGTCAGGGGCCCTTGTAGGCAGAGGATCAAAGAATGTAGGCCCTCTAAAATAGACAAACGAAAATACATTGTTGATAAGCGTTGCAAATTGTTTTGGGCTAGGGGCCCCACGGGCCCCCTGCACCCCAAGGACCACTGGGCAGCGGCCCCGCTGGCCCGGTCCGTAATCCGTCCCTGAGCTGAAGGAGTCCTTGAAGGAACTGAATCAGTAATTGAAAGCAGTACAGCACAAATGTTTCTTTTGATATCTCTTTTCCAGTAGTCTTTTCCCTTAGGACATTTCTAGGGTAAATATAATTATGTGTTATGTAAAGAAACCCTTAAGTACCTTCCCATAAGTGAGAGGAGAAGAAGCTCCTCAGGATGTTAACCTGCCCCACCCAGCACTCTGTCAAGCTCCCATGCGTGAGTCAGCACAAACGGTCTGTGTAAATCACCCCCCGTCGAACAAAACCATCTCAGAGCGCATGCTTCCCCAGCTGGGTGCATGACACCCACATCACTCTAGCACGCCCCCACCGCAGGCCATGTCACGCATATTTTCATAGAGGTTGCTCATTATTACTCAGCAGAATACCTCTTACAGGCAGGTATAGTACGTTCACACTCCACATTCCACATTCTTGTTTAAGCTGCACCATGTTTCTGTCCCTGACATCTGACCACAAGCATCATTTCCCAGCCTGACGTGCGGTGGACTTTCCACTGACGCTGGCAGACAATGTCATGCCAATCTGTCAGCATTTCTGCATGTGTTTGAGATACCAGAACAAAATAGAAGGAGGAGCCATTGAGAGATATTCATTGAAAGCATCCATTTCCTGTTTATTCATATTTATTAAAAAGCAAATTTCCCTTTTTAGGCCATGCAAACGACACAGAATTAAGTGACTTCCTGTTAAACACAATTGTGTGTACTTATGATGACGTAAGAAGAGACAATAAATCTTGTGTAAGAATGTTCTCAGATTTATAAATAATTCATATAATGGTGAGTAACTTACTCCGATTCACCTTAGACACCTGAAAGATCTGTTGCCTTTTGTGATCACAGTAGTTTTGTCTAACTGCAGATTTTTCTTTGATGTCTTCAGCATATGGTACTTCACATATCTGTTGTTCAGATATGGCTGTCATTTGAAGCAAAGATGTTTCTACTTTGTTTTGTTTTTACACACTCGTTTACGGTTTTTCTTTATCCCTCATAGGATACATTCCACATTTAAATACAATTCCTCAACAGTCTGTTTTATTAGGCTT
This sequence comes from Paramormyrops kingsleyae, assembly GCF_048594095.1. Classification (NCBI taxonomy): domain Eukaryota; kingdom Metazoa; phylum Chordata; class Actinopteri; order Osteoglossiformes; family Mormyridae; genus Paramormyrops; species Paramormyrops kingsleyae. The sequence continues at coordinate 14,005,144 of NC_132811.1, read as the reverse complement.
ATTAGGCTTATCTTTAGCAGATGGTAAAATTAATAGCAATTATGCTTCCTATTTGCAATCCAGCATACCTGTTCAAAAAAGTCTTGTGTATTTAGTACGTCTCGTCAGATCCGTCATTGTCGTGTTGTAATGTTTAGTCGCCGTCAGTCTTGTGTGCTGAATAAACCCCGTATTAATATATTATATTTTTTTATAAACTATTTCTTTACACAACAACTGGTCCATAAACAACTGAGTTTAATATGGACAAACTGGAAAACAATACATACCCCATTTTGTGTTACTACCTGTGTATTAGGATGAATTCGCGGACGATTACGTCACACACGTGACATGGAATTAATCCTTTACTATAATATTCTGGGAAGTTGTAATTGTGGATTAATTCCGATCGCGTGTGGACTGATCGTCCTGAAATTCAGATCAATCGTCCATGATTCACCGCGAATGTTACTAGACTGCACGAACACGTTAATTACCGATCCCCTGTAAAACCTAATTTCAGCACCCTATATTGCCTTTAGGGGGGAACAGGGAGGCATTGCGCAAAGACACCTGGTGCAAGGACGCCTATTGTAGTACAGTATGTTATCGCAAGCAGTATCACTCGGACAAAAGGGGGAATTGGAGTACATATTGCCTGGGGGGAAGGGGTGAGCCTGGCCAGCTTACCCCCTGCCCGCACGCAACTCTAAATTTAGTATAAAGGAAGGGGGGAGATCCCAGTACTGACCGGAGCTCAGCCGGTGGATAGAGCGCGCATCGCCCGGCACTTTCTCGGGACTCACGTGTTGGTCTCCTGCCAGGACTGAAAAGGGCTCCCCAGTCCATGTGTGAAGGTGGGTGATGATGGCACGTCCGTGTGTAAATAGTTTTGCAGCTGCGTACCCTATATCCCTCTCTCATCCATTTTAATACAACCTGCCATCACAGGAGATACAGGCCAACCCATCACAGGGCACACCCACGCACCATTCACACCTATAAGCAAAATGGTAACTTCAATTATCCTAGGGTGACCAGATAATCCATGTCAGGGAGGACACTCTGAGCTAGGACAGGAATTGTAAATTACCATTTCAATTAAACGGACTTGGATTTCACTTGAGCACCGAGTTCTTGCTGTGTGTTGATTGGTCAGTCTCCTATAAGCATGCATGTGTCACTAATGCTAATGTGAAACAGCTGGATGAGTCTTTCACTCAAGGAAACAAACCAGTCAAAGCACAAGAAGAGCTGAACTCTTTAGCCGAGCACAGGAGCCTTTTAATTTGGAAGTAGTTTGTAAAACCCGAAGTAGCTCAAAGTGTCCTCCTTGACATGGATTATCTGGTCACCCTAAATTATCCTAAGTTTTCCTCAGAGTAGCCAGAGGAAACCCCACAACAAAATGGAGGGAACATACATACTCCACACAAAGAGTCATGGCGGAGACTCGAACCCTGCTCCCAGATGAACAGTGCTAACTGCGACACTGCGCTGCCCCACAAACTCCAGTGTAAATGTATATTTCTGTTCATCAGAGGGGATAACTGGCTCACTGTAACTTCAGCCATGGGGCTGTGCCGTCTGGGGGTGATTTGCATTCATTTGCATATTCAACCCCCCATTTGCATAAATTAACTAATTCTTGTTGGTAACACTCTACTTGAGGTGGTACAAATACTTAGTAGTAACTCATTTACTATTACAAGTACAAGTCATGAACAGTTATGGTAGCTATTTGATAAAAGATGTGACATGATTCATTAATGATGAACAAACATATGAGATGAGTGTTTCACTTACATTATTCATTACTTATCCCTTCTGTAGTTCCTTAGTAATTCCTTCAGTAATTAAGATAAACAGAATTAACAATTAAAGCAACAAATACAGTAACTGCTTGAAATAAAAGTTGTGTCATGATTCATTAATTATGAACAAACATGAGATCAGTATTTCACGTTATTTGTTCCTTCAGTAGTTTTTTCAGTAGTTCACAAAGGTTTACAGGAATAACAGATATAGTAACACATGTAGCAATTGTTTGAGATAAAAGATGCATCACAATTCATTAATGATGATCAGACATGAGATCAGTATGTAACATACACTTTAGTTTATGGTTATTTAATATTTATTTGTGCCCCCTCAAGTAAAGTGTTACCTTATTCTGTTTTGCGCATTCGCCCCAGTTTGGGTCCATTAAATTGGTTTATAATTATATATAATTGGTTTGTAGTTAATTAATCCTTATCCAGTGCTTTCCCTTTTGTGCTGAGTGCGTCACCGTAATGTAAACAATACCGTCTTGTTCGTATCCTTCTCACTGTGCCCATTATTTGGTTTTCGTTGTTGGGTATTCTCTTTCAGCTTGATTAAGCTTGATTAATCGTCTAAACAAAACAACACTATTCTCACATTGTCAGGCACATGCTTCATCTGTTTGGTATCACATTCCTCTCATTTAGCTGTATTCCTGGGTCACCGATGGTGATTTAAGATCTCACCTGGCTTCTAGATGCTGAATGGTGATGAGCATCAGGTTTCTCTGGGCCAACAAAGGCATCTTGTTCCTTACAGGGGAATATGTCTGCCAAAAAATAAAAGGGGCATTTCGTGGAAAATATGCTAACAACCGGTATGCAGTTATTATTAGCCAAGACTTGTGATGTGGGTTCGTGTCGCGCTGCGTCACCCACAGCAAGGGAAATGCGACACCACTCCATTGTCTAGGTGATGTGGCACGGAGCATTATTATGGGTGAGTGACAAGTCTCCAGGGCCTCCAGCTTCACAGTGACAGAAGCACTGCACTCACCTTACAGCCAAGCACACTGCTACCTTTCTGATGTGTACTTGCTGTTACTTAACTACAATACTTACTGAACCAATCAAAATCTTACAGTAAAAGGCCCAAAGACAATGTAGTAATACATATCAAATATTGTAATGACCAAGAGAAAGGTTCAACATCTTAAAATTTTCTCAGATTTTAGACTTCAAAATAGCTCTCTTTTGCGTTGATGGCATTATTGCTGACTTGGCGTTCTTTCAAGCAGCTTCCAGATATAGCCAGCAGGAAGTTCTATAAGACTCCTATAAGGAGTCCTACAAGTTTTGGGCACTAGGTGGCTACCTTTTTCTAACTCTTTGATCCATTTCATCCCAAACCAGCTCTATAGGGTTTAGGCTGGAGGATTGTGGTGGCCTGGTCATCTGTCACAACACTCTGTCTCTTTCCTTGTGCACAAGATAATACTTACTACATAACTTCAGTGTGTGCTTAGGGTTATTATCATGTTGAGAAACCAATTGTTGTGTTAATGGGGGACATAGGACGCAGGAGGAAGAATCAGGACAAAAGTAAAGATGGATTTATTCCAAGCAAAAAGGATAGGAAAACCACAAGGACTGCAGCTAAGCTCAAACCTAGCAAATAGACTAATAAGGATAACAATATCAACGTCAGGACTGGGAAACACCTTTATACAAAGACTAATAAGGGAGCAGAATGAGAGGCGGCCTAACATGAAGTTATTGTCTAACTTCAGATTTTTATTGGCTGAACAGCAGTAGCTTAAGATGTCGCCATTCATATAACCCCAGTGTCCACATATGACTCTATTTTGATGCATGTTAACTGTTTTATTTGCTGTCTTTTTATCCTCTTTCAGATAAATCCCTAATTTAAAAGCAATTCCTCAACAGTCTGATGTAGTGAGGCTTCACTGGAAATTTACATTGTCTTATGGGTACATCTTAATTAAATTAAACAGTAAAATCAATTCTGTTCATTTGTAATCTGGCCATTCAGTAAAATGAAACTTACTAAAACATTCTACATAGGAGCTTTCAGGGGCTGAAAACAGTGTTTTTTGTAAGTAATTATTTGGATTACATGACACAGAGAACATTTTTCCAAGGTTGTTTTTGAGGTTTTTCTTGTTTGGTGTAAAGCTGTTTTTCTTCAGCAAAATAGAAATGCTGACCTTCAAGCAAAATGAAAAAGATGCACATGAAAATCGTGCAGGAATTTATGATGCATAACTTAGTCATGAGAGTTGTATGATATTTTTAAGATGCACGGGTAAGTTAAACAGTTTAAATGTTACAAACGTGGATGCTAGTGGCCATGTTTACCATCCATGCAGATAGGGAATCAGTACAGGGAGGCTGGTCCACTTGGGTCAGGTACATTAGCCTGTAGACCAGTGTTTCTAAATGCAGTCCTCAGGGACCCTCAGATAATCCGTATTTGGCAAAGAGCAAAAATGTGGACTGTCTGGGGGTCCCTGAATACCGGGCTGTGATGCTATAACGTGGACTGTCTGGGGGTCCCCGAAGACCGGGCTGTGATAATATAACGTGAACTGCCCGGGGGTCCCCGAAAACCGGGCTGTGATGCTATAACATAGACTGTCTGGGGGTGCCTGAATACCGGGCTGTGATGCTATAACGTGGACTGTCTGGGGGTCCCCGAAGACCGGGCTGTGATGCTATAACGTGGACTGTCTGGGGTTCCCCGAAGACCGGGCTGTGATAATATAACGTAGACTGTCTGGGGGTCCCCGAAGACCGGGCTGTGATGCTATAACGTGGACTGTCTGGGGGTCCCCGAAGACTGGCTGTGATGCTATAACATAGACTGTCTGGGGGTCCCTGAATACCGGGCTGTGATGCTATAACGTGGACTGTCTGGGGGTCCCCGAAGACCGGGCTGTGATGCTATAATGTGGACTGTCTGGGGTTCCCCGAAGACCGGGCTGTGATAATATAACGTAGACTGTCTGGGGGTCCCCGAAGACCGGGCTGTGATGCTATAACGTAGACTGTCTGGGGGTCCCCGAAGACTGGCTGTGATGCTATAACGTAGACTATCTGGGGGTCCCTGAAGACCGGGCTGTGATGCTATAACGTAGACTGTCTGGGGGTCCCCGAATACCGGGCTGTGATAATATAACGTGGACTGTCTGGGGGTCCCCGAATACCGGGCTGTGATAATATAACGTGGACTGTCTGGGGGTCCCCGAATACCGGGCTGTGATAATATAACGTGGACTGTCTGGGGGTCCCCGAAGACCGGGCTGTGATGCTATAACGTAGACTGTCTGGGGGTCCCCGAATACCGGGCTGTGATAATATAACGTGGACTGTCTGGGGGTCCCCGAATACCGGGCTGTGATAATATAATGTGGACTGTCTGGGGGTCCCCGAATACCGGGCTGTGATAATATAACGTAGACTGTCTGGGGGTCCCTGAAGACCGGGCTGTGATGCTATAACGTGGACTGTCTGGGGGTCCCCGAAGACTGGCTGTGATGCTATAACGTGGACTGTCTGGGGTTCCCCGAAGACCGGGCTGTGAAAATATAACGTAGACTGTCTGGGGGTCCCCGAATACCGGGCTGTGATAATATAACGTGGACTGTCTGGGGGTCCCCGAATACCGGGCTGTGATAATATAACGTGGACTGCCTGGGGGTCCCCGAAGACCGGGCTGTGATAATATAACGTGGACTGTCTGGGGGTCCCTGAAGACGGGGCTGTGATAATATAACGTGGACTGTCTGGGGGTCCCCGAAGACTGGCTGTGATGCTATAACGTAGACTATCTGGGGGTCCCTGAAGACCGGGCTGTGATGCTATAACGTAGACTGTCTGGGGGTCCCTGAATACCGGGCTGTGATAATATAACGTGGACTGTCTGGGGGTCCCCGAATTCCGGGCTGTGATAATATAACGTGGACTGTCTGGGGGTCCCCGAAGACCGGGCTGTGATAATATAACGTGGACTGTCTAGGGGTCCCCGAATACCGGGCTGTGATAATATAACGTGGACTGTCTGGGGGTCCCCGAATACCGGGCTGTGATAATATAACGTGGACTGTCTGGGGGTCCCCGAAGACCGGGCTGTGATAATATAACGTGGACTGTCTGGGGGTCCCCGAAGACTGGCTGTGATGCTATAACGTAGACTATCTGGGGGTCCCTGAAGACCGGGCTGTGATGCTATAACGTGGACTGTCTGGGGTTCCCCGAAGACCGGGCTGTGATAATATAACGTAGACTGTCTGGGGGTCCCCGAAGACCAGGCTGTGATGCTATAACGTGGACTGTCTGGGGGTCCCCGAAGACTGGCTGTGATAATATAACGTGGACTGTCTGGGGGTCCCTGAAGACCGGGCTGTGATGCCATAACGTGGACTGTCTGGGGGTCCCTGAAGACCGGGCTGTGATAATATAACGTGGACTGTCTGGGGGTCCCTGAAGACCGGGCTGTGATGCTATAACGTGGACTGTCTGGGGGTCCCTGAAGACCGGGCTGTGATAATATAACGTGGACTGTCTGGGGGTCCCTGAATACCGGGCTGTGATAATATAACGTAGACTGTCTGGGGGTCCCTGAAGACCAGGCTGTGATGCACTGCTATAGTCAACAGTCTCTACAAGGCCTGCCTAGGGTTTTTTGACTGGTCCATCCTCAACAAAAAGGTATTTGGTTCAGTGGGTTAAGCCTCTGTGCCTTTGATTGGGAAGTCGTAAAGCCCTTAACCCCCAGACGAGTGGTTCTGTGCCCCCCCGAATCTTCACTGTCATCTGTAGGTGTGTCTCAAAGAAGAGCACAACATGAAAGGAAGCATCCCATTGTATTTATACAAATGACAAAAAATGCATCCTTTCAGTTACTAGCCTTACAGCGGTAGGAGTTGCACAATGCATTCAATCACCATGACAAGGCTGATTGTCATAATTGGTATGTGAAGGTATTTGTTTGTTTCAAACACCTGTGTACTTATATGGATAAACTACTAAAATGTCGCACATGCTAGGGTGAAATTATGAACTGTTATTTATGAGCTGGGGTAATTTGCACACTAATTAGCAGCCCCAGGTGGAGCTTTAATGTCACAAGGACTCCAATGGTTGCCAGATGCTGTCTGGTGATTACATACATGGCTAAAAAAAAAGCACCCAAGGCGTGTACCTCTCCTTCATCTAGGCCAGTGTTTCTCAAACCAGTTTTCAGGAGCCCCCAGACAGTCCACATTTTTACTCTCTCCCAATTCTCAGAGGACTGGTTTTGAGAAACACTGACCTTGGCCAGGGGTGACCAATCGTATCCCCAAAGGGACAGCGTGTGGCTCAGTGGGCTAAGCCTGTGTGCCTGTAAGCAGAAGGTTGCTGGTTGCTGCAGGTCCTTGAGTAAGACCCTTAACCCCCAGCTCCCTGGGGCCGCTTCGCGGACAGCTTACTCTACAAAGACCAATTCAGGGAGGTGTAAAGACAATTTCCCCACAGGGATCAATAAACTATCAATTATTATTTTTGAGATAACCTTTAGGTCAGCTATTCAAACCCAGGTGTGAGGACCAATCAGTCCTCAAATGAGTAATCTAATTAGGGAATTTCAGTGAAAACCCACAGACAGACAAGCCCTTTCTTCATAAGGCCAGTGTGATGCTATAACCACCCCTGATTCAGGCAATGTGGCACAGAATGTGATTAAGGGTGTGTAACTAGGGCAGGAGATAAAACAATATCATTTCAGTAGATAACAATGGAGAACATTGAGGTGAAAGTTGTATAAGAATATTCGCAGATTTGTTAATAATTCAATTGACTGTATGCCTTACCTTGAATTATTGTTGGAACTCTTCTAGTCGGATACGTTAATCTGTGTGAGCACAGTAGTTACTGTTGAGTATGATATGGCTGTTTGCATAACTGCATTGTGCTCACTGTGTGCATCTGGCTAGACTGTTTGATGTCATGGGTCTCTGTTTCACAACTGATTAGAAACCTTTGAAGCTGATAGCCGCAGGAAGACAAACACTGCTGGCACCACCCAGAGGCCTGGCTGAATGACACTATCTGAGGAAAACTTTTCACCATACTACCATAAAAGCAATCACAGTTTACAGAATTATTAATTCAACAATAAAGCGACATAACACTACTGGTACACATTTCCGACACTTTACAACAGGGACAAAATTGATCTATTTCAATGTGTCCTGAATTGCACTATTAATGAGAAATTAAACACACCATGCTTTTGAATGTTTTTAAGGACACCAAAATTCCACTGTGAAGGCACATTATGTAAGGATCATTCCATTTTTATTCAACAAAGTTTCCAAAAAGTTTTTGCATCATCGTTATTGATTTTGATTAAATCTGGCATGTGTATTATGCATACCTTCCAACCTCACAAATGATTCTTCTCCTTTTCTTTTGCAAAATCAAACAGGGGTATGCCTGGATTTCATCTTGCAAAACAAGAGAAACTCTCTGCAAAGCTCCCCAAAATAGTATGCACACTTCAGGCTACACTTTAAGGACTTTAGTCTATTTTTATGAAAGAAGCAGATCAAAAGATGATAAGATTAGTATGTAGGTTCAGTGAGTTTGTTTTCAGAGGTCAGAGCCCTGTACTCGTAATTCCTGCACCATTTAGACTAATAATATGTTTCATATACAAGTAGCAAAAATTGACTTGTTATTCCATAACCAAAAATATGCAGTTTGTGAGATGAACGATGACCTTTAATTTTTTTAAATTATTATTATAATTTTTTACCTGAGATGATGGAATTAGAAGAAGTGTGTACTCACAATAGGCGATCTCTACCATACCTGAGCACTAGTGACCCCCACAGTCCAGTTAGTTCGAATAGCTGGGCCCAGGCATGGTTAAGTTGGACTCGGACATTGTATCCATCTAGTTTGATCGTTCAACGTTCTTTTTTAAATATTATTTAAATGTTCAAAATATCAATACATGCTTATGTGTCCACAATGAAAAACAGAAATAGAAAGAGAACGGAAAAAAGGAACATGCTGTAGGAGAAAGTGGAGGTCATGGAAACATACCAAAAGTAATACTTTATTTCACATGTCTTGACAGCTGCAGCATTTGAAGATACTGAGACACTGTGTAAATATTATTGAAATTCAAACAAAAAGGTTCAGGTCGGGGTTGGGGAGACGGCACTGATGCAGCGAGTTGCCACACCCACCACACGGTGAAACTCCTCGGGATCCCGGCTGCTGACCCCCCAGGCCGACACAAGGTCCAGTCCCACACTCCGGAAATGACCATCCATCTGCCGCAGTCTGATGTTACGTGGGCGTCCCCTCGGCCTGGTCCAGCCGCTCGGGTCCTCGGCAATGAGGATCCTGGGAGCCGGATCACCCTCAGGGAAACGTGCCACATGGCCGTAGTGCCGTAACTGATGCTCGCAATGCAGGTAATGTGCCTCATTCGGGACTCCACTAGCAACCGCTCATTCGACACAAAGTCAAATCAGTGGTACCCAAGGATTCTCTACAGAGACACAGTACTGAAGAGGTCCAGTCTTCATCTCAGCTCACTGGATAGTGTCCATGTCTCACAGCGATACAGCAAGACAGGGAGCAAGGGGACTCTAAAGACCTGGACCTTCGTCCTCTTGCAAAGATATCGGGAGCATCACACACCCCTTTCCAGCGACCTCATGACCCCCCCCCCCCCATGCTTGTGCGGGCCATTCAAGTTCTTCCACACCAAACTCACCCAACGATGTTTTATGCTTTTACATGTTTCATTTATTAATCTCGAAGAATGAGTAGTTGGGGACTCTTACCTTGCACCCCCTAGGAGAAAAGCCTAGAGTCACTTATGGAAACATACGATCAGCATAACGTAGGGGTGTGTGTGTGTGTATATATATGTATATATATGTATAAACGTGAAAACAGCGACATACCGTGGTCAAACTAAAATTAAACCACTTATAAAAAAGAGATGGAAGTGGTGGGGAGTAACCATTATCATCTATTTGGAGATATATGTACAGGTATTATATATACCCCCCTCCCCCCGCCAATTATCCTCACTGTCGATATCTGCTGTTGTCCTGTTGCGTTGTACGTTGCACCTTAGGTCCCTGGAGGACGTTATTTCATCTCCCTGTGTGCTTTAATGTATATGGTTAAGATGACAGTAAAGCTCTACTGCTACGGAGGAGGAAGATGCGTCCTTTTGTGTCACCTCGTCTGCTTTCCCTCGATCTCTGTGTCTTGTTCCTGCTGCATTCCCACATGTATGTTAAACTTGCTGTAGAAGCCTCTTGATTTCATTACGTTTCTAACTGTGCCTTATTAACAATCTAAATATTTTATAAACTTACTGGATCATTCTTCTGACCCATAATTGTTTGGATTTTCCTAAAAGAAGACAAAAAAACAGCACAAAAATCAATCGAGTCCCAAGGTGAAGATAAAATAAGCACGACTGAACGTGCAATACTTGCCGGAGGACACAGATGATTTGGAAGAGCAGGACTGCCCCCTGGCGTTCATTTCCTGTACACATACGTATAAAATCACAAGCTAAATGAATGTGAATATGAGCAAGGAAGTCCTTATTCCGTGTTCCATGCTGCCTCATCAAAATAACCATTTCCACAGTACAAGTGAACAAAATGTAAAATACTGTAAAGGAAAGCAAAGTAAGATAATGAGGAAAAAAATTAAATGATCTGATATGCAAATACACGAAAAGGATAGGCAGCAGTACTGAGGTAATTTCATTTATGGAATGAAATTCTGCATAGCATGTTTTATATACACACACGCGTTCATGATAATGAAGGGCTTCTTCCTTGCTTTATGGGACTTCAGTTCAGCATCTAGGAGCCTGATACACACTGTCCTAGCAGTGCACTTCACACCTGCACCTAATGAATCCAACTCCTTTTGAAGGTTATTTATGTCATCCTACGATTCAGGAGAGAATAAAGTCGATAAGTTAACGGTCATCTCTGGCATTAGAAAGTCGCTTCCTCCCCTTACCTGGCTGGTTTCTGGTGGTTCCCAGTGTCTCTTGCGTCACCTTATACTTGTGTACTGCTCTCTTAGAAATTTTGAACCTGAAAGCAACCTGTGGCTCAGCATAGAACCAGGATTTTTTTTATATATATATACACTCACCTAAAGGATTATTAGGAACACCAGTTCAATTTCTCATTAATGCGATTATCTAATCAACCAATCACATGGCAGTTGCTTCAATGCATTTAGGGGTGTGGTCCTGGTCAAGACAATCTCCTGAACTCCAAACTGAATGTCAGAATGGGAAAGAAAGGTGATTTAAGCAATTTTGAGCGTGGCATGGTTGTTGGTGCCAGACTGGCCGGTCTAAGTATTTCACAATCTGCTCAGTTACTGGGATTTTCACACACAACCATTTCTAGGGTTTACAAAGAATGGTGTGCAAAGGGAAAAACATCCAGTATGCGGCAGTCCTGTGGGCGAAAATGCCTTGTTGATGCTAGAGGTCAGAGGAGAATGGGCTGACTGATTCAAGCTGATAGAAGAGCAACTTTGACTGAAATAACCACTCGTTATAACCGATGTATGCAGCAAAGCATTTGTGAAGCCACAACACGCACAACCTTGAGGCGGATGGGCTACAACAGCAGAAGACCCCACCGGGTACCACTCATCTCCACTACAAATAGGAAAAAGAGGCTACAATTTGCACGAGCTCACCAAAATTGGACAGTTGAAGACTGGAAAAATGTTGCCTGGTCTGATGAGTCTCGATTTCTGTTGAGACATTCAAATGGTAGAGTCAGAATTTGGCGTAAACAGAATGAGAACATGGATCCATCATGCCTTGTTACCACTGTGCAGGCTGGTGGTGGTGGTGTAATGGTGTGGGGGATGTTTTCTTGGGACACTTTAGGCCCCTTGGTGCCAATTGGGCATCGTTTAAATGCCACGGCCTACCTGAGCATTGTTTCTGACCATGTCCATCCCTTTATGACCACCATGTACCCATCCTCTGATGGCTACTTCCAGCAGGATAATGCACCATGTCACAAAGCTTGAATCATTTCAAATTGGTTTCTTGAACATGACAATGAGTTCACTGTATTAAAATGGCCCCCACAGTCACCAGATCTCAACCCAATAGAGCATCTTTGGGATGTGGTGGAATGGGAGCTTCGTGCCCTGGATGTGCATCCCACAAATCTCCATCAACTGCAAGATGCTATCCTATCAATATTGGCCAACATTTCTAAAGAATGCTTTCAGCACCTTGTTGAATCAATGCCACGTAGAATTAAGGCAGTTCTGAAGGCGAAAGGGGGTCAAACACCGTATTAGTATGGTGTTCCTAATAATCCTTTAGGTGAGTGTATATACTGTATAGTCCAACTACAGACAGAAAGTAAGTGGACTGGTGTCATGGTGTGATGAAAACAAATTAGACTTAAACACACAAAAAACGGTGGAAATGATCACTGACTTCCGAAAAAACCCCAACACCATCTCCTTTGGTCATATGAAACACTACCGTTATCAGAGCTGGAACCGTCAAGTTTCTGGCCACGCTATCTTTGTCTGTCTGTTTACTTCTTGTGTCAGCTGAAGAAGAACTTGGCTAAGTTCTACATGGCTGCAGTAAAATCAATTATTACATGTCTCATATTCTAACCACCCACTGCACAAGCTTCATTAACTTATAGAGCTCGTTTGCACCAAACCCAAGCTGTTTTCACATCACATCCATTCATTTATCCATATATCTCTATTTATATGGTATACATGTTTGCCTCATCATTACTCCTGTGAAAGATTTATTTTTTGCCTTTTATTTTTTATTTGTCCTTGTATCTTTTGTAAATGTTCAGTTGTATGTTTAATTTGCTTATGTCATGACACCACCCACACCAAAAGAATTTCCTTGTATTTCTCTGTACTTGGCGAATAAAAAAAAGATTCTGGTATATCAACATTTTATCTGTTTGGTCTATGCAAAATAATGTTTTGGTGGAAAACAGCAGAAACATGCAGTTGTGGTTAGCAGTTTACATATACACATCAGGAGTCATGTTCATTTTAATGATTCAAATAAATCAATAAAAGTCCAAAATTAATAACTGGCTCTAGACTGCCCCTCCAGTTGAAATGGTCTGGAACCGCCACTGAACGACAGTAGCAACAATATGTCTATCATATGTCTATAGAAACCGCGAACACAATAATTAATTATTATCATGAATGCGGATGAACAATATCAGCTAAAAGTTGGCAGGAAGACGTACGAAGCAACCTTTGTTAGAACCTTTGCTATTGGAGTATTTAACATTAATTGCTTTACTAAGCATGCAATAAGACAAATAGAGAGTCATATTAGCAAAAGCAACTAAGTATAATATAATTTATTTTTACAGTTTTATTTATAGGGTCCGGAGAAAAAGAGTTATAGTCGGAAAATTGTTCTTTACGGCTTCCCCATTTCATTCAACACTGCTTTTTATATTCCGCGAGACATTAGTTCATAGGAAAATATAGCCTAGTTAAATTTGACTATTAATACCACGTTTTCTATTTCTTACACATTCAAAGACAGACTTCAACTAATACGAATAAAACCGACTTAATCGAACATAGAAGCATGAGTCCATTTTACAGTCATCTTAAAACGAACCAATTCCTGCTTTTTAGAAATGCTTGCTGTTTTAGATAAGCAGTAACTGTTATTTTACGATAATGTTATTCTTATCGTGAAGTTACACGCAACGGCGCAGGAGAAACTTGGGTGTTGTGTGTGGGGGGCGGGGGCACGAGTTATTTTTATATACAAAGGTCTGTTTATTGGGTACGGCAGTGTCATACGGCGGCCGATTGATGCCACTTTGACAAAAAAAATCGCCAGTTTCTCGTCATTACAAGATTCTTTTCTTGTTATAACGCTAAAGTATAACTTTAAAACGTGAAAATGATCTCGTTATAACGAGAAAGGTTTTCGTCATAACGTTATCTGTTATAAGTTATCGGTTTAAGACAGAGATGGGGACAAGTCGCATATGATCAAGTCCAAGCAAGTTTCAAGTGTTAACCATCAAGTCTCGAGTCAAGTCTCAAGTCACAGTTAAGACAAATCAAGCAAGTCAAGTCAAGTCAAGGCTTCACCCTAAGCAAGTCAAGTCGAGTCCTGATAAGTTTCAAGCCAAGTCAAGTCAAGTTGCAGTACTAAAACAAACAGAGGTTAAATTTTTGCACAGAAACATTTTTACAGAAAAGATTAACTTATATATATATTATGTATCTTATTTGCATTGCTATATTTAAATTATATGCATATCTGTGCTACATTAATATAGCCCAGTGATGAAGTTATGAAGCTTAATCGTCATCTCTGCGGTGGACGCGCAATATACACGTTTCATACATAATATATAATCTAGGGATGCTCATATTGACCGTTTAACCGTTAACCGACCGAATGAATTTTGACCGATTATTACTATCAGTTAAACTCATGGGGCGTTATCACATGCAACAACACGTGCCTCTACCGCGACGAGTGAATTTCCGCGAAGTAGGATTCTTTATTTACAAGGGAAATACTTCCATAGGTAGAGCATAGACAACATGTTTAAGACCTTCTAAATACGGTTTTTAACATTATTAGAGCCCTTCAGACATGAAATAACAGCCTTTAGTCACGCAAACACAACAGCAAAGACGGTTCCGATGCGTAATGACGTAGACCCGTATATGAGAGAAAGCAACAAGCGTGAAACTGAGCCAATCAGTGGGCCGGATAGGAAGAGGATAGGATAGCCAGTAATTTCACACAGCCAAGCGCTCAAAAAGTAGATTTTTACTGTCTCGATCAACTTTTATTGAATATCCGCTTAAGTCGAAGCGCAAAGTGGCGAGGGTCGACTGTATATTAATTAGTTTTTGTCTGTTGTCGGAAACGCTGCAGGTGCATGAAAATTTGACGATGTGTGAATCCAGATTCTGTTTGTGTGTTGTTGTTCGCACATGTTAAAATAAAACTGAAAAAAAAGTTTGCATGTTTAATCAGACACTCCTCATTTCTGATTTAATTCAATTCCAATTTAATGTTCTAATCCGATCGGTTAAGGATTAATGTTCGGTTAACGAACGGCGGTTGTCGGTTGGGAAAATTAACCGATGAGCTTCCCTAATATAATCTGATATATTTGTTTTCTATTTGAACTGGTTTCATTGTTATACAGCACACAACATTTTCTTGTTATTGTGAGTGTACACAAAAAAATTATAGACACTTAACGTAACCGATTCGAACGATGAAATTATTCTTGTCTGTATGACCAAAACGTTTTGAACGAGTTATTGAAGGAGAAGTGATTGCACCGACGCTTTCATCTTAGATTTTCATGCAGTATAACGTTACACGAGCTGCCATTCAACTAACCACACGCAGTCAGTCCATACAAACGCTTGAAAATGCGCACATTTAATATAGACATTATAGTTTACATGTAATATCGAGAAGCCCTTTCATTTCAAGTTGCACTCAACATTAAAATGTGGCTACGCCACTGGTAACGTTATAGCGTTTTATTTATGAGATGATAATCACATTTCTGATAAAAAAACATGCAACCAAGGCCAAATTATGACAAACAGAAAAGATTAATTTAATTAATTAGTAATCGTTTTATTAAATTGACTATAAAGAATTCGACTTTCTTACCTTTCCTTGTGGTTTTTGAAGTGCCGGATGAAATTTGATGTTGTGGTTGTCGTGTCTGATACTCTCGCATTGAATTATCTGCATCTGGCAAATCTTTTTTTGTTAGTACGGTCTAGTTCAAAGTCCTTATAGCCAAACGTGACTATATGAGGAGCTCGACTATTGTCTGCCATGTTTGGCGCGGTTTGAGTTGTGCAGCATTCTTCTTCTTCTTCTTGGTAACGTTAAGAGTTGTGCAGCGTTAAGGGCGCAGGCGCCAATTATGGTGCTGCTGAGTCATAATTATTTTATTAAATTATTTTATTTTATTAAACGAATTATATTTAAAAGTTCAAGTCATTGTCGAGTCTTCCACTTTAAGTCAAGTCAAGTCTCAAGTCACTTACTCTCAAGTCAAAGTCAAGTCAAGTCATTTTCTTACTTCAATCAAGCAAGTCTCAAGTCCTGAAAATTGTGACTCGAGTCTGACTCGAGTCAAGTCATGTGACTCGAGTCCCCCATCTCTGGTTTAAGACGTTTTTCCTTACAATATAATTTACAGTATGTTATGTTGTTGCAAGGAGAAAGAAAGTGAATAATAATATAATGACTCGTTTACAGCATTTGATCAAGTTTTACTTAACGCTAGAGATGATATACTGCGGTCCCACACTGCAGGTGTGAAACCTTTCGCACATGGTTTGTAAGTGCGCGAATAATCTAGATTTTACAGCAGGGGATTTATTCGCTTAGATCCTTGAGGCATAATATCTGCCATTCCAACTTGAGAATGTTCTTTCGTATTTGAGAGGTAGCCACTCATCCAATTCTGTGGTTATGGATGTGGGGGTTATGGTCATTCAAACCTGTATTGGGGAGTCCACGGAGACTCTATGAATCGTTTTTCTCGATATGACGAGTTACTTGTGAAATTCTAATGGATTGGTTACCTTTCTACTCACATACAGTAAGATGACTGCGTGGTGCATAACCGTGTACTGTATATATGGCAGAATTCAATGTTAACCGTGAAATTTACTGGGAAAATGGATATGCTAGTTATCCGAGGTGAAATACACAGCCTCACCAAAAAAGTTGGGTAGTACTGTCTTTCAAGTTTTACGGTAATGCTCCGCCCACACTTTTCACCTGCTGAACCTTAAGTCAAAGTTTACCTCCGGTATGCTATCTGTGCCTCTCAGCTAGGAAAAACAGCCGATATTTATTTCAGATAAATTTATACTGTAGGTGGTTTTACACGTTAGACCACAGTGTAACACAGTTATAATATTAAAAATGATTCCGAATAAAATGTGTAGCTACACCACGAAATTTAACAAGAAAATAACACGGAAAGAGACACAAAACTAACATAGCTGACATGTAAACCATACTGTATAATGTTATTCTGTTATACTTTTAAGTAAAAAAATTCGGGCGTTTACTGACAATAACTAGGCTCTAGCACATTGAATGCGATAACAATATATATATATATATTGGATGTGATAACATACATTCTTGTCAATTGTTTTCTTACTCATGAAAGTTTCATCAGATGGTAGTTTATGTATTTTACATTGCCCCACATACGTGCGCCGGCGTCTGTCCTTAATCAAAAGTAAGATCTAATTGAGGATTTGTCAGTGAATGAGCCTTGTAGCGTTTTGATGAAGAGACCGCCCCCTTTTTGTTTGCTTATATCCATATTATGTCCGCCCCGTGTTTTACTTTAAGCGGGCATGACGACCCATAAGAAAGGTAAGGCGCTACAATGTAGCACACTACCATTTATTAAACATCGAGGCGCTATAATATACTGCGGATTTATCGCAGGCAAGAAATGCATTTGCCTGTTTTTATTTATTTATCTGTTTATTTTCGTTTAGTGAAATGAGACCCTGCTTGACAGGTGCTCTTCAGAGAAGTATGGAGCATTTCATGTATTGTGCTGAAATTTGATACATTTTTCAGGTTCAAACTAAGCAGGATCATGGTGTTTGACCGCAAAAAAATGAACTGTCGTTCTCATGTGCTGAATAAGAATTTTAATATAATTTACTGAAGTCCTTCCCTTTTTGAGTGAATACGGAAGTACGTTCACACAGTGGACCAACTGCAAAGCAATACTTACGGAAAAGGTGTCAAATATTCCTTTGTGACATTTAAATCACGCTTGAGATGACTGAGGGTGATTCATCTCCCGTGTGATCCGGTCCGAAATATCAAGGGAAATGCCGAAGGAGAAGTTCATGGTTCCAAATGTCCCAGCCCACTTTGTCATTGTTTACCTTTTTTGACTTGAAGCACAACATGATGATTATTTCTAGGAAAAGTTATGGATGGGGTACATGTACTGTATACATATAGAAGTGAATAACCAAATAATTTTACCATACATTTCTTTTTTTCCAGATGCGGGTAAAGATTCTGCTTTCATTAGTTTTAGCTTTACTGTTTAAGACAATTGCTGCCTATTCAAATGGAAAAATAAGAAGTGCTTGCGAAAGCCTGAAACCAGAACATGGCTATAGCTCCAGTACAGACCCACCTCCATACAAACTGACTGTGAACAGCAGTAAATTCAGCCCTGGGGATCAAATTCAAGGTACCTAAATGACTGATTGAATGATTAATCAAATTCAAGGTACCTACTGTAAATGACTGATTGAATGATTAATCAAATTAGCATTATTGACATTATGTGACTGTCTCTGCAAGCACATTATGTCTGAGTTTTCTATTTAGGGGTCAAAGTGGTGTAGCTGTTGGGTCCCTATTGTTTTTTCACATACTGTATATATTGTTTTTTTCTTTTCTTTTAGTAACCCTGTCAGGGGCAACATTCTTTAAGGGATTTCTTATGGAAGCTCGGGATTTTGGAAATCCTGAAGGCGGCCCAGTAGGAAACTTCATTGTCATGGATTCAGCCAAGTCGCAGCTTTTGAAGTGTGGCCAGGTGCATGTACAGACACACATTTAGAGCATTTACTGTTAAGTTTGGAGGATGTTTACTAAAATGAACTGGGTATCAAAGATAATGGAGAGCTTTATTAGTTTGCAGGAAAAAAATAAATGACTTAATGTCTTAAAAACCGTTTGTTTCTAAGGGATCAGCTGTGAGCCACACCAGTGCAGGCAAGAAGATGGAAATCCGGGTTCTTTGGAATGCTCCGGAAAATTCTCCGCCTGTCGTCAGTTTTCTGTGTGTGCCCAGTATTCATTCTCAACACCTGAATAAGTAGTTATTTCTCTAGTTTTGTAACATAAGGGGGGCGTCTTATGTAATTTGTAGGACATTTAGTTACAGGCGTGTGTGTGTGTGTGTGTGTGTGTGGGGGGGGGGGGGGGGCTGAGCACCTGCCCCTTTTCCCCTTTTGCCAGAACCATTGAAACTGCCCTCCTTTTGCGGTTCTCTGTGCTTCTGTTTCGATTTACCATGCCCCCCCCCCTTGGCGATTTACTAATCGCTGACAATCACACTAAATTTAACAGTCCCCCACCATCCACCCCCTCACCCACTTTCACCCCTGCAGTTAGTATGAATATGGAAGGAGTGTGTCCATAGTATATTTTTTCTGGCCTCAGTCTGCTTTTCTTATACAGTATGTGAATTTCAGAGTGACAGTCGTACAGCACTACAACGTTTACTGGGAGAGAATTCCCGGTCCTGTCATATCGCAGAGCGGAGTGGTCCCTTCCCTGCCAAATCCCACAGCAGTCACTGACAAAGGACAAGC
Organism: Paramormyrops kingsleyae; assembly: GCF_048594095.1. Lineage (NCBI taxonomy): Eukaryota > Metazoa > Chordata > Actinopteri > Osteoglossiformes > Mormyridae > Paramormyrops > Paramormyrops kingsleyae. Next base: position 13,985,912 of record NC_132811.1, on the reverse strand, counting down.
AACACCGTCTCCTCTACCTCCCCAACCTGTGAGTCCAAACCCAGTCACTAACATGAGAGAAAGGTGATAACATCAGAGACCTGTTTCACACTCTTAAATGTCTGCTGTTCCTTTTGCCTCAGTTCAGCTCTGAGGGGTGTGGAAAAACCAAATCCTGCTTGCGGGATCCTGCTGGTTGTGTCCCAGCTGGGGGGTCGCCCTGCTTCTTCCTCTCCTTCAGTGTGGAGGGGGAGGCAGTTCTGTTTGAGCTCAGCGGTCCTGCTGATGGCTACCTGTCTTTCGCATTGTCGATGGACAAATGGATGGTGGGTTTGGGGATCGTCTGGGAGAATCCATGTCCTTGTCAGTGTGGACTCGTATAGTCTTTTAAGTAGAATAATTTTATGGTACTGATCAGTGCTGTGCAGAGACATTTCGAGGGGTAGGGGCTCACAGGGCAGGGGCATGGCTTAGGGTACATGTCGCTGACTGGGTGGGGCACAGCTGTGTTGGTGAGGGGGGGGGGGTGGTCGTCGGTCACCTCAAAAGGGGAGCACTTCCAATCGTTAGGGCAAAAGGGTTCTAGTTCCCCCCCCCCCCCCCCTCCGTATGTGTCTGATACTGATGATTTATGCAAAAATAATGACTTCACTCTGCATCATTCCCTTGATGTTCCTGTAACTTTTAGCTATGAATTAGGCACTGAAGCTGTAGGACTATAAAGAGAACCATGTGACCCTGGGGTTAGAGAGAAGGACAGACTGGATATGGGTTTAACAAAACAGTGGGAGGAGTCATGACAAAAAAAGGAAAAATGTGTTTAGGTATCAGAACTGGGGAAACAGGAAACCAAAACTGGTGTTGGCTGAGGAATGGGCTACAGGCCCGGGATTGGCATCAGAGCCTGGGTGTGGATGCTGGGGCCCCAGAGGGAAAAACGGGCCGGCTGACAGTACTGCTGCTGTCTGTAGGGGAATGACGACGTGTACATGTGTGTGAGAGACGGTAAGCGTGTGGACGTCAGCGCTGCGTACCTCAGAGGCCGGACGCACCCCGAGAACATTATACAGGTACAGGAATGCATTTCTGGTTAAGATGCCAATACTCATAATTTTAAATATGCCAGCAAATTTGCTTTTGTTGTAAAAAGCTTTTGAGATTTAGCTAATTTATTATTTATTTACCTATAACTGTAGTGTATAAATGGTAGTAAGATAGATCGATTGATTACTATTAAACTACCCTAGATGTGTATGATCCTCTAGTTCTCCTCTTCATAATTTACCAGGCACCTCCCCCACGTATATCCACTTGCATCTGCCCGAGTTTCTTCATACAAGGTCCAAATTTAGTGCCGTTTCTGACCGTTACCATCCTCTTCATTCTCAGGGTGCCTTGAGGGACGTGGCTTGGAGTTGGTCTGATGGGGTTATGAAGTGCAGGTTCCGCAGAGGTATCTACACCCCTCAGAGTCCCGGCAGGTTCCTCCTGAATGAGAGTTACTACCTCTTCATGGCTCACGGTCCCACGAACAACGGTGAGCCTTTGGATAAATTTCATTAGTCTTAATCTCTTGTTGTAAATCAGGCTTTACTGTAATCATGTTTGGAATCTAAGTTATTGGGTAATTCACATTCCAGATTGTTTTTATTTAACAATCAGATAACATTCATAATGCTGGTATTACTTTCTAGTTCCAAGTGTACGGTTGAGACAAAGTCCATTGTCACTTGTTGTAATGTCTCCCATAAAGTTGATGAGACTAATCATACTTTTAACTGAAATGTCAGAGGCTGACACTTACTCGACATGGGAATAATGGTGTGTAAATCTGTGTAGTCATTTACAATCTGGGGGTATCTGCAGAGGCACCGTCTGCAAAAGCTCATTCAGGCTTTTTCTTTGATAATTTAAGGTAAGATTCATAGACATGACTGCCAGCCCCTTATTTCAACCAATCAGAAAGTAATTTCTGGAGTGCCTGAGGATTTAACTGGCTCACGCTCACCAGAGATAATGAAGTTTCATGGTAAGTTTGCTCTTGTATTAACACGTGACCTTGCTCTGGTTGGATGCATCAGCTAACTTAGTTTAACCTATTTTGTTTACATTTGTACATCATGGCAGGCTCATTGTATGTAGCTGAACTGGTTTAGGTGAATGTAGAATGTCACTGAGAAGTTTCCCAGCTGGATTACCTACATTTGAATAGACTCTAGTTTACTTTTTATTGGTCACGTGACCATTGGGACTTTTGGTTTAAGCATTTCCCAGATGCCACTTTATGAGGTATGGTCTCATCAGGCAATAAACAGAACATGAAAAGGTTGAATCACACCTTCTTTTTGGAATATAATTATAGCTAGTTATACCTTCACAAGAAAGATGAATCCATGTTTATCACTTATGAATCTGTGAAATTGTACTTGCTAAAGTAATATTTTGCCAGGAAACTAGGTGACATATAAATCAAATGTTTTTTTTAAATACAAAAAATAGGGTAACTCACAGTCCTTTTAAAATAATTATAGTGCTCTGTTTTCATTAGCATGCATGTAGGATATTTTTCATTTGTTGCTTGTGTGTGTAATTGGTTGTAATTGAGATAATTGAGGTACTGCAATTAAATGTTTTGCTAGCCTTTTTACAAAAGACTGTGTTGCCCTGTCAGATTGTGATTTAGGTTGAAAAAGTTTATCAGTTTAGAAATAACTGCTTCTCTTTTCATACCAACAGGATCGCTTATGCTTATTGCCTGGATGACATCTGTCAGTGCTGGAGTTATTATAGCACGCTATTTTAGAGATGAGTGGCCTGACAGTGCACTGTTTGGACAGACTGTTTGGTTTCAGGTTGGCTTCGTTTTTTTTCCCTAAAAGTTTAGCAACAGAGATAATTTACTAATGTTTTTTTCCCAGTAAAATATTTATTTATGAAAACACTGATGGGTGAGTGGTACTGTAGCACAGCGGTTAGCACTGTGGCCTCATACCTCTGGGACCAGGGTTTGAGTCTCCATCATGGCTCCATGTGTGTGGAGTTTGCATGCTCTGCCTTTGTCATTGTGGGGTTTTCTACTCTGTACTCTGGTTTCACCCCACAGTCCAAAAACATACAAAGGCGAATTAGTTATCAAATTGTGTGAATGGTGTGTGTGTGACCTACAATTCATTGGCTCCCCATCCTGGGTTGTTCCCTACCTTGTGGCCATAGCTTCCATGATTATCTCCTGACCTCTGTGTCCCTGAATAGGACAAGAAGGTACAGAAAATGGATATATGGGTGGATGGATGGGCAACACTAATTTACAGCAGTCGTGGCACTTTGCACTCACTACAGTTACTGTACAGTCTATAAGATTCTCCAGAATAGAATGTATCTGTAAACAAAATGCTGCCGTACGCCTTGTTAATCTACCCTCTCACGGAAGTATTCATTAGCATGTAGCAGCTACACACAGTTACAGGGTGAGTTTACTCACTCTGGGTTTTTGCTGCTGTTTTTCCAGGTGCACAGGGCCTTGATGATTTTCACAGTGTCACTCACCTTTTTAGGATTCATCCTGCCCTTCGTCTATAGAGGAGGCTGGAGTCGAGTGAGTTGTTCAGTGTCTGTCATTTCCTCCTTTTCATGACCAAATGATGCGAGTGATGGAAGCTAGAGACCTTTAATGTGGTGGCCGGAGATTCCGACCCTTTGTACGGAGTTTCAGATGTTAGTTTCATAACTTTCACTCGTCATGTGTGACAACCTATAATAAATTCATACTATCTACAAATTCATCCAAATATTTGCAAATTTTGTCAGGCTGTATTTTTCTTGTGCTATTTTCCAGAAAACCAGCAGAGGCCACTCTTGTCTATCAGTTTCTCACGCTTGTTTAAAAAATGTCATATTTTTATTCATCTTCATTTATTTTCATTTATTCTTTGTTTGTTCTCTTAGTTCTATTTAATCTTTTTCCAGACTGTTCTTCCAGGCATCAGGGGCTGTCAGTTGACCACTGATGCATGTTGGTCGCAATCAGTACTTATTGTTTTTCTGTTTAAAGGTCTACTGGTTTTTTTTGCATGAAACCTTCTGAATGGCAATGTGCTGTTTGACTCTCATATTCCTATTAATACCGCTGATGGCGGAGACAGCCGAGCGCCTGTTATGTTTTTGGCACGATGGAATTGATCCTTGCTGTTGCCCGGTTCTGTGCAGCGTGCAGGAGCTCACCCTTACCTGGGCTGTGTTCTCATGACTCTGGCCCTCCTCCAGCCCATCATGGCAATCTGTAGACCACCTCCTGACTCCGAAAGGTAAGGCCTAGTGGGTGTTTTCTCAACTAATTGAACAAACTCCGTTTGAAACATCTCTATGTAGCCAAATTCGTGAAGACTGCTGCCTTGCGATGTTTGTCACTGGCTCTGGTAAATAATTGACCTCTTCCTAATCTTTATCTTCAGACGGTGGATGTTTAACTGGCTGCATCTGAGTGTCGGCACTGTTGCAGAAGTAATTGCAGGTGAATGGCTAAGTGCAAATTTGTTTGTGCTGTCTTTGAACCACACAGTAATTGCTACTAAATTAAATATTCTTTTCCCCCAGGCTGGTATGCTTTACGGAGTGTTAGTTTTGGCATTGAGGGTTTTAAAATTGCTTTTTTTTTTTTAATATGCAGGCAAATGCCTGTAAAATCCCAGTGCTGTATATTCCAGGCTGCTGAGTGGAGTGTTAGTGCAGTGTAATCACTTGGTAAACCGTGAATATCTATCTCTAGTCCTCGCCATGTTCCTGGGGATCCATCAGCAAGCTCTGCGTCTCCCTGAGCCCGGATCCACGACTGTGCTTGCAGGGTCGATTGTCTGGGGAGTCGCTGCACGCCTGCTGCTGGAGTTTCACAGCAGAGGCCTTCTCAAAATAGGTTGGTGCATCTTCTGTGCCATTCCCTGCTCTCGCTATCCTGCTGTCAAGGTTCAATTTCTTATTGGCTTTCTTAGTAGAATATTGAGTTGATACAGATTTACCTTCATTTCAATGAGAACAGGTTTGGAGCTGGAAGGTAACGCACTCTGGATGGAGTGAAATCTTAGTAAAATTGTTATGCATGGGGAACACCATTGAGTGAAATGCCTTTAATAATAAATGACATGGTACAGTGGAACCCCTCAAGCGTTGAGGGTTTGATTTCGGTCTCTGGCTCTGCAGTGTGGAATTGGAATGTCATTCTCTGGTTTTCATGAGTCCAAAGGTAGTTTGCTGTCACTGAACATGCCCACCATGCACTGCCTTGGACCACCATTTAATCTAGGGCAGGACTGCCCAACGTTCCTGGAGATCTACCACCCTGCAGAGCTTTAGATGCAGCCCTAATTTAACACACCTGATACAGATAATCAGGCCCTTTCTATAGCATCTCAGTATTAGAAGCAGCTATGCTGAAGCTAAGTGGGCTGTAGAACTGAGATATTACTGAAGGGCCTGATTATCTGTATCAGGTGTGTTAAATTAGGGCTGCACCTAAGCTCTGCAGGGTGGTAGATCTCCAGGAGTTGGGTCAGGCAGCCCTGATCTAGGGTATCCTAGGTTTCTCACTGAGATCCTGTAATGGATATGCATTTATAGATTAAAGAAGATTAAATAGGATTAAGAGAATAATCCCGTGAATCAAGCAGGTTACTCCTGAATCTTCACAGGGACGAGTAACTCTACAGATCAAGAGGCAATCCTGTCCGGTCAGCCTGGTCAGTCCGTGAGGGACGATAAGGTAAAACATCGACACTGAATGTTTTAATCCTTCTGGAGAATAATAAACTACCGTGCTTCTTAATGTAACATTTTTAAAATAAAATCTCTCGTTTCAGGGAAGTCAATTTAGAAAAGTTGTTCTCACAGTCTTCCTATGTGGAAACATTGGATTCCTGAGTGTACTCTTATATACCATAAATAACATGTGACAGAAACCCTTAGCTGGGTGTTTTAAATGCAGATCTTCCTGAAATGTGAATTCCCAGGCTGCCCTACTGTCACAACAGGAACTCAGAGAGCTAAGTAAAAAAAAATACATTTATTAGCTTTAACAATCAGGATACCCCATCCCCCAAAGTGGCCCACCCATCCAAAATCCCAGCTTTTCTGCCCACTGGACGGCACATTGCAGAAATGTGTAACAAATTGGGAATTGGGAGGCTGCTGACTGGATGGGTGGCTTCAGGATGGGATGCACAAGAAGGCAGCCTCAAGGGCTGAGACTTTGAAAACCAGACACAGGAACCAGTACACATGAAACAGGAAAACACAAAAACGGACAAACCACAACAAACCTACAAGCAAGCTTCTAGTTGCCTAGCAGACCAGCTACAGAACTACAGCTCATCAAGACCCAGGAACAAGATGATGGCTAATCAGGACTAGAAACTTGACAAGACCCTCCACCCCTCACTACAAAGCCAGTAACCATGTCAGCACCCTTGACCCTAACCCAAGAGTAAAACACAAAACAAGCTAAATGCAGCCCTACAAACTAGATTCTGAGTCGAAAGAAGAGCTAAACCCTACACTCAAAAAGCGGTGATGCTGATTGATTAACAAGCAATTCTCTGTTCAAATCTGCTGTCTGCATAAGATTTGGAGCTAAATCCCACTGGCACAGAGCAAGGTATGACATTTCCATGTCATGCCATGCTTTTGGTATGACCACGTCAAGGTTCAGGTCAATTCCAGGTGCTGGCTTACAGGTCCATCAATGGAAAGGCATCCATCTCCTCAAGATCTATGTCCCATCTTGCCCCCTTTGGTCAGCAAACCAGCACTGCTTGGAGCTCCCTCCAGCACGAGAGAAGTGTCAGTCCAGATGGTTCTCTTGTGTGGTTCTCTGGTGGTGGAATGAGCTGCCAAACCACGTCCGGTCATCAGACTCCATTTCTACCATCAAGAAACACCTCAAGGCCAGATGCCTTGATGTTCCCCTCAATGTTCTTATGTTACACTTCTGGTGCTTGAACCAGATTCTTTCTTTTTTAAAAGTTGTCATATAGCTCCTGCTCCAATACTGCTTACTCTTGTACCTGGGCATTCATTGTGAGCTCAGCCTAGCTGACCTTATGCCCAGGTGACTCCTTGACAAGCCGATATGTTTGCAATGTGCTATTTACCTCACTTGTATGTCACTTTGGCCAAAACCGTCTGTTAAATATGTAAAATGTAAAAGACAAACTGGTAAAACAACTAGGGATTTGTATTTTGCCTTATGCTACCAGTGTTTATAATATACTAATCACTGGTACACGTGCAAAGTCTAAAAGGCAGTTATACTGTCAATCTTACCAGAAAAATGATTCTCACTGTGTAAGTCTGTAACAGATATACTTCAGACCTGAAGTATGTAAGTATTAGATAATAGTAAGATTGTACATGCCAGAGGTGAGAATTAAGAAATATATAGTTTTGTCTGACTACTGTCTAGGGTGATTCAGTATTTTTACACAGATTAGCTCCAGCGCACAATTTATTATTATTTTTTTAACTTCTGCAATTTTTACACTTTCCTATATTGCTTTAATAAAATAAAGTACCTATACTTTATTAAACCTGTGTTGTTTCCTAGTGTAAGTCAAGGCATGTTTTTGAACTGATGTGGAGACATTTGCAAAGTACTATGGATTATTGTGCAAAGTGCTTTATTGTAAATCTTGAAATATTTTGGGAAACAATAAGCAAATAAATAAATACATGAAGAGAGCAGCCTCTGGCATCTCTGCATCCTCTGCTGGGCTGTTTCCGCTTCCATTGCTGCTGCAGTCTCACTCTGTTTCGACCAGAGCGATGTCAGAAGTGTACTGAGGGTCATTGCTGGTGCAGGTATTGATAAGGATGCATACTGTGTCATGGACAGCAGCAGAGGTGGCTTTAAGCAAGTTGAATAAGCCTGTTTAGTCTGGCTTACAGCGACCCTAGTTCTAGCTCTAGCTAACTGCTCACTCCCAGTTAGACCAATAGTGTGAGGTGTAGAGCTGGGTGGGGATCGGTGCCATTGGCTTTGGATGAACTGAACTGTCAGTGCTGTCACTCTACTCTAGCTTCACACCCCCTTGTGGAATTGGAGAGCTGACATTTCAGGGACCCCCCATGCCTGCGATCCCACCTGCGTCTCCCTCCTACTTATGCTGCCATAGCCATATCTGCTGGAGCTTCCATACTGCACTCACCTAACTGTTTGCACTGCCTCTAGTCTCCCCTACTTTGGCTAACACACTTTTTATTCTGCTAACCCCTTCTGGGGAGTGATACATGGAGACCAAAAAAAAGATGCTGTGGCTGTCCAAAAGGGGGCGCTAGGGCGTCACACTATCTGGTGGAAATTGATCTTGATTTTAACAAACAATAATTACTTATATTGAGTGTTGCGTTTAAAAGGCACAATATATATAATATATAAAATATAAATCATTATAATCGTTTGGGGGGAAATTAGCTTCTTGTGGATCCCCTCTCTCTCTCTCTCTCTCTCTCTCAATACTGTAAGATATGCAAATAAAAACATAAATTGAATAGGCTGCCTAAAGGGGATTCATTTATCACCATAAGCAGAGTCCAGCGGAGTATTCCACAAAGCAGGATGTCTCAGCTGGGTTAATTTAAGCTAGAAGTTATGATTGTCCAATAAGGGTCTAGGTAGGAAGCAATCCTACTGGAGAGAAATCTTGCTTTGTGGAACACCCCCAAGATATCGTTATCTTCATTAGCCAGATAACTTAAGCCAAATGCAAGAATTGTCCAATAGGAATGTCACTCACCTCTGTTTCTGTTGAATAGCTTTCACGTACGTGTAGCTTAAGTTATTCAGCTAATTGGGAAATCCAGCTTTGTGGAATACCCCACTGCGCCAGCATCACTTTTTATATTCATTTATTCCGCATGAAAGATTTACATATTTCTTGATTATTCGTATTTTTAAAAAGAAGTTTACCAAAATGTTTCATTCTGTTCTTGTTTTCACTCTAAAGTAGTGCATTAATGCATATTGCACATTGTGTTCATTGCATCTCACGGTCCTCCATTTTAATTTTCACTTCCGAAATAGTAGCCCTCCCTCAGCAACACACACACACTGACGTCATCATTCTACCCTTACTGCACTTTAGTGCAGTGTGAACGCGAGTCGGGTTTGGTGGTGCCGATGTGAGCTCCAGCCCAGGTCCTGCCGAGCACTGGTTCCGGCGGGGCTTGGTGTGAAAGGGCCAGTAATGGCTGGTTTGCCTCACTTGAAAGGATATAAGAATTGCCTTTATGATATGTTTCCAGAAGGAATTTTTAACGATTTAGAAATTTTGCACGCACTGTAATAATTTTCATTCTTGATTAATTTGTTGAATTTTATAAATAATTACTATTTCACAGAGCACTGCGTGGTATCCTGTAGTTTGTGCTAAATTGTATTGGGATGGTTACTGGAACTAACAGGAAATGGCATAAATGCGAAGGCCCAACTCCGTTAAGTTTCTGCAATTTTAAAATGCTGCCAGACCTCATTAAGAATTACCCTAAATATTTAAGTAGGTCCATACTTAACAAATTGGAAATAACACAGTTTTACTCTCATATGCTTCATAAATCTTTATTTCAATGTGGTTTTTTTCAGCACTTGAATTAAAAATACAACACAAAAGAAAAAAATAACACTGAAGGCAATTGTGGCGGCTCTGCATTAGACACGGATTCGTTCGTACAGACGTGGGTAGCTAAAATTCGAAGCTAAGCAAGCAAAGCCGGAGCATTTAATAGAAATCGTCTTCACTACAGAACAAAGCACACAAAAACATTTGTAAAGGAAATGAGACGTATTCAGGATTGTCAGACTACGCCAAAGCTAAGGAACCTTTCAGCGTTTTCGTATATTAGCAGCCCTTCCAAACAAACACAAAAAAGTTACCAAGAAACATTACCTTTATATGCAAATGCTTATTTGAATATATCGTGTGGAGAAAGCGGTCAAATATAAATACATGCATTATGAAAAATAGTCAAAAATGAGTCAATATTGTAACTTTATTTTGTACTAATTATATAAAAATTAAGCATTGCTTTATGTTAAATATTGTTGGGCAATTCAAGTTTACAAAAGCAGGACGACAGGACATAAAATACAGCATAGAACAGGAGGAATTTTATAATACGTATTGCAATGCATTCAATTGTCATTTGTATGCATGTATATAGATAAAGTACAAAAGGGACAATTATGATTATTTGAAGGTGAAAGATAAAAAAAGTTTAATTGTGTCACCTCTATTGTCATAATAGAATGAGAAAACCTATACAGTACTAATTTTCAGCTATATGAATAGTTTAAACATACAATATATATTATATGTATACTAATTTTAAATTCTCTTGAAAATGCATTTAAGAATGGAGAAAATACAATAAGTATTTCCTATGTAGCCAGGGATGCATTTAAAATACTTCTGTCTTTAATGGACATGAACACCAACATAAATAACTGTGGACTAAACACTGCATTCAACAACCAGGTATCTGCCATGTGCACAATACTTTGTTCTGGCTTATCCGCGTATTAACTATGTAGCAATGACATTACACAAGCAGTAAGTGTTGATATACATGACATCTGCCCTGCAGTTTCATGAAATTAAGCTCAAAGTACAGATGTTTTGGCCAATGGCCGACGTTCTCCAATACTTTTAGCACGACTGTCTAACTCATTACCCCCTACCAGCGTACAGCTTGCGTCAAACTCCAGAAAGAGTGAACTAAGAAAGAGACTCACCTGGATAACTTCAGACGGTTTTTGGTTAAATCAAGGTAATGAACATGCTGACTCTTCGTGATTGGTCTAAGAACAGCCACACTGTCAGGATTTAGTCAACATTAGTGCGGTTGTTTTTATTCATTACGGCAACCATATTCAAAGACAGTGACATCGCGATAGAGGGGAGGATTACGAGCAAAGATGGTTTACTTTGTTTTCACAGGAATGATCCACCTTGCAGGCTGACTTCATTGGGGAGGAGGGAGAAGACTTACATTTCACTGGAAGTTCTGTTGAGAATAATCAGGGAATTAAATCACATCTGTATAGAAGCAAGTAACAGATAAATAAACTAATGTAACGCAGATCATACTCACACCATTTGATCGATAAATGAACACGAAATCATATAAAATTATGACTTAAATACCTGACTTATTGTAGGCCAGACTATCCAGTGCATTTGGTGACATTAGTGTTGTGCTGCATTTATCTTTAGCATATATACTTTCCCTTTGCTTCTTCAGTTCCTCCTCTCTCTGCTTGACCATCTTTATCTCGTCATCAATCAGGGACTGGGTGCTCCTGGAACGTAACTTGAAGAAGGGGTTGTTCAGAAACGTGCTGTCCTGAGTATCCTGGCAGACCGAGTTCAGGCAGAACTCGGACGAGCTGCGTGTGATCATGGCGGGAGCCTCCAGTATGACGACGTTGGACACATCTGATGGCCACTCGTTGGCTCTCTTTGCTAATGGATTGGTGTCTTTCTTGCAGCGTGTTGGGCTGGAAGGGTATTGCTCAGGTTCTAAGATGATCACGCTATTGCCTGACACCTCTTGGCACAGCTGGCCTTTTGACGGGGAGGAGGTAATGATGAAGGATGGTGTTTTAATGCTGGGGGACTTTGGGAATCTGCAATTGTCTTCCTTTGCCTCAAACATCTTTCTCCTTTCTTCAATCTCCTGATTCAGTCTTCTGTCAATTTTTCCAGGTTGAAGAATGACTGGTTTGCCAGTAGCTTGTGTGCATTCATTGGCATTGTAGACTTTGGAAATTCCCCGCTCCCGTCTCAGGTTCTCTTCGCGTTCCATAGCTAAGCGAATTTCCCTTTCAATTGGGCTCTCATCATCACAAGGAGACCTGTAGCTGGAATCATCAAGGCCAGAGTCCTCTGAGCATGGGCTGAGATGAGTCTGAGAATAATCATTCAGTGCTGTAGAGTCCAACTCTGGTTCTTTCTTTGATCTGTTGATATTTCTAACGGGGGTGTACATGGAGTTGTGTCCTCCCTGGCATGTTCTTTGCCTAAAAGTGGGTTGATAAATCTGGTATTTTGTCTCCTCTTCCATTTTTAGCCATTGCTTTCTTGCAACCCGAAAATCCACATGTTCTGTACTGACATTTTCACTCTTTGTCTCCTGAATTACACAGTAGTCAGGAGGAACTTTCTTATTAGTATTTACTTTTGAAGACTCTGAATCATTTGTATTGCATTTTAAACCATGACTGAACTCCTCTTCATCTTCTGATATTTTTGATAAGCCGTGAAATAGGGAGGGAGTTATACTGGGGTGCTCTTGAGTTTCAAATTCATAGTCATCATGGTGCTCATACTGGTCTAGAATGTCTTCGCGGTCTTGGATGTGATGCTCATATTGGTCTAGAGAGTCTTCAAGATCTGTTATATGGTGCTCATATTGGTCTAGAGCATTTTCATGATCTGGATTGTGGTGCTCATATTGGTCAAGAGTGTCTTCATGATCTGGGGTGAGGTTATCATATTGGTCGAGAGCATCTTCACCATCTGGGGATGGGTGCTCATATTGATCCAGAGCATCATCATGGTCTAGGGTAAGGTTATCATAATGGTCTAGCACATCTTCAGTGTCTGGGGTGATGTTATCATATTGTTCTGGAGCATCTTCATGGTCTGGGGCGATGTTATCATACTGCTCTAGAGCATCTTCACAGTCTAGGGCGTGGTGTTCATATTGGTCTACAGCATCATCACAGTCTGGGGTGTGGTGCTCATATTGATCAAGAGAGTATTCATGGTCAGGGAAGTCTTTGTCATCGCTCTGGTTGATTTCTACAATGTTCTCCACATTCCTTTCAACTTTTTGCACAAAGAGTTCTTGGGCACTTAAATTTAGGATTTCATCCATGTAGGAATCATCATCCTCCCTGTTAATAGAGGAGGAAAAGATGGCCCTCCATCTCTCATCAGTCTCATTATCAGAGGGGACAGGTTCTATCTCAACCCGCAAAATACAATTCAAGTCAGCATCACCTGGGTCAAGATATGTGGAGATGCCAGAAGAGGCTTCTTCGCCAATACAGTCTTCTATAATGGACACCTGTATTCTGTTGTCACTGAGGTTATCCATAGCAACTTCTTCTATCACTGGTTCTGGAGTTCTTGTGGCCTCACTCTCTTCAGTGTCCTCTGTGGTGGGCAACACTGGAGTGTCAGATCGCTCCTGGTCTGACTGCTCTTGTGTTTTCTGAAGCATTTCATTCTCACAAACTGTTCCTGCACTAGAAGTTGTGTCGGAAACAGAGGAGGTCATGGACTCCGTGCGATTTAGATAATTATGTTCTGTTTCCAAGATCAAAGCCTCCTTTTGATACATATTGTCTGTCTCCTTCCCATTTTCTAAGCTGTGTTGTTCCTCATTGTCTGCTGTCCATTGTGGCAAGTCTGTCAGAATGTCTACGTTTTCTTTCATTCTGGATTCTGAAGAATCTGCACTGGACCAAGCTGTTTCAGCCTCCTCAGACAAGCCCTTATTTTCAGCCACCTCTGTCTCCCCAGAATCCATTTTATGGTCCCTGACGGTAGCCATTTCTGATAGCTGGCTGGTCTCCATGGTTACTTCTTGTGGAAAGTATTTTTGTTCTTTTTGTTTCTGATTTTGAGTGTCGCTGCTGCCTTCTCTCAGTTCATTTCCATTTGTCTGCTTCTCTCTGGCTGTACTTTTCTGTAAAGCAAAATGAAATACATTTATATAAGTGTTTTACAAATTTTACTTGTTTTAAAAGTTTTACTGAAGCGTGACACATACAGTGCAATGTATTCCATGACCATTAGCTATATATAAAAACACAAACCCCAGATCACTTTTTTGGAAATGTGTATCACAGCATATAAGAACTCTGTTTTATGCATTAATTCATTATTATTAACCATTTGTTTATTAGAAATGGATTCACATCTAACCTTTGTTAGCCATACATAGTGAATTTTCCATTTTTTTTAGCGTCTGAAAGTATTTTGAACCAATAACTAACATCTTACCACTATTACTTACAGTAGATATAAGAGATTAACTATAAATTAGTAGTGCTTCATATTTAATCATAGAATGTATTATTATTATTATATATGTTTTATGATTTATTTGAAACTTCTTGTCATTGTAGTACTGCTATAAATCTCTCAAAATGAAATGTTTAATTTTTCTGTGCAAAGGCATAACTTTTATTATGACAAATTTGAATACATATAAAAAAACATAATAATGGTTGCTTAAATTCCAACAATAATTGCAAGCAATTTGCCCTACAGCCTACAGCCAGGGAGCAACATTAATGATGCACTTTGCAGTATTTTTTTATTTATTTGTTAATGTAATGGAGTTTCTGAGTCAAGATCACAAGGAAACACCACATATATGCTTTTACAAATGCATGTTATTAGTGATCCATAAAACATTAGATATGTTAAAGTCTGTGTTGTACACGGGAACAAAATGAAATTTCTCAGTTTGAGCAGTCATCCATTTAATTTAAGAAAGACAAGCAAACAAATTCACATATTGGATTTAATTGGGGAGTAAACAGGTGAATTATTTTGAAGGCTAATAACTACTCGACATTGTCACAGTTGTTCTCTTATCAATATACTGAAAAATGACATTGAAAAAAGTTACAGTGCTAAAATGAAACATTATATAAAAAATGAACTGAAATTAGACTCCTCCCATGGTTCCTTGAGGTGTCTCAGCAAATGGGCTATCAGTTCTGAGTAATGTACTGGAACTTTTAAGAGTGTAAAAGATGTGACTAAGAAGGAGATTTAAAAGTGTTGTTTTTTTTTTCCTAGTGTTTCCTCTTCAGCATTCAGATCCCAGCTTGTGCGGAGTTGGGCAGGACAGAGATCCATCTGAATGGAGCTGTTATGTAAGGCTGAATGATGGAATATTTCACCCACGCTTTTGTTGGTTCATCCCTGCGGCTCACGCTTGGCTGTTGTCACTGATAGAGAAGAGGTCAGGAAAGATTATTTGGAACTCTGCACACCTAGGGCCTGGGACCCAGTCCCACAAATGAAAACAGAATCCACAGGACGACAGCATAACTGAGCTGCAGAGAGTTCCCGATTTCTGCAGAATTTACTAAATTCTTAACCAACCAATAACAATAATAATAATAATTATAATAATAATTATTATTATTATGTAAATCTAATAATCAACAAAAATGTGTATGGGCAATGAAGTGTGCTATGAATATTGGATAACTTAAGACCTGGTGAATCACACCATCACTGCACTTCAATTAGGGACACCTGTTGTTGTTCTTTAAAAAAATGTTTATATGTCCCTAACCGATGACACTGTCTTCATCATATCCTTAATATACTTTTTTCCTGTTAGAATATTTATGTTTGTTTACCTCTCTTGCTAATCCACAACAGGGTGATGATTTATGTTTGTGTACTTATTTTTAAAGCTGATTAATCTGAGGAAACGACGCTGAACATTACTCGCAGAGCAAATGATATTCCAGGTTACGAAAACAGTCATTTGAGCTGGCTTGTGACTTTTGCTTAATTTGATTAAAATCTCTTTACATTGTTCAATATTGGTAAATCTATACATCATCCCATAAAGACTGCATTTGTAACTCACTGATATTCACTGATTTGTCAAATTCCAACATTCCCCTATTATTACACATTAATTATGTCGGGATGCTTTTAAATGCTTTTTTAAACCCGGAATGGTTTAATCTTCTCATTGCCTTCCCAGATTTAGATAACCTCATGCTCCTAAAAATATTTCCTGTACAACTGAAAAAAAAACCCTGGGAAATTCTGCAAAAACTGTCCGTTTTACCCAAATAAAATATCATCTGACATGTTTAAATTCAATCATTGTCTAGCTTGCACTAACTCTTCTGCTGCTTCTCATGTCTGTCAGAACACTGAGTGCCTCTCTCTCAAAATGGAGTCTCGCCTCGCAGCGATTCCGGCGCCAGTCAGCAGCAGGGGCTGAGGGGCATTAATCACCAGATCGTTCGCAGACACGCTGGACGGTGATGTCATTCGCGCCTGCTGCCAAGCGCTGGCCAGCCGTCGATCCAGAGCCCAACTCTTTCACACCAAAGGACGGAATAATCGATTGAACACCAGAATGTCGCTGTCTGTGAACAGTAATAGCTACATAATCCTCTGCCCTCATTTGTCATTTTACGCTCCAGTGCTGCTGTTATTGTTTGTAAACGTTGCTCATGTTATCAAGAAAGAATTGAGCGAGTCAACAAAATCTATATTAATTTTTGTAAGAATCAATGATATTCTAGTAATTAATTATGCAACCCCGCAATTATCCAATTCATTTTTTTTTTCCTCAAGTGGCAGGCACAACTTATCAAAATATAATGCCATTGTTTTACTGCTACAGCATGAACAAAACATAAAAAAGTATTTGTGATGCCCTTAGGGATAATTAAGTTATTCATGGAAAAAATCTAATTAGGCACAATTACAGAAAAAGCAGCATCTCAAACAAGAAAAAAAAATATTTGGAAATAACTATTCCACATTTTGATAAACGGATATTGTTAGGTTAATCGGCCACAGAAACCTCTGAAGTCATTTAAAGAATGCACAAATTTGCACCCACAAAGTTCACCCCGCTTTACTTCCCTGGTCACGTTGCATGTATTAGGAGTCAAATCAAAATAACAGGCTGAAAATGTCAATGCACCATGGTTACCTCAGGGGACAGAGCAATTTGGAAAGATCAGCCCAATGGGAAGGGGAGGTCCAGAGTAGACCGGCTTCTCTTCTAATCGTTCCACATGCATTAAATAACGCGCATTAAATAATGCAGGACACAGACGGACGGGCAGAGATGCCTCTCTTTCTCCCTCCCACAGGTTCACACTGAGCAGACAGATGGAAATGATCTCCACCAAATGACATGCCTCTCTAAAGCCGCCATGCTTTATACCCTGATGGTTGCATACGCCGTTAAATGGAAAGCAGGGAGTTTGCGGCCACTTATTTTTAGAGTGTTATTTATTTCATTATTGGGCTAGCTCTGTGGTTGGCACTATAACATCACATCTCCGGGTTTGGGGATTTGGGCCTGGCCCCCAGCTCGATGCGTGTGGAGCTTCACATGCCCTCTTTGGGCACTTCAGTTTCCACCCGCAGTCCAGAAACATGCGGTTAGTTGAATTGGTGTGACTCAATTGCCTTTTATGTGTGAGTGTGTGTGTGTGTTTGTGTGTGTGTGTGTGTGCACCCTGCGATGGACTGGCATCCCATTCAGGGTGTCCCCTGCCTCGTGCCCTGTGCTTCCTGGGATAGGCTCCAAGCTCACCATGACCCTGTACTGGGTAAGCAGCTATGGAAAATGGATGGCACAAATCCAGTCCTGTTTGTCCATGGACTTCTGTCTTTATCAGATAAAATTACTTTGCACACTTTTTACCTCCTGGGCCCCCAAGTCCCAAATTGCAGTCTCCATGGTAACCTGCTAACCTATGTGCATTTGCTTCATGGTTAATAAGTGGACATAGTCATTGCTCTTCTCTGGAATTGCAAAAATTGATTTTGATTAATTGTGATTGATTGCGCCTGGATTCATTGCGTTCCACAACAAATTATCAGGGCCAAAAACAAGGCAGCTTGAAGCTGACATTTTGGCCCAGCTGTCTTCCTCAGACCCAAATAACTCCTTTTTCTTTTTGCCATGAGTGATGCAAGACCCTGTATTTGTGACTTTCGGCATTGCGACAGGAGGCGAGGGTGCTTCAGTTGTTGCTGTCATTACCAAGGACGTTCTTGTGTTCCTTTCGGACTGGAATAATGCCATGATTCATAGGTGTGGGAACCTTGGTGGGAAAGCAGCTCAGGGGTTATGTTTCGATGTGGTGGAGACGAGCCATGTCACAAAGGAAGTGCGGCAGATGATTTGTTTTTCGGTGAACAGACCGGGAGCCTCGGCACGGATGGTGACGGCGCGAACTAAAAAGCCAAAAACGGTTGCTGGCGGAGCCTCGCGGATCCGCTCGTCAGCACCTGCGTCAAATCAAATTATTGTTATGAACGGCGTTTTCCAGAGCTACGAGCGTCGACCCTGCCACAGCCCGAGTGTCCCTTTTCAACATCACTCCTCACTTGATGAGTTTCTCAGCTTGATGACTCTTTGGACGCCTCACCAAGGCTCCTAATTCACATAGTGGCAAAGGAGCTTCTGATCAAGTTCTAGTGTAACTTAATGGGTCTCATAAATGTTGTCTTGGTCATATGAACAGCGGAGCTATAATGTTTACGTTTATTTCTTATTTTTCCATGTTGGCATTTTTAGTTATTCTGCTTAATTACAATTAAGGGCAACTTGTTACACATTTTAAATTGAAATTGAAACAGTACTGTCCCTTCAGGGATTTAAACCCGACGTAATATATTTGCTACTATGATCCCAATTGCAACACTAAGAAACACATTCAAGAAAAAATTCACACACAAAACAAGATACTTAACTGTCTGTGATCAATAGGAAAAGGCTGCGTGCTGATCAGGTACACAGCCGGCCATCATACGGCCAGGTATGCTAAACGGCTACAAACTTCAAATGCAACAGTTGGCAGCAAGCTAATTTTGCTCTGGAATGTGTATTTGTGATACCAGGACTGTGATGTTCTTTGCATAACAATAATGTTACCTGCAACTCAAGAGTATATGAAAATGCTAAATACTCATTGACCCTAATCATTCATAATCACTCCTGTCTCCGCAAACTTAGATGCATAACATCTGTTGATATATGCTATTATATTTTTAAACTCCTTCACAGCATCACAAATCATCAGACCTACGGAACATTATCTCTCCTGCAATATAAAATATACTGTTGCCAAGGAAATAAACGAGACAAATATTAATATTAATGTACAAAAGGCATGCACCTGAATATTCTCTTGTTAGAACAGCCTTCTTTTTTCATAGATGGTCTTCAGGGGTTTTCACTCAATTCACACGCTTAAACGGAGCAAAAAGCAGCCCTTAAATCCACTAAGGTATCCTGAATCCGCATCTAATCTTATCTACTCTCTCATCTTCTGGGTTAAAAGCCCCCACCACTGTCCACTGCTTAGTCCCCCAACCCTATAATTTCCCCAGTGCCTCTACTTGTCAAGCAAGCAGCCAGATTTAGTTTTTAAATCTTATTGCAAGGAACATTTAGAAACTTTGCTCCCAACCTACCTGCTGCCAGTGCTGCGTTGGCTGTGAGTGGCTGAATCTCTGCCTCGCACAAACCACAACGATGTGAGGACTGATTGAATGTGGCGGAACTGACCAATAGCGATGCAGCACATCTTGTGCGCAACACACACACACAGGCCCGCACACACAGGCGCACAGAAGCAGGAATCCATGTCAGTATCCTTATTTCCGAAGTCCACAGGTTAATAATGACATATGGGACATAAGCAAGCAAAATACAGAGTACTTTTTAATTAGTCCATGCATATTGTGTCCTAGATTATGAATGACATTTTTTATCTGGTAATTTTTATCCGGGAGTTTGAAACTTAGAATTCTGACATCCTTTAATGTTCAGAATTCCTCCTCAAATTAATAAAAATTGGTGCATAATTAATTTTTGTTTGTTATTAAGATGCACGTGCCACCCTTTGAATTAATATGAAAATGTTTGTTTCCTTCGAAGTTATTATTAATTATCAGATTGTTTTATGTTCCATATTTGTCATTCACATATAATAGATAATCTTTCTAAGAAAAAAAATTACCAAATTACCATTATACAATTATTTGTTTTATTTGTTTGAAAGCCAAACAGCAAACAAAAAACAGGAAGTAATTCATTAAAATGGAATAGCTATAAGGGAAATCTTCAGGTATAAGGTCATGCAAAAGGACAATTTATTTTTTGACACATGAACAGAAGTACATTGTAATTATACATTCTTCTTGTCTTTCCACTGCTCCAAAAAGCTTTCTGTGCAGATTCCTTTTGTACACAGTGTGACCCTCATATTTGCACATTTTCAGTGATGGTTCACATTTATTTCTTTAGCAGACCTGAAGCAGCATATATTTGTGAAAGCAGGATCAGCCGATCCCTGGAGGAACTTAGGATAAGTGTGTTGCACAAGGACCCAATTGTGAAATCGTTCCACCAACCTCAGGATTTGATCCAACAACACTGCGATCAGAGCTGCAGTGCACAAAACCACTGAGCTACAACGAGCTTTGATTTCCAAACAATATCCATCCATCCATTAACTTTCCATACCAACTTGTCCTATGCAGGACCAAAGGAGTCTGGTGCCTGTCCCTAAAACTATGGCCACCAAGCAGGAAATAACCCAGAATGGGACGCCAACCCATCACAAGCAAACAATATCTCAAATTCTTAATTTCATGTGCTTATTTCATTGTTCGCTAAATCAACATATAATTCACTCAGAAGTTGCAACATAGTAGTCCAGGTTGTATAGTCTTGACCAAGTTTTGATGCTTAAACGTTTTAGAATCAGTATTTAAAGGTGCTATGTTGGATATACTGAATATACAAGGGTAAGAAAAAGCAAGAAATGAGTGCACTGCACATGAAGCTTTGTCATTAAAGATTTTTAATAATAAAGATTCTTGAATACAAATTGTGGCAATCAGTGAAAAGAAATTTTTGATGTAATGATTCCTGCACTGTGATGATCATATGAATTAGTACACATGTGAGCAAAATATTTTTTTATTTATGTTTTTAGTGACACTTTTTTTGTTGATATGTTACTTTCTTTACCGGGGAATAGTAGCTATACTGAATGCCTTTGGGACAGATCTCTGTGTTTGTTTTCACTCCTATTTAATGGGCAAATACTATTTAATGGTTCATAATTGTCTAAATACGATTTTATTAAGTCCAGTAATCAGTCTAATAAACAGTGCCAGCAGAGAGATTACATATAGTGAGATATGGAACGTAAAACACAAACAACTATGCAAACAATTTGAACATTCGGCGAAGGAAACTATTGCGGACAAACCGACTGAAATGATTTGTGAAAGTGCTCAGACTCCGCAGCCTTGCTGCAGCCGCTATAGTCTCATCCACTCTGTCTTGCATTGTGCAGAGATGAATATGCACTTTGGTGTGCTGCTCTTCAGGACATACTTAAGGCAGCTACCAGAATCGTATTCTTTGGAGATTATACCCTTTTCCCTAGCCTGGCCATTCTCATTCTTAATGCTGTGGGGAAGAGTACAGAGAAAATTTCAGTACACCTCATACATCACCCATAATATCTGTTTGTGTTGTATAACCTCTTAAATACTATGTACCACTGCATTACTATACTGTTATTAACAATGCACATACACACACACATATATATAAATGCATTTCAATCCTGTACTACATTTCCCCCTGTTGTTACACAGTATACTATGTTTTATATAATGGTCTCTATATATTATTCTTGTGTTGTATATAATTCTCTAGATGTGCTCTGTGTTCTTTGTTTACCCATTCTCATCTAATATATGCATATTTTGGTCCTTAAAAAGCACTATCCATGATCATCATCCTCAAAATCATTATTATTATTATTATTATTATTATTAGTGTCAATATATAGCCTATTTAAGAAATTCTTATTGGAAAACATTGTTGACCCTGTGTTATTTGTTTAAACTTATTTAAAATCTAAAAGTGAATGACTACAATCTATTTCCAAATATCAGAAATTTCAGGGAATTCCCCAGTTCTCTGAAAATAAACATAATAACGTTAATAACATGTATGTTACATGCCCTGCATGTTATAGAATTGTACCAAGGGAAAATGTATTATTGTACTTTTAGTTACAATACCTGATGATTAAAAATATTTTACGTTTATTCTATCAAAATATCTGCCCAGTTATATTTTTATTACATAGTATTTTACTGTCCTTGAATGTGCTAAATATTTTAATATATGATTCCTGGTACTAAGTAATAATCTGGGGGTAAAACAGGAGACTGTGCATATATTCATTAAAATACAGCAGATTTATGAGTGCTGCCAGTGTTGTGTGAAGCCTGCTTACATAACAGATTTTGCTTTTAAGATTCATTTGAAGAGAAATTGGGTACTATGAAAGCGATGCATTTGAAAAGGCAGGTGTAATTCAGCCTCTGGAATCTATTTTCTTATGCAACACTTGAGAAATGTTATATAAGTACCACTCAAGCATATATTATAAGCTGTCACTTTAGTTTCAGTCCCTTGCATTTTCAACTATTGAACTGGGCTAAGTAGTTGGGAGGCAGGTTCTGTGACTGATATAATGCAATGATGTATTCCTTGCTGTGGGTTGTCATGAAGCATAATAAGGATCTATTTTGAAATTTGATTCGGAATACCATACACAGGCATACACACTGGTAAATATACTAATGTCAAAAGAGTAGTTGAGAAATTACTGAAAGTGATAAGATATTAGCAGATATATATTGCATAGAAAATCAAAGATTAATATTAACACATTATTAGCATTTTTTAATGCAATTTGCACTTTATGTTACAGCGGTTGGCTGTCATTTTTCGATAGAGTGTCTGTTTAAATGCAGCCTATGCATAAATAATTAGGTTTCTTTCCTGTTTTGCCTATCCAGTTGTACAATGTTTTCTCAGTCTTTAATTAAATAATTTGCCCACCCTGCGAAATAAATAATCTAATTCAGCCTCAATCAAAAACGGTAGCATTTTCAGTTTCCTTATTATGATAAACATCTAGAACTGATTTGTGGTATGTGTAACATCTTGAGGATCATAAAAGACCATCATAAAAAAAGTTTATATTTCTCCAAATGTTTGGTTAATATTGCTGAAAAACAAATTTAAAAATGTGCACAGCAGGTTTCAAACCAAAACAGGAGTTACAGAAAGGGGAAAGGGATGAACAATCATTATAGTCATCGAATATTACATTTGGCAGGTGCTAATGCAAATTTTTTTATGAGCAGGCAAAAGCACGACGTTTGGTAAATAGAAAAAGTACAGCACATGATGATGTGTGAAACCAATGACTCAGAAATGGACTGGTAGCTAAATGAGCAAAGCACAGCTGAAACAAGCATGTTAGTGACAAATCACAAGCGCATCAGCCTCGGCCACTGGGTGGAGACAGGAGTTCGACACGGCAGATTTCTGAACAAACAGTCGACGCCGTTAGAGTATGTACTTCTTGTTGAAACCATACAAAAGTTTATTCAAGACAGTTAGTGTGCAAAGGACAGCTTGAAATTGCATGACAATCAGCAAACTTACTGATATATTTATACAAAAGTAGTACTACTAGGTGACTATGTCCAGCATGTGTTGTGTTTCAAGAGAATAGCAGGCTTGTTAGTGCATTCTTGAAAGTGTTTTCAGAAGAGGGAAGGAGGTTAGTGTTTAATGAGGTCTTTTGGGTTAACAAGTGGCCGTGCTTTTCCTTCCTTTTACTACCTGTAGTGGAAGGGTCTTTGGTACCATCATCAACCATCTGCTCAAAACTCTGCTGAGCCTGACTCAGCCCAGATTGCTGCCCTTGAACCTGAACTGTTGCATCAGGCAGTGTGTAATTTTGGTTCAGGGTGGATCTGGTGTCGGCGAGGTACTGCTTTGCTTTGGAGCTCCTGTTCATCTTTGGCTGGAAGACTTTGCTGCAGCAGCCGTCGGGGTGGTAGGATAGCTGCATGTCAGGACTGTTGTCGTCGTCGTTGATGACCACCAGCTCTGCCTGGATGACTTCCCCCTCCTCATCATTATCTGCGTTTTGATAACCCATGAAGATCATGCTAACTGGCTTGGAGGAGTCTATGTTTTCTGGCATAGTGTTCAGAATATTGAGTTTGGAAATCTCAGGAAAGGGGTCCTGGTGACTCAGACTGGAATCCAAGGGTAGGGCTGCTCTATCACCCTCAATGGACAGTGCTGGACTGCACCTGTTTCCATCAAAGTACATTTCGAAATCTAAGGGTGTTTGGCCACTGATGGGAATATTATTTTGGTTGCCCTTGGAGTGTTCAGGAGGCTGCTGGACCTTCCTTGTGGACCAATGGAGTGGAATGTGAGACAATTCTTGTATCTTTTGCCCCTGAAGAAGAGTCACCTCACTGTTCTGGATGTTCTGAGATGAAGTTACGTTCTTGAAGGATTCTCGACGAGGAGCAGGCCTGGGGCTGAGTTGGTCCAGGTTCTGTCTCTTGGGAGTGGATGGTCTGCTGTAGGGACTTGAGAACACAGGGTCATGATACTCCACGTCAGCCTCGAGACTTTTCTCCGTGGCCTTCCTAAGAAGCTCTTCCACCTCTTGAGGGGTAAGTTCTCCCACCCCATTTTGGACTCTTTGGGCATCAGAGGGCAGGGCATACACTGACTTTCTCCCATCATCGTATACCTTGATGCCTTTCTTTGGTAGATCTTCTGTTGTGACAGTTGCTGTTGATAGAACTTGGCTCTTTCCAGTTCTCATGTCCTTCTGCACGTTTATTTCCATTACAAATAAAGCTGTGGATAAAAGAGACCCTTTGAGTATAGAGTAACAAGCATCATGTAGGGAAGTAAGACTCCTGTACTGCCTTTTCATATGAATAACTGGCAACTGGACTCATTGCTTAATTTTAATCTTTAAGTGTAACTGCATCAAGTATTCAGAAACATATTTCATAAGTAATTGTATTTCCACGCATCTATTTACCATAATGAGTCACTATACAATGCTAAAGATGAACAGTTTTCTTATTCTTGAGTTAAATAGCATAACACACCATGAAGCCAGAGAAAATAGCCTAATTATAAAAAAATCAACAGCTTTTATCAAAGGCACTGTTAGCATTTTTAATAATTAGGTCAAAGTAGATTACCTTGTTTAGATTCTTCAGGGTCAGGGTCCAACTTTGGGCTTGACATCTTCTTGAGCTGTTTGGAAGGTTTGAAGGACTTTGGAATATCTGGAATTGCTGAATAAACATATTGTATTGGATCTGCAAGGCAATGGACACCTCTTACTTTCCACTTTTGCTTGATTAAATTTGATAAAAATTGAAATAAACACCTATCAAAGGACAGGAGACGTAGTGACAAAAGTAATTACCTGGCTGGATATCAGCATTTACTTCCTGTGCAGAGATATAGTAGTTCAAAATCAAATTCAGGAAGAAAAGCCAAGCAAAAAAATATTTGAAAGGTGAAGAGCGCAAACATCAAGTTAATCTGTTCAAAGCCACAAAAGGGACTTTCATACTAAGAACAAACAGGAAGCAACCTGCATACACCTGCATACCCATTGTCCGTTGTCGTAACCGTTTCTTCCAGTACCCATCTGTTGGTGACCTCATTAACATCTGGCCTTGTAAAGTCCACCAAGCACTCACTCACCAACTAGTCCCTGTATAGGCTGAATTCCACTTTGAAACCACTGCACAAACCGTAATGCCTCTTTTATTGTCAATCACACATCACATAAAACTAAGACAGCGGATTGATGTTGTTTGTCCAACACAAGTAGTATCAGATGTGCAATACCTTTATGATGTCCGCAGCTGTCTTCTCCACTTCTTTCAGCCGTTGCAGAACGAGCATCTCGTTCTCTGATATTGTCAATTCCCGACTCTCCAGAGCCTCTATTTCCTTCTCTATCCTGCAAGCCAGATGCAGACCATTAACATGTTACAGCACTATCTGGGGGAAAAACAGAACTTGTATCTAAACAGAACCTGTCCTGTTGAGATCGAAACCTTCCAAGACGGTAGGGAAGAATAAGTCCTTGAGACCACATGGGCATCTCAATATCATAAGATTACAGTAAGAGATCGAGATTAGATTAAAATTAGTTGAAGATCAGTTTAACTGCACATGATATCTCCCCTAAGAGTATGAAGATGGATAAAAGCTTTATAGTGATCCAAGAGATTAAATTCTAATATTGAGCCTTCACAGTTTGAGCCTTCACAGGACATCTCATAATATCTTACAAACAGAGAAGCCTTCACAGTTTCCAGGACATCTCATAATATCTTACAAACAGAGAGTGAGTCTTTCCCTATGACATACACATATACCTATTATTATACACAGTCAGGGGTGTAGCTATACATTCTGGGCCCCTGATAAAATGTCACCCCACCATCTCCCTTATATTCTACAATTGTATTATTTTATGTATTCAAGGGCCTCTATAAAGTGTTGGGCCCCCTGAATCTGCCAGGGTAGCCATGCCCCCCTGTACACAATATGCATTGTTCTTACTTCTTCAAGATAGTCTTTCTTTCTCTCATTCCCACAAGGTTAATGTCTTGACATAATATTTCTATACCAACAATTCTGGGACTGATGAACAATAATAGGGTTCCTGAGTAATAAGACTTATTTTAGCCTTTTTGTTTGGTGATGGAGTGGCGATCACCTCTGGGAATCAGGCTAGTTTCTGCAGTTGTTGAGCAGGTCAGTTCGGATGATTAAAAGGGGGGTTTCTGCGGATCCCTTTCTCACCTCCTTTGTTTGGCTCTGAGCCCAGTGATCCAGGATAATAACACATTCAGAGGGACTGAATGCTCTCAGTATTGACAGATGTGTTTGTTGTTGCTCCAAGCTCAAAAAAGAAAATAATCATCCATACATCTATATTCTTGGCTCAGCGGCTTGCACTGTGGCCCTGCACCTCAATGGCTGGGGGTTTGAACCCTGATCCTTGTCTGTGGAGTTACATGCTTCCCCTGTGTTTCACAAATTCCCTGCGGTCAGCTTCTACAGTGCTAAGTAGGCCTGCCATTTGTCTTGCATATACCCAGGGACAAGATGATCTCTAAGACCCCCACCCCCACTTCCCGACTGTGCACAGGCCGCTGACTGGCTATACTGCACGCACAATGCATGTTCCATTAGCACGCGGCAGAAGAGCTCTCACTCAAAGAGCACACACTATTCAATAACTAAAAGGCTAGCCCCACCACCAAAATTCAACATCTTTTATGAAATACCTGGCCATAAAGTTCTCATTTTCTCTTTTTCATTTTTTCTCTCCATTTCTGAGCACCTCACTTTTGTTGAATTGCCATTTTGACAGTCAACTGGAGAAGGGAGGTTCTGGCTAAATGTTACATTTCTGACTGTACCATAGCGTGACAGATCAAATGTTTTTTTTTTTTTTCTTTTGAATTATAGGGATGGAAAGTAAAATTGTTTTTGATCGCTATATCAGTTAGACTACTTTGTGTCTCTAAAATTGCCCATAGCATGTGTATACATGTGTGATTATCACACATGTACAGTATATATTGTACAGCTGTTTCTACCACATTTGCAGTATTTTGCACTTTGGATTGGATGCCAAAACTGCATTTTTTTTCTCAGTACTTATGTGAAATGATAAAGTTGAGTCTAACTTAATCTAATCTGATAGTGTGTGCTTGGATGTGACCTGTGATTAACTGCATCCCATCCAGGATGGATCCCTTCTATGTTTCCTATGGTGCTTGGGTTAGACTCCAGGCTCCCCAGGATAAGACGACAGAGTCTTTCTTGAAGTGAAAGAAACAGCTCAGTCCACAGCTATTGCCCTTGATGAAGAGCTGGACTAAGGAATGTTTGGTGTTATTTTAGGTGGCATAACTTGATACCAACCTCGGACTTAACACTTTATTTGTGTAGACAAACTTGGCGCAAGGTGACACATTACGTAATGTTGCCAGGGGAACACTTTACTTGAAGTTGTCATCAATAATGCATTATGGATACCTTCATAATGCATTACAATGGTCAGTATAAGAATTAATAAACCATTACAGAATCTTCTATTGGTTATAAGGCATTATAGTGTTAATTATAATACTTCCTAAGCCCTCATCTATAATGCACTATAGATACCTTCATAATGCATTACAATCATTTGTATAACAATTAAGTGTAATAGTGCATTACAGATGCATTCATAAAGTATTATAAACACGGCTATAACTATTTATTACAAGGCAGGGGAGCCTTGGAGAGAGTAAGTTGTATGAGAGGCAAAGATCATAATGAGCAAGTAGCAAGGACAGAAAGAAATATAAAAATAAGAAATATGAAAGCTATAAATTGGTGAACTAAATGAACATAATTAAATAACTACAAATTACCTAGGGAAATCCCCCACAGTATTAAGAATGCTTTGTACTGCATTATGAAGGTACTGTATTTACAGTAAAGTGCATTACAGGTGAGAGCTTCATAAAGCGTTCATAATGCGTAATAAACATGGCTATTAACTAAACTTGTAGTCCAGTTACTCTGTGAGAAGATTCCAGTGAAAGTTTAAGTGTAGTAGCCTGGTCTGGGAGCAGTAACCCTGACAAGGTACCTGTGGATGTTTCTTTGCAGCACTCCTGCTTGTTTCTGTTCGTTCAGGACCTGTAATTTCATGGCCTCTTGTTCCTGCTCGCTTTGTGGACTCAGTCCATCCATCAGCCATTGCTCCCGCAAGGATTTTTTCTGTTTGCAGAGAAGGACACTTTGTGTAACTCAGGTAAGTGCTTGCCATTAGACAAATGCATTGCTGCCCAAGAAATTTAGCAAGAAATAGCCAGTCTAGACTATGTAATAAAATTGTTTGACTGAGAGTTTTTGAGTTTTATAAATTAATTTTGAAACCAGTCATTTCCCGTTTTAAAGCACAGAACATATCTGCTTTTAATTTATGAATATTTAAAATTCTGGAGCAGTGTCAGAAATAATTTTTTTTTAAAATGTATCCTAGAGTCAGTGAGTCAAACCTACAACCTTTTAGTTGTGACAACACAGTGCTGCCCTTGGAGACATCATGCCACCCTAACTTCCAAATTATTTAAAAATTCTATGTTTTATTTGTCAGTATTCTACCATTAGCTGAAACATAGAATTTCAGGTATGTAAAAAAAATCTTGCTATTCTAGAGTTTTTAAACACAGTAGACATAAAGTATAGCAGCAGTTACCGGAAATTCTATCACTGGTAACAGAAAAGCATGAAGAAACTCTGACGTGTGAAAAGTCAGGCCCCGAATGGCGAAAGGAAGTACCTTCAAATACTGTAGTTTCAGCTTCTCCTCTTCAATTTCTAACTTCTTCTTGACAATGTCTTCTTGGAGTTTTCTCTTATCCTAAAGTGAACAGACAAGGGCCAAAATGTCTTTACATCACTTCTCTTTGCCCTTGAGACCAAGGAGACGCAGCTTCCAGGAAATGGCAGGCCTCGTTCTAACAGCAGTTACGAAGGCTTGTTTTGGAAAAGGTAGCCAATGGGAAGCTGCCGCGGCCCACTCTGTCCGACAGGGGGACGAATGTCAGAGGCCGTTTTTCTGGGCTTTGGGAGGGGAGTGACACCACTGCTCAGAGATTCGACACATTCACTGGCTTCATCCCCTAAAAATACCAGCAGCTGCCTTTGACACATATGTTTACATATATACGACATTTACTGTACTAGAATGCGAGTGCCGTGAGGGTGATGAAAGGCCCACACATGTAGCCATAAGAAAATAGGGTATTAACTGTGTGAAGGTTATGATTGTCACTGTCCTCAAGGGTGACGTTATGTCCAGTGTACAGAAATAAGCTACTGAATGCTTTTAAATATATTATGTAAAGAGGAAAGCAAATAAAGTTTGTGTATTGTGGGTCGTCAAGGGAAAAACAATCTGTTGTTGGATTTTTTTGGATCGCCGTTGTCTTTCGTTTTTTGTCCGAAACAGCCTTCAGTATGAAATGATTCACCCTCGCAGAACAAATTATCAAAAGCATCCCAAGCCAGGGCCACCAACTTGAATGAATGCTCTGAGAACACACAGGAACTAAAGATGCAGTTGTGTTGCTTCACGATTTTTCTCCATCATTTAATAGTCATCTGCACAAGGACTTACTTGTGACCTTCAGAAAACACTTAATTTCAATATTTATTATATAAGTCAGATCATTTTTAATAATTTCATTCATCAGCACACACTTTTTGCTAGTTAATGAAGAATAAACATAAGCCTTATATATATATAATGAATTGCCAAATACATATAAAAATACCTGCTCCCTAATTTAATAAAACACTTTTTTAGGGACTGATATATTCACATCATTCCTTAACGCACATGAATTTTAAAATGCTGCTTTACCGTTATAGCTTGAAGCCGCTCTCTCAGCAAGTCTGCTTCATCCATAGCGACCCTGGAACAGAGAAAATGGAGTCTCCTAAGAAGGTAAGAAGGTGGCAAGATCAGAGCCAGTAGCTGGGTGACCGTGGGGCTGAGGGTCTGTTGGGATGGGACGGAGGTACTGGCCGGTTTATCTGACGCTGAAGCAGACAATGGGAGTGTAGTTTGGGCAGGAGTTTGGGGCGGGGGCGGGGGTGGGGTTAGCTGAGGTGGAGGCCAGCCGAAATACCCAGCATGCCTCACTGACAAATCAGGTGTCAGATTTGTCTCAGTAAAGTTGCATGAACTGTACTGTGGTATACTGGGAACCTGTCACTGTCTTCTGTGTTCACCTTCCATGCTGGCAGCAGTAACAATGTAGGGGAAAGAGTAACTGCTCTTTTTATGAGAAATACTCCAAAAATATCAGCCATGTCATTCTAGGGTTAAGAGGAATTAACCCTCAGATAACCAAATTTTTATGAATTATTTGTGAAATATTTACTTTAAATTCCCAGGACCAAAATTAAGGCTAATTTAAATGGCAATTTAAATAAATTGGCAGCTTTTATATTAGAATCCCTTCAGTTTCCCTTACTAAAGGGCACCATAGAGCAGCTATACTAAAACTTTGATCGAACCCATTAGTATACCACTAATAGTAATAGTACTAATACTAACAGTATAATGATCAAATTTGACCTCCGTCTTATAGGTACACCAAACTCCACCTTTTACACTTATATAAAGGTACCAGCGTAGCATTTCTTTCTAGTGCATAGCCATGACTGTATCTCAGCCCTGATCCCTTATTTCCAAGGTCAGGAAGTTTTCAATGTGACTGAAAGATCAAGTTTGTTTCATGAGGCCACAAGCATTAATGCATTAAATTGCAATGATCCATCCAGCCTAGTTAATTTATGTTAGCAGTCAAGGGAGGTGTTATTTTTTTGTCCCGACTTCATATTTAATTTAATAACACTGCTCAGAAAAAAACTTGTGTGAGGAAGATATTAAAACTCCACTGACTGGGGACCACAATCTTTATGTTTTGCATGGCTTGAACAAAAACAAGACATGAACAAAGAAAGTCATACTTATAACCTCCTGAGACCCGACCTATTCATTTATGTCCATTGTAGTGGACATTGTATTTTTGCATTTATTTTTTCACTGATGTTGGGAAACGTATTTATTCTTGTTGTGCACTAAAGAGGACATGCTGTGAAATTAAAATAAGAATAAAATGAAAAAATCTAAATTGTAAGATGTCTGATTTCCTCCAAAGACAAATAACCTACAATTGAAGGACACTTTTTTCCTCGGGTCTCAGGGGGATAAAGCAGTCGCAACATTCTGGATTGAAGTAACAGGAGAAAAAGAAAATCGTGGAATACCAAAATGCATGCTGTGCACTAGATATGTTGTTTATGGGTAATTATAACAAATGACATCATCTCTCCTTTTCTGCAGGCTTTCAGGTGAACTGTGAAATCTCCAGGTCACGTAATGGTACAGATATTACGCGTGAAGCTATTCCTGCATGTTCACTTTCTAGTGGATCTTTTGTCTATTCACTGAGAAGTAATTTTAATATTTCTAAATAAATAAATAAATAAATAAAGTGATTTGCAATTAATTAAACATTGCCAGTAGGTAGCATAATACATAGTTAAGGTTGCTGTTTGTAATTGTAAAATGTCGGGTTCAGATTTGTGGTGTGTTCGCCTTTCAGCACGGTGCTTAAACTACTCCAGTGCGGTTTGTCTCGCAGCATAAACAAAGTGTAAGTCACCTTGCGTAACAGGCACTGACTGGGCCCACCACGTTTATAATTATACGCCACCCGGCAGTTATGTCACAGTGAGATGTTAGTTTCTGTAGCACCAGCGTGAGATACTGACATTTGCAATCTACGCTAGTCACATGGCATCTCAGCATTTTTCTTACTAACGGGACACACACTGTCAGCCTGCTGTCGGCAGAAACACTGCATTCACGCATATATGCAAGAGGAACAGACACGCCCACACATACACAGCTGGTGGGAGCTGCAGAATGGCTGTGCATATCATGTTGCATCAAATCACCGCATGTTATGCACCAAACGTGGTGACCGGGAGTGTCCCCCACCCCCCATTAAAATCTGACATGGAAGGAACCATAAAGCATGTAAAAAATAGACATAATCTCTGCTGAAGCTTTATGAAATGTAACCAGTTAAACTAAACCCAGTTCTTAATCATTATCAGTGCTCCACCTCAAAAGTGATTAAAAGTAAAACAATCTGCCCATTTTTCATATTGATCTGGTCCTTAATTCCATGTGCTTGTCTTCTCTGTTTTATAAACCATCTAGACATTCCTAGTTTATCTGTCCAAAGGATGGTTCTAAATTGGTTATTTGACTGTTTCGGTGGAGATTTCCATTGATCTGACCTCTTGGATACAGCATTGACCCCCCATGGCTGCATAACTTTGATGAACTAATGATCCAACCATTGAATGACCTGCTCAGAGCTCTGGGACTCTGGGTATCTGTTAGTAGGACAGTTCACACTTAGGACTGAGTCTCTCTGGTTTCTGTGCTGTATGGACTAACACATTCAGCACAGGACTTGGGAATCAGTCTTAAAATATACAGCACAGGCTGAACAAAAAGAACATACAACTAACAATGTATGATAAAATAACAAATTTCCATAAAAGTCAATAAAACATTTTGCAACCCACAAGCCCTTATAAATTGAATAAATCGCTTAACCCTTTTCATGTGAGATTTACAGTGTATATAGGTTGAATTTATGTAATACTGCCGGATGAGTCACTGTGGGATGTGGAGAGAAGATGAGAGTGGGCGTGAATGGGAATGCAGCAGGGAAACGACCTACAGAGAAGAATTCTGTGGAATGAAGGGCATTTAATCAATGTCATGGAACACTGGGAAGTTCCAGAACACATCTGACCAAAGGTGCTTCCCCTCTTCCCTTTCTTTTTTCACGTTTAGCATGATAAACTACAAGTAATTACCAGCTCAAGTAACTCAAAAGCTCTGACAATATATTTAACCCATATCACTCCCGTAAGATTTCCAGCTGTTTAAGTGTAGAGAGATTGTAAGCTGGTTTAGACAAACACATCAGATGCAACCGAATGTAAGTCTGCAGATAGAGGTGGGGCGGGGAGGGGGGGGGGTCTTAAATTTAGAGATGGCTGTGATACCCTCACCTGTTCGCACCGAATCCGTTTCTAAGCCTGTGCCTGGTCTAAAATTAGCCGGCCACACGGCTTTAATGTCAGCAGATGTGACACGGTGGCTCTGTGCGAGCCCCCGCAGCAGAAGGCTTCTGGCGGGTGACGTCGCCGTTAGGGACAGAGTCTCCATGGCACAGAACTCAAACGCTGCCCTGAGTAACCCTGCAGTTAATGGGGCGGTCCGTCGGCAGGCCGGAAGGGCCACTTCCCGGGTGAGCCGCACGGCGACGCCGCGTCTATAAGCCACCCTTTCTGCCACATCTTTGATTTCATGGCCCCTCATTAGCTGCTGCGATGCTCCAGTGATGAAAGGCATGCCACATGTCACTCACCGTTTCCTCGACCCTGCACCGGCATCACCGCTTGGCTGTTCCAAGTGTGGGACGAGGTTTTTAAATCT
Organism: Paramormyrops kingsleyae; assembly: GCF_048594095.1. NCBI lineage: Eukaryota > Metazoa > Chordata > Actinopteri > Osteoglossiformes > Mormyridae > Paramormyrops > Paramormyrops kingsleyae. The sequence goes on along the minus strand of NC_132811.1, from coordinate 13,952,092 downwards.
GCCTGTAATCCGATCGCTAATCGTTTAAGTGCTAAAGCATTGCAACTGTCAAACTAACTGGACAGTGATTTGCGAGCTCTGTACCACCTGTACTTGTGAAAATGACAGATACTAACTGTGATACGCATAAGTCTTGGGTCTGTTACAATTCTGTAATTCCAAATGCAGAATTTTTCAAATGCCTTGAAAATCAGTTTCAATGGTACAATTTTACGAGTACCCCAAAAGGAAACTGTCTTTTTTAGAGCACCACTGTGTAACACCACTGTAATACAAGTGACAATTCCTGACTGTGTGACTTTCTATGCTGAGATGATTTACATGGAGTGGTCCTGCGATCAAGGGAAAGTGTTTTTTTTTTATCTTAAGTCCGGTGACAAAAGGTCTGGCAGGCCTCCTGCAGAGGAATTGTATGCTAGAAATAGATGCATGCTTAAAGGGTTATAAGCGATTATGAAATACCCCCTAAGGTTACCATTCATTAGTTCATTCATCATGCAAAATAAGAGCATATTACTGTAACCTGGAAAATGAGACAATGTGCCATTTCTGGTACCAATTAACAGTTTATAAGGGTTGCTGTCTATCTACTATGTTTTGTATCAAATTCTTCTCGGAAAGCGGAGATCCACAAAGCTACATAGAGCCAAATTGAATAAGACCGAAAATAACCAAACTCCACAGAAATCCCACAGACAAAGGCACTCACCGAATGTGTCTGAAAGAGTCGGCTTTCTGGGAGGTAAGTACAGGCAGTCAGAGATCACTATCGTGCAGACGGTCCCACATCACCAAGCCGGGAGTTCAGGTAGGCTGAGGGTTGAGCCGAGGTTACAGAAGACAGGAGGGTTGCCCTCTCTCACCAGCGAAAGCGGGGCGGGTTCTCCAAGAGGATCAGCCCTTCCCTACCGCCGAATCCTGTCGGATCCAGGCTGTTCAGCCATGTGCGAGTCCACATTTTACTGCCAGACAAATCCGCACCCCCCTCAACCCCCCCCCCCCAACCCACATAGCCACCTCCACACACACACGCACACACATACACACACTCAAAGTTGGGAGCCGGTTGCTTTCTCTTCCCGCTGTCTGTGCAGCTGTCCCCCCCACTGATGGACTTGAACAGGCAACAGCACTAACACACAACTAGAAGATCGCCCCCCCCCCCCCCACCCTGAAAAAAAAAAATAGCTCTAAAAGACACTGGTGGTGTAGCAAGCTGTGCTGATTATCCAAACTTTCATTATTTATTCTCTAATTACATATGGATGTGTTCTGGCTTGCATGTCATTAGCACTTTCAGTCGGCATGATCTACAAAGACATTCACACGGGACGTGCATGCATTGGTGCAAAAACACACAGAAACAGTACACCACTATAATACAGCGAAACTTGCTATGTAATATAGTAAGGCTGTATTGTTAAATCTAAAGCGTTATTTAATACATTTTATGAAGCAATATTGATAAATGACAAGGTAATTTGAACTGACATATAATTATATAATGATTTGTCTTGTAGCTAGCAATGGTTATTCTATAGACAGCTTCCCCTCGAATAACCTGTCTTCATTTACCTTGGACCAGTGAGGTTTATATTAAAACTGCACTGGCTATGTGGATCGTCAGTAGATAACCATATTAGTCACATCGATGCTGAGAGCTGCAGGCAGGAGGGGTATCCATGGCAACATGAAGAACTCTCCAAATGCTCACTTCTCCATAATCTAAAGATACTACATAGCTATACAGTTACAAGCTGTTTTTTTCACTGGATACTAAATGTCATGTACTGGTAACAGTGAGAAATCTTGAGGTTATTTCAACTATTCTTTACATGATCACACGCTAGTCAAAATATATTTGCAAAACAAAAACCCTGTAAGATTTTGGAAAATTAGGTATTTGGCTTATATCAGACTTGTTTATGCAGCATTTCAATGGCTTTTTTTTCCCAAATTGGACTCCAGAATGAGGAAGAAGAATAACTAAGGATTTTTAATAAGTGAAACAGTGTGAAATTCATATTATTGCAAATACAACATTTTATTATTAAGCATGATGTGTGTGATTGTGTGTTTATGTGTGTATTCGCAGGGGAGGAAGAGCGGGGGAGAAGGAAGTCTTGCTGCAACCCCCACCTACAGAGAGAGAGAGAGAGAGAGAGAGAGAGATAAGCAGGGGGGGCATATGGAGAATGGGAATACTGTACATCCTAAAAAATACCCGCTTATTTGAAGGTATTTTAAAGCTACAATATAAATAATAAATGGCGCAGGTAGGTGGAAATATATTGTGCAAGTCGGATACAAAATACTGAATAAATATCATAAGGGACTCACACATAGAAGGGATTGTTACTGTATTTACAGAGTTAAGAGAATGCCAAACGTTTTCGTGTTTGTAATTCCTATTTGTGACTTAATTGGTCCGTAGGCGTAGGGCATTTTGCATCCTTGTATTATGCCATTAATATGCATGTTGTATTATCTTAGATTCCTTATTACAACTGTACAGCCTATTTTAGGAGTATGGCGATATTCGCTTTAGAGTATTCGTATTATAAAACACGTTGCTGCTAATTAGTTTTCTGCTAATCGATTCTTGATGATATTGTTGATCCAGTACAGGATTGCGATGAGCTTGGTGCCTATTCTGGGAAGCAGAGGGCACGAGGTAGAGAATATTGCGGATGGGATGCCAGTCCTTCTTATGACACACACATGTTCTGGGTCTGCAGGAGAAAACATACCGATGACATACGTACACAGTAGGGTGAGTGTCAAGATCCCAGCCCATGTAATCACTGTGCCACTATCTGTAAACTCACCTTCTGTTGTATGTGATGCTGTCTAAAATATTTAGGCCTTAGAGTAAGAATGCAAAACCAGATATCAATTAACTTCGTTAATCCAAAGAATTTGATATGGGGCAAAGCTATGAAGATAGCTGACTAAATGTAAGCAATATTCTTAGCAACATAGTATGAATGTAACGGCATTAGAGGGGCGGAGTCCCTTGTAAACATTCATATCAACATTCATTCAGGTGGAATGTCGCAAATTTTAAATATAGCTATTCAATGACCCCCCCCCCCCCCCCATCTTTTTTTTCTCAGCTAGACAATTGAAACTGATCCATAATGAATAGTGCTATGAAGCTGGGTTAATGCTTACAATTATGGTTAGCTTATATGCCAACTCTGTTCCAATTTGCCCACCTATACAAATGCAAAATAAGAGGCTTTTACATAAATACTCTAAACTGGCTGTGAAATTTAAAGTTATATGAGTTTAAAATATACCACTTTTTCTGTCCCGGCGATTATGTAGTTTAACTTTACAACTATACAAGTTCATGTAAATGACCATAAAATCTATTAGCACTTAGATACAAGTGTTGCAAGATATTCAACACTACTTTTATCATCATGCAGCATATCTACAAATTTTATATCTAATAAATAATGAATATTTTGTTAAGTGTCAAGCCAAAAAAATCTTTGCTAGTAATTAAATGTGTGATAAAAAAAGTCTTTGGTTGATGTTAGAGCGTAACAATTGTTTCTTGTGTAATAGTTTTGGACCATATTAATTGGAAGAAAAGTTTGGAGAGATCCGGTAGCATTCTGCTGGAAATAGTGTAGCTCCATAGATTTTTGACTGTGTGTTTTTGTGCCCATCCACATTCCAGCCTATTATCCAGTGTTGGGTAGTGCTAGTGCCTATCCAACGGGCAGTGCCATCCAGGGCAGCCGTCCATTGCAGACACAACTGCACTATATGGGAAATGTTGAGATGCTAGTTCATCTAGCTACGTATTGTTTGGACTGCAGGAGAAAACCCAGGGATGACATGCAAACTGCACACAGACTGTGGAGGTGGGACTCAAATCAGCAACCCAGAAGATGTGAAGTGACAGTGCTACGAATCATACAGTATGAGTGTGTTTTATTGCTGCTATGGGCAATTATATGTATTCATACTGCAAGTACTCTGAACATGCTAGGTTACACATTTGTATACATCTACCATACAGACAAGTACTCTGAACATGCTAGGTTACACATTTGTATACATCTACCATACAGACAAGTACTCTGAACATGCTAGGTTACACATTTGTATACATCTACCATACAGACAAGTACTCTGAACATGCTAGGTTACACATATGTATACATCTACCATACAGACAAGTACTCTGAACATGCTAGGTTACACATATGTATACATATACCATATATACAAGTACTCTGATATGCCAACACTAGAGTTGCTTGTTAGGAACAATCAGAATATAATCAGTAATCTTAAATCGCAGTGTAGTTGCTGATTTTTTACACAGGGCAAATATATTCCTTCATTCCTTCCATCCATCCATCCATCCATCCATCCATCCATCTGTAGCCACACATCCAGTACTGGGTCAAAGTGAGCATAAAGTATATGCCTGGAAGCCCAGGGCACAAGGCCAGGACAATAAAGCCAAAATGCGTTACAGGATATAGACTCATTTTAGAGATTCAGAGACCCAGTTCACCCAATTGCACAATTTTGGAGTTTATCTCGTAACTGGAGTGTACAGAGGTGGGATGTGAGATGAGGCAACGGTGCCCACCCCCTGAGCCACTGGGCTCCCCGATGATATTTCACTTTATTCCTTAGCATTGGCTTTCTGTCTTCCACACATCAGAAAATCCATTTATAAAATAAAACATCAACTAATGACATGAGGACACATTTCTGAAAAGGACAACTACATATATAAAATAGCCGGCGTCTATAAAGGTCAGCGTAGCTGTCACATGGCTGCGGTGGAAGGTCTTAAAAGCATTTGCCTCGACACAGTCCCTGGGCTGCCAATGAGCTCCACTGTGACAGAATGCAAGCTCAAGCAGCGGTCAAGCGCAGAGGGACCCCGACATATAACATCCAGGCTTGTCCAGCTTGCACTATTTACGGTCACCTCAGCAACGCGACCCCCACCAGCATGCCGCATTCCCCACACGCCTCTTAATTAATGAAAATGTATTCAAAATCTGTCATGGCCGCCGTCAGCATCCTGTCCCTCTCAGCGGTGGAATTATTCACATTCGCTGCTTCCTACTCACATTCTGTTGTAGGAGCTGATTGCGCCGATCAATCTGAATGTGATTCCGGAAAAACAAGATGCTGATTTGGAAAGGAATTAGTGCTGTATTATAATTCCTAGAAAAAAAAAATGCCACAAGGCTGTTTGAGAAACATTAAGTAAAAAAAAAAAGCAACTAAATGCTTTTAAAATTCATTTTGGTCTAGATCATTCCTTCAATTTTGGCTCATCAAAGGGCTGATCTCTGCATTTGTTTCTCTAAGCACCTGAAGCTATTATTCTGGGACTTTTTTCACTTCAGTGCTTGGCAACACTTAAAGTAAGTGTCGGACTAAAACAGCTTTCGCCCACTGAGCGCATTTCCAGACTGAGCGTCTGCCTGGACCTCTGAGTGTCACACACAGGTGTACGGAGACAGCAGAAACCTCAAAAACCATCCTGCGGATTGTGGCGCGGCAGAGGACAGTCAGCAAACCACTCAGGCCATGCATCTGCTTTGCGGTCCGGCTCCCTTGTCAGAAACTCCGGACACATGAGAATGTGACAGCTGAGACCCACACAGGTCTTGATGGACGAGGCCAAGTCACACTGAAGGAAGCCAGGAGAGCTGACAGCTGAATCACTTAGGAATAGGGAAAATCGGGTATTTTTCAAACCAGTGTTTCTGAGAACTCAAGCTGCTAAACACGCATTCAGCCAAATACAAGCATATATTGATAAACTCTCCGGGCAGAGCTCAGAATATATACCTCTATTTGTATCCTGTCTTTACACTCTTGTCTCAAACATATTGGCCTTTTAGTACTAGATAAGCAGGTAAAAAATTGATTGATAGGTGGATGTTGTACTGGCACTTATCAGGGGGTGAGCAGTGATGAATGAATGAATGATTCTTTATTGATTTCGGTGGGGAAATTCTCTTTTCGCCCCATCTTGCTCTTCATGAGAGGAACTTAGCAGCAATGAGGGATAAACCTGAACCTAACTTCACACACAGAACCCAAAAAGTCATCTTATTCTCTCACTTATTTTTATTCTGACCGCTGTCTGACACAGATGGATCTCTGTATAAAACTGTAGAAAAAAACGTACCACAAACTTACAGCACAACCCTAAATTATTCCTGAACCGAAATTACACTAATGAGAATTAAACAAAAACTCTTTTTGTTCATAATTACAGCAAATGCGGTCTAGTTGGTCATTTGTGAAAACACATTGTTTAAGTTTCCTTATTGTAGATAATGAGGTTTTGTTGTGTTTGCATTTTAGTATAGAAAGTACTTTTATTTGTGTTTGATATAATACATGTATTATGTATTAACTTACTGAGTGTTCAATTTAAAATTGTATCGTTGTTGATTGAATGACTATTGAAGCTTTATTTGTCTATTTTCGGTTACACAAGCAGTTTATTGTAAAACATTAACAACAGGCCACACTTCAAAAGACAAAAATTCATGTTGACTGACAGAAGAAATTTGTTGGTTTTCATCTGGAGCACACAGACCACAGTCTCTTTCAGTTCCTGCACTTTCCAGGATGTGGCTTCCTATATTTAAACCTAAATCTGTGATCTCTGTTCAGTGTTTAATTTCCTGGTGTTAATTTGTATTTGCACTCCCATCCACAGCATCACACTCACGGCTCTTGTTATATTCCACCCTCCCCTCCTCCCATCTCCAAAGAGAAAAGACTAGCGTTAGCACTAAATAAGGACATCCAAGTAACAATCATGCTGTGATTTCTGGTTAGCAGTGAAAGAAATGCATACTAAATTAGCGATTTTTTTGAGCTACAATCACACTTTTTTTCCAATTCACAATGAAAGAAATACACGCTAAGTTAGTGAATTTTTGGAGCTAGGTGCTACAGTACATTAGAAATGTACATTGGATGCAATTATCCTGCTCTTTATGCCATTATTTACACTATTACGGTAATATTGTTTATACTAGCTGTTTGAATTCTTGATTTTTTTTTTGTATCCTAATAAAACTCTGCATTAGTTTAAATTTAAATTGTCTGTGGAGTAATTTTATTTTTGGTGTGCTATAATTGTAAATTACACTGTTCATCCATTTTGAAGGGTGAAAAATATATTTTAAAAAGGAGTTTGAGTTTATTCAACATATTATCTGCTTCAGAACTGAAGCAGCAGTATTCTTGTTTATGACAATTGTTAACTGTTGTCAGTAAATATCAGTTAGTGAGACAGGTGTAAGAATATCTGTCATTCTTTGATGTCTGTTTATTTCATATTTATTTTATAGTGGGTGTAGCTGAATGGGTGAAGCTGTCTTGAGACTCTGAGTATGCAGCATTCTGGAAATCATTTTTCAGACAAAATGCAGTAAGCCTTATAGGTGGAGTATACACTCCATTAGCCAGATTAAACACCATGCCTGACTTTTTGAAATTTCTTCGTTTATAATGTATAATGTGAGACCTCATTTGGTTGGAAAGACAGGCAGTGAAATGTGACTGAGCTTAAAGTTTCCGTCGGTGTTGTGAGTAACTATGTGGGTGAATTCCTTTTACCAGAACGGTGATGAAGGGTTCAGAGGCGGTTGCCAAGGGCAAAAGTGGTGCTAGATAGTCACACAGTGGTCTGAATTTTAAATAACTGTCTAATAATAGTAATTTTAAAAAGGTATCCAGCAAGTGCTGAAAGACAACATAGAACAACCATTGTGTAGATTCCGAGAAATTACCAGTGTTTATTAATAAATAAAAACTTAAATCATCCCATTATTCAGAAGTGTGTGAAAACATCTAGATTTTTAAATCCAAAAAATATTATTTACACAGGCTCTACAGAGATACCAATAAACTAACTCAAATATTAAATCAATCAACTCAAATACCAAAGTTCTCCTTGACCTAACCATTCCAAATGAACCGAGAAATGAGTATCACTCTTCTGCTTGTTGGAGCAGAACTTACTCGGCATATAATCTCTAACCCTCTCCCCATATGTTCCAGACAGTTCATAAATTCCATCAACATAAACAACAAGACCATTCAACAAGATCTCGTTGCATTATGGGAAACACTTAAGAATCAGACATTTTTCATACAACAGGCAAACTGCAAAAGATATTACTTTTCTTCCATCTCCTCTGTGATTACCTAGCATGTTCCTCAAACAGATAAAAGGAAATATTATTTAGTTTATTTATCTGTTTAGCATCCATTACAATGCACATACCCAATGGAACATCACTGATATCTTTCTGCGGTCATTTCGGAGGTCACTGCAATGACTGTTACCACCACCTGCTTCTTTTAGATGTTAAGAGTAGGTGTTCACAGCAAAATGTTCACTGATATACCAATATGTAGCTGTGTCTCAAATGTATATGTAGGCATATGGTGAGGTTAGAAATGTGTTTTTAAACATAGCACAGTAAAAAAGCAAAAGATGTAGCAAACAGCAAGTAAAACAGATTTTCAGCTCCTGCATTTCTTCTTGGCTGTTGAAATGAGACACTCCTCATGAAACTTTTTTAACAGGATAGTTTGAAATAATCCCATAATGTGAGTGTATTTACTTAGTGTTTAGCTAATACAATTGATTTCCATCCATCCATTTTCTGTAACCGCTTGTCCTCTACAGGGTTGCAGGTGTCCAGAGCATATCCCAGAGACGATGGGCGCAAGGCAGGGAACAACCCAGGAGGGGGCGCCAACCCATCACAGGACACACACACACACATACACACACACACACACACACACACACACGCACATGTAGGGTAAACATATCCTTATGGGGACTGCTCATTCATTTCAATGGGAAAAATGCTAACGCTAACTATGACAACCTTAACCCCCACCCTGCTCTAAGCATAACCATAAGTAACCAAACAAAATACAAGAGTTTTTGCATTTTTAGTTTTTTCATAGCAGTCACCGATTTTTATAAAATAGAGTTTTCCCTTATGGGGACCAGGAAACCGGTCCCCATAAGGGGAAAAAAATGGATATTTATCACGTTATGGGGACATTGTGTCCCCATAAGGATAGGTAAACCCGCTCGCGCGCACACACACACATGCACATGCGCACACATACACACACATACGCACAGACACACACACACACACACACACACATGTACTGGCAATTTGATAACTCCAGTTAACCTCAGCATGTCTTTGGATTGTGAAGAAAAACCAGAGTACTCAGAGTGAACCACATGGCACCATGGGGAAGACATGGAAACTCTTTGGCAAAGCCTTGAACCCGGGTGGTGTGACTGCACTAACCACTGCACCTCCACGCCACCCCCCCAGGATTGGCTTATTATACCTAAATTGATTCAGTTAGAATAGAATGAAACTGTCTGCCCAGCCATCCACAAGGTCTGGAATATCACACTGTCCACCATGCCAGCCCAGCGTAGCTGCATTTTGTAGTTATCACTTTCTAATTCTGAGAACAAGAGCCAGCTGAGCACAAGTGGCTTTTGAATTACAGGATATATGAAAGCTGGATGTTCCAGTGATACAACATTTCCATGAGGGGGGAGGGGGGTGGATATGAATGCACAGGTCTACCCACGCAAAAAAAAACAAAACAAAAAACCTCTCTCTTTTGTGATAAGAGAAGAGACAGTCTGGGGGGAGGTTTTATACTGTATGTAGGATCAAAAGCTAGCAGTAAGTGATTGTGTACGCCACAATGCCCATCTGACAAAGTGGGACAATCACAATTTCAGCTCCAGCAAATTGGACCTGTGGAGAGTAACACTTACTGCAAAATGAAGGACTACCTGTGGGATGGGAGACATAATGACTAGATGGCTATATTTCCCTTTTCTTCACTAGCTAATGAAAGGCCAAAACAGGCAGGGAAAATAACACACTGGCCCACATCTCAGATAGTAATGTGACACGTTATTGCACATTCCAGATGAACCATTTTTTCTACTGTCCACTGCCTTGCTGCTGAAAGTCAGGCGATATTGCCTGACTGCCTCTATCCCATAGACTCACAAAGGCCAGACAAAGCCAAACAAATGAGGAACACTATGAATAGTGCAATCACTGACCATTCGCTCGAAAATATGCATTTTCTACATGACATGGGGTGGTTTGTGGCGCTGTGGGTTAGAACACTGGGCATGTCATCAGAAGGTCAACAGTTACAATCCAGCTTTCGGCAGAGTGATTTTACCAATGGGCACTTAATCCCCAAATGCACCAGTGACAGGGTGAACCTGCTTCCTAGACTGTATCTCCCTTTGGATAAAAGCTTTACCAAACAAAATATACATAAAATATAAATATTAGTTACCATCGTCATAGCCTTTACTCATGTTATTTGGAGCGATCCATTTCACCATTCATTCACATACTGTAGGAGACAGCATTTTGTTTAGGGCAGGGTACACAATGAATGGAGACCAGTCTATTCTTTAATTATAACCAAGTTTGACCCAGAGATCCATATTTAATGTTTCATTGTCTTCGCTTACAGAAGCTTAGCACCTGATTTAGAGTGACAATTTATGTTACTTTTATACAGCCTCCAATTATGTTGCAAGTCACTGTGATAAATAATGTTTGAAGTTAGTCTGAGGACCCAAGATTGTTTGAATTCATAACTGGTTTAATGAGATTTTGGATTCTTGCAAGGTCCACCAACACACAGTGGGAGGGGAGGCAGGATTCAAACCCCCAGTCTTATAAGAGTGCAGCCGCAGTGCTGCCCAGCATGCCACCTAGCTGGACCAAATGTAATATGCAAAACTTTAATATTACAACATCATACGTTTCATTCCTCTATTTAAGGGCTAAAAGTACTAAATCAAACCAGATTCATTTTAAATTCCACCTGAATTTTACCACAGTCCTAATAGTGAATGTAATCTATGTGACTGATGGAGCGAAGAACTGGGGGGGGCACCCAGACCAGTGCCAGGGTAATTTTTGGAGCATCATGAAGAATTCAGTGATGAGCAAACAGGAAAATATTACCTACTAACAACTACTTAATGTGAATCAATGAAACTTTATTAATAAAAGCCTGAATTACATCAGAGTTATATCTGAGTTTTTCAAAAACAGATGGGTATTCTACCCCCAGCCACAGTTCTCCCTTGTGGTCCTGAAGTTAGTGAGGTCAAATAGGCCTCCAGTGCATCAATTGTCCTGTTCTTTGGGATCCTCTGCTTTTATTTTTTATTTTGGCACATTATTCTCAGACACATGAAATGAAAAATGGTGCAATGTGACAGTTGGCTGCCTTTTTAGACAAAGCAAATTTTATTCTACTGAAACACATTAAACACTCTGAAAAGCATGATTTAAAATATAGTTAATAACAGAGTGCATAACTATTATAACCATTCTTTTTAAATTACAGAAGGAAATCACTCAGTTAAGTCACCACCCTAGCTAAAGAAAAAGTGCCTTAGGGTTGCCATGGCAGCAAATGCAAAGCTCCACTTAAAACTAAGCAATAAGCCGAAAGCTAGAAGGCAAAAGTACTCCGTGTTTGTTTCCTGGGCTTTTAATAACTTTAAAGCATCCTTTCGTATGCGCGGCATTTTCTATTTTATAATAATGACGAAAAAAGTCAGTCTTTTTTGTTAGGGTTAAAAAAAGCAGATTTTGCAAAGATATTACAGGCAAAACGTATTTTTGAACGACAAAGTATTAATTTAATTAATTGCGAAATTGCGAAATGTTTATTAATGGGACCGTACGTTGTTTCCACATTGTTTTTCAGCACTCGGTATCAACATATACTGTAACACCACCTACTTCTGCTTTGGGCAGCGCTGAATGGGCTGAATAAAAAGCTCGTTACTGACTAATCACTGGTGTACTTGTCACCGTGTGGTTGTTCTGGTCAAATGGGTTGTTGGCAGCCCCTCTAAAGGATTCCTTTAGTAATTAATGCACGTCTTCTGTTCCCCGTCTGCGAAGCAAACTTTTATTTACCCTCATTAAACACAATGGGGGCATGTCATCCTCGTAGCCAGCGGTTACAGTCTTAGGCACTGGCGGCATGCTGACTTTCAGCAGCCCTGAAAAACTAAAGTTTGTTAGACTAGTCAGGCAAAAAAACACCAGTGGTGCTCTACCTGGTGAAAATTCAGTCGAAAATAAATATATGCATTATTAAGTGGGTCTTCGATGTTTTACGAATTGGAATGTATTAAAATGTATTTCCAAATAAGCCCGATTAACACATTGAAGTTTGGGACCCTGCAAGAAGTTAAACAAACCACTAATTACATTATCACTAACATTCGATTAAAACATTTTGCTAAATGCCAACATTGGAATACCTAACTATTCACTACTGTAACCCACCCAGAATCACGCTAACAATGGATGCCATTATTATTTTCAATCACCAACAGATGGCAGTAAATCCCAGCTGATGTTTCAACGCACAGACCATAATCAAGAATTGCCTACTGATGAATTTCAGCATTGAGCCAGGTGTTGCAGATGTGAAAAGATTAGTTTTAACATTTAAAATTTGAAATGTCTACCCCTATGAAGTAGATGCAGCTCATGTCTGAGTATTTTGTTTTGTCAGTAAGGTCCACAGACATCTGCTAGTCATCTGCTTAAATAAGTCAAAAAAATTGAAAATGTTAGAATGGGCTGGTTGCCAACATAATTTAAAAACCAGCTGTCATTACGCCAAAAGAAATTTTTTTATTTATTTGTTTAACTGCAGATAACAAATAATACGATAGTGATGACTTCAGGGTGTTACAGGATACGGGTAACTAGGTTCGCTCAAATCCCATGAAGCATGATGACTTCAGGGTGTTACAGGATACGGGTAACTAGGTTCGCTCAAATCCCATGAAGCATGATGACTTCAGGGTGTTACAGGATACGGGTAACTAGGTTCGCTCAAATCCCATGAAGCATGATGACTTCATGGTGTTACAGGATACGGGTAACTAGGTTCGGTCAAATCCCATGAAGCATGATGACTTCAGGGTGTTACAGGATACGGGTAACTAGGTTCGCTCAAATCCCATGAAGCATGATGACTTCAGGGTGTTACAGGATACGGGTAACTAGGTTCGCTCAAATCCCATGAAGCATGGCACACATACAAATAGGGGTTTAATCTGTCCTACCTTTGTGCTCTTTTGGTTGTGCAATCTGGTACCTCAGGCGAGGTCTTTCAAACTGAGCTACACATAAAGATGTGTGAGGTCTTGGTCCTGATAAATCTGATAAGTTGCAACACATAGATACATTTTATTTGTTTAGCAGACACTTTATCCATAGACTTTAGAGAGTTGTGGGTCTTGTTTGGAGGCCCGACGGTGATCACAAGCACAGCATGCTTAACCTTCTGAACCACACATAACCCCTGTTATACAAAAACTATGCTACGCACCAAACAGCATGCATTCCCAATTATAAATCACAAACATTGATTATGTGGTGGCTCCATGAGTAGAACTCTCACCTGCAAGATGCACGTCATACTTCTGTTTGCTTGCTTGACTTTCCTGTTTTCCTTCTGCATTCCAAAGACAGGTGGATAAATAAAATGGCCATTGTGTGTTCTTTGTCACAGACTGGCACTCATTTATATAGTATTATAGGAAGTATCCTTGGACATGATTCCAAAAAAGGGACTATGACAGATGTAAAATGTATCATGTTGGCCATCATCATAAATATGTTCCCACCGATTTGAATAATATGGGTAGATGAAGAATCTGGCTGTTATAGGGCCTGTGAGGAGAGTGGAGAAGGTACTTGCACCGTCGAATGTGAGCACTTCCTATGGCAGTGTTGCCATGGTGAATTTGTAGAAAAGCAGAGGGGAGCAGTGGTTCCACCTTGCGTTTTTCGGCTTGTCAGCCGCCTCTGCATTTGCACCATTCTGTTAAATCAGACTTTAATGCACAAACAACTACACACACACACACCAATCAGGTATCTACATCTTTATGGGGACTCTCCATTCATTTCTATGGGCATAACCCTAATCCCAGCTATGCCGACCTTAATCCCTAACCAAACCTATCTTTAAACACAAACAATCAAACAAAATACGAGACTTTTGGTGTTCAGCTCTTTGATTGCAGTCACGATGTGTGCGTGCCCTGCAGTGGGTTACCCCCCCCCCACCCCCCCATCCTGGGTTATTCCCTGCCTTGCGCCTGTAGCCAGCAGGAAGGGCCCTGTTACACTAAACAGGATGAGCTGTAACAAAAAATGGACAGATAAAATTTATAAATAAAATTTATAACATAAAATTGTCTCTAGAATATTAGAATAAGAGATGTTTATCACATTATGGGGTCACTATTAATAACAATAATAATATCAGTTAATTAATTAATTAATTAATTAATAATAGTAATAATGATAATAATAATGGTTTATCAGTCTTGTAAGAATATTGGGTGCCTGGAAATGCTGAGCTTAGATGCCAGTCGAGACTCCTTCTATTGTCTTCCTTTCTGGAATGTGTTTTTGTTTATTTTGTCCTGCTCCCCTCTAAATCCAAAAAGGAAAATCCTGTCCCTAATAAGCAACCCATTCCGAGCCACACCCTCAAGTCACATGGTTATAGCAGCACACCAAAAGAAAGTTGGGGGAGGAGGGTCCTTACAAGTTAAGCATGTACAGGGGTTCCAAAAAGTGGGGTCATGAGGCACCAATGGGGGGGATCATGGGGGGGGGGGGGCGGTAAGTTGTGAGATTATTTCCAAAGTATGTATCAAAAAAATGTTGCCCCATTCAGGCAGCAAAATTGGGGGTCATGGGTCTCTGGGACTGTTATTTTGGGGGTCATGGGCTACACGGTTGGCGATCCATGTTATAATACACTGTCTGAGTGAGCTGACTGGCATTGTTGGGGATCATCATGGGCTCCATCACTGTATTCCACTGTTTCAGAGAAATAACAGCGAGTAAGTAGTAATTCCGAAACTGTCAGTCTAAATGTTACTCTTGCACATCATTGGTAACATCTGGCATTATATTTGTCAAAGCATGAAAAGAATATCCCGAATAAGAAGCAAGCTAGATATGCTTGTTTAAAAATACAATTTTCAGCACAATAGCTTCATCCTGACAGTGACTAGCTCTGTATTAACATTTTAGTAATCTAGCTGTCATGTTGTGGAGACAAGTGCAAGGTAGGTGCAAAGGTAGGTGCAAATTAGGTTGTACTTATGTAAACATGGAAACTACTTTATCATTATGCTATAAGATGTAACTTAATGTGCACAGTTCAGTTCCAAGAATTATAAGATCTGGCTGAAGTTCTGGCATGAGAAAGAAGGGTAGATAATTGGGGTACGATTAAAAAACAAATGCTTCTATAATCCTGGTAATTAAGTGTGAGAAACTTTGGCTGTGTGAAATTGTGCTGAAGATTGCCTAGAGAATTCTCCGAGAAGTAAAGAGAACAGGGGCTGCTGACATTTTGAAAGGTCTTTGGTGTTTTGTACGATGGTACCAGAGTCCTAAACCTGATCTAAGCTGAGATGTGCTGCCAGTCAAAGGAAGTGAGGCTGGCAAAGGTGTGCTTGCATAATGTGGGTGGAAACCTTCAGGTAGCCACATACTGGTCTAAGTGGTCAGAAGGTTTAAGGGAGAGACTTATTATCCATCAGTGTAATGCAACAGAGCTTGGGTTAGACAATCATTATGAGGTTCTAATCACCATAATAATGCAGCTGGGTGAGGAGAGACAGGATTACAGCTAAGAGGTTGGATTCTTGGCTTCCATTTGCATGATGGATGCATGGATAGATAGCTATGCTGGTGGTCATGCATTGACTTCAAACGTCAGAGGTCATGGTATACCATACTGCAAAAGTTATTAACAAAAATTTATTCAAGTTGATGACAGAACATCTACTGTAGGTGAAGATACAAAAATTCAAATGGAGACCTGTGATGTACAAGGTGGGAAACAGTGATAATTTTTGTATATAATTGGAATGGCAGCGCTAGGCGATTTCCTAGGGTATACAGACACACAAGCAGATGCTCAAGCACAGAGCTCTGGTCGACTCCTGTAGAGAGATAATGAGGTGCTGAAACAGAGTATCTCCAAGTCACCAGGTTGAAAGAAGCACAAAGTTTGGAGTCAAATCCAGTTATTATTTTTCTGCTGATGCTCATCTTGTTAAGTGAGCAAAGTCATTCTGGACAATGACCCATAATTAAGCAGCATTGGGGTCAAGAAGGATGGGTTTATATTAGAGTGGAAGCTCTTAAATATGCAGTTTTTGTGAAAAAAACAAGGACGCCTGCCCACCAGTGGCTGAGTTTATTCCTATTTCACAGTAGAGAAAAAAGAATAAGGAAAAAGCGTGAGAAGCAGTGAGGGAGACTTCATTATCTTCTGCAGTCCAATACATTTTACAGCTAATGAACATGAAAGATAAGGGTCGTATGGGAAGCCCTTTTCATTATACCTCCACAACCAAAGCAGCAGCAAGGTATGGTGAATGACACTATTCATCTTTCAGGTTCAGATTTATTGTTAGTAGTATGCAGTAAATACATGAGACTTACTTAAATTCAGACAAAATCTCTGCTTTTAAGTCAAGGCTTAAGACGTACCTCTTTAGTCAGTCTTTTGGATAGTAAAATCCCCTTTCCTAAGGTGAATGGGAAATCTGGAGGTTCATGGTGATTTAAGATTAAAGGTGAAAGGGGGGATTGGTGCTGTCGTCCCACCACTCTTGCCGATCACTTAAGCTGTTGACGGTAGTTTGGCTTGATGCCAAAACCCCTGGAAACCCTCATGTCTGTGCTTCCTTCCAGGTCTCTCTTTTAGCCAGGCTGCCATAGTTACTTCAGTACTGCCGGAGGTTAGGTTAGGTGTAGGGCAATAACTATCTTCTCCATCTTCTCTTTTAGCCAGGCTGCCATAGTTACTTCAGTATTGCCGGAGGTTAGGTTAGGTGTAGGGCAATAACTATCTTCTCCATCTTCTCTTTTAGCCAGGCTGCCATAGTTACTTCAGTACTGCCGGAGGTTAGGTTAGGTGTAGGGCAATAACTATCTTCTCCATCTTCTCTTTTAGCCAGGCTGCCATAGTTACTTCAGTACTGCCGGAGGTTAGGTTAGGTGTAGGGCAATAACTATCTTCTCCATCTTCTCTTTTAGCCAGGCTGCCATAGTTACTTCAGTACTGCCGGAGGTTAGGTTAGGTGTAGGGCAATAACTCTCTTCTCCATCTTCTCTTTTAGCCAGGCTGCCATAGTTACTTCAGTACTGCCGGAGGTTAGGTTAGGTGTAGGGCAATAACTCTCTTCTCCATCTTCTCTTTTAGCCAAGCTGCCATAGTTACTTCAGTACTGCCGGAGGTTAGGTTAGGTGTAGGGCAATAACTCTCTTCTCCATCTTCTCTTTTCCGAGCTGATCCCGAGCCGACACTACACCGCCTGAACCCTCACCTGGACTCCTTGGAGATAATTACATGGAACCAACTGGGACTTTAAAAACTATATGGAATAAAATAAATGTCATTGTAAATGCAGTTCCATGCTCCCCGGTCGCCCAGAGGAGGATGGGGTCCCCATCCGAGTCTAGGTTCCTCTTAAGGTTTCTTCCTGCTAGAGGGAGTTTTTCCTTGCCACTGTCGCCTCAGGCTTGCTTGGTGGGGTTCGGGCTGGTTATATGTAAACCGCTTTGAAACAATGACTGTTGTTAAAAGCACTATATATCTAAAATTGAATAGAATTTAATTAAACATGAGTATCTGGTGAGTTTAAAAAATAAAAAGCATGTTGCAAAAGGAAGACTGTAAAACATTTGGGTAGCATTAGTATGTTTATTGAATGCTTTTCATGTTGTACATTTGTCAAGCATCCTTCAAGGACTCATATATTTCAGATGCATATGCACAGTGTACTTGCTATTTTAAGTTCTGAGTGGCATTTTTTCATTGTGAAAAGAAAAAAAAATCAGAATAAGAATTACAAATTAACCATAGTCTGAAACTCCCAATCTACCCCCTGAATGTGACCGTCGGCAATATATCACTTTGGCCCTGTATGACATGAAAAAGCTGTTGATGGTATGTAAGGTTTGTTCAGATAGGCAGAGGTTGTCCTGTTTAGCTGGTCACACAGAATGTTATACATTATAAAGGGAGTGCATGGTTCAGTGGGCTAAGCCTCTATGCCTGTGATCAAAAGGGCACTGCTTCAAGCCTGGCCTCAGCAGCACAGTCATGGGTCTTTGACCCCCAGCTCCCTGCCCCTTCACTGTGACCCCCCTAAGCTTGCTCTTATCTGTATGGAGTACAAGATGGGGAAAAGCAAAAAGAGAATTTCCCCATAGGAATTAATAAAAAATTGCTGTTCTCTTTTCTTTTTGCTTATTTCAGACAGAGAATAATCTGTATTGAGGTGCATTGAGAGTGTAGATGAGGTATTTCCAAATTTACGATAATTAGGTATCTGGCAATGAAGTTACAAATTTAACAAAGTGTGGCTTTCCCAGTGGAATCTCCAAAAAGTCTGAAACATATGAAGCCATGTTCCAGGGATCTGGTGCCACCTGTCACCTGCCAGATCCACCACTGGATAAATGCTAGAAAGTCTTACCTTTGTTCAATACAAAACAGGAAATTAGTTATCCTGCACTACATTCATTACATTCTTTTGACCTAATTATTGGGCCCATGAACTTTTCACCTTTGTGTTGAAGAAGAACAGACAGTTTGGTGCAGAGAACATTGCGTTTTATAGCAGAGATTCTGCGGGGAAAGCAGAGCAATGAACAAATATTTGTCTTTAGAAGTCATATACTTGAAGATAATAAAAAATGAGAATGGGATGTTTGACAGCTCCTGTCTAAATGTCTGAAGAAGGTAAAATACCCACAAATAAATTGTGCTATTGACTTTCTTCAGCAAGAATGCAAACAATTCAGCAAGTAATTTTTATATTGGCCAATATAAAGAGCTATAAAATTCACCATACACATTTTTAAATCTCGAAACACCACACACCGGAGATGTCAGCTTTCAAAGCGCACCGCTTCCTGTGATGGTCACAGGCCAGACAATCTTACAGTGAATAGGAATTCTTCAGGGTGTCAATACGAAGTAATGACACCCAAGATCTTGCCCTTCACTTCTCCACTGAGGAAGAAAGTGGAAGTTGAAATTTTTTTTTTTGACAATTTGTGCTTATTTTAAAATGTTATTTATTATTTAATTAATTATTTCACACTCTCCTAAATATTATAGGCAGAGGTGGTAAGTTCAGTTCTAGAAAGCGAAAATCCAGATTTTGTGTCAACCAACCAGTTGAGTGACTGTGACTCTTTATGCTCACCTGCTTGGGTGAAACAAAATCTTGTTCTGGTTTTTTACTTCTTGGATGTGAACTATCCACTGGCCATTGACTTCTTGGTGTTTTGACAGCACATTTCTACCCTTAACTGTGTGAATGGGCGGTGTGACGCCTCATTGGGTCACAATGTCACCTCACACCTCCAAGAATGGGGTGTAAATCCTGTCCCCATTCTGTGTGTTTGACATATGCATGTTCTCACCATATTATGTCGATGCTTCCTCTTGCAGTCTAAAAGCATACGGTTAGGTGAATCGGTGCCTCAAAGCTGGCTGTGATGTGTGTGTGTGGCCTGTGATGAACTGGCATCCCGCCCAGCAGGTCCCCTGCCTTCTTGGGATAAGCTGCAGGCTCACTGTGACCTGGTACTGGATAAATGGTTATGGAAGACAGATGGACGGTAAGTATGGGGGATATGATTTTACTTCAACAAGTAACTGGTCCTCACTTTTATTTGTACCGTTGGACTCAGTTTGGACCTCCATATTGCTTGAGTGTGGTCTGCAGAGTAAATAACAAAGGGTGTATTTTGGATATTTTTTTTCAAACTATATGACTTGCTTACGTCATTTATTTTTCAATTATATTTTTTCTTTCATTTTCAGTTTATTTCTGCTGTGCAGATTTTGTTTGATTCTTTATTTCACATCACTGAAAAATCTCTTATCCGGGGCCTTACTACTGTAAGTACAGATTTCCCCCGCTTTCCAAAAGTGGAATGTTCCCACAAAATGGTGTAAATTGAAGAAGCAAATACCATTAATTTATATGGGGGAAAATTTTGAGTGTTCCTAGACTGAAAAAATAGCAGATCATACCAACTAACACATAAAATCTAAAATAACAGTAACGTAAGGTAAAAGTAGGAATGATACAATACAGATACTGCTGATATAAAGTAGAAATAATAGTAGTTTCTCATACAGAATCAATACAATCATGCGTTAACAGGGATACGTTCTGAGAATTGTGTCCATAGGCTATTTCACTATTGTGAGCGTGGTTGAGGCTACCTACACAAACCTTGGTGGTATTGCTTACTACACACCTAGCTATATGCTTTTGTTTAAATAATGATACAAAAGCAAAGTGGTTTAAAGCGAACTTTCGTAAAGTGGTGGGTGTTATTGTGTAATTCACCTTGTGAAGCTTTTCTTAAGTACCTCAGATAGAGAAGTTGAAGCTTATTTGCTGTATTGAATGCAGATATCAGTATTGCAGTTTACTGACTGAAATATATAGCATCACTTCCTGCTTTGTTGTTTTGTTTTTTTTTTTCAGTTTTGATTGCTGGAATTGAAAGGCCAGTCATAACTCCTCTATGCTTATCGTAAAGAAAATATGGTCTGTGACAAAGTTTGGTACAGCAAAGGGATAAAGGACTTCTATGCATTTATTGATTTTGCATGCTTTTGTATTTCCATTTCTCTGAAATTGACAGACTTTGACAGTGATGCACACAAATCATCGTCAACTGAAGGTAATTAAATGACTGCAGTTAATTATGTTGACAGCCAACATTGGCTTTAATTATTAAAGAACATTTTATTATTATGGATATTGTAAATGTCTTTCAAGTTAAATATCTGTCAATCATAATTAAAGTATTTTTTTAATTATTATGTCTGTGTTTGCTTTTTGCAATAACAAAATTAACAATGAATTATACTTAATCTGCTACT
Organism: Paramormyrops kingsleyae; assembly: GCF_048594095.1. Classification (NCBI taxonomy): domain Eukaryota; kingdom Metazoa; phylum Chordata; class Actinopteri; order Osteoglossiformes; family Mormyridae; genus Paramormyrops; species Paramormyrops kingsleyae. Next base: position 13,930,990 of record NC_132811.1, on the reverse strand, counting down.
GTATAACACAGAAATTTCATGTACACAAGTCCATTCAAATAAATGTATATTGGAAATTGAGGGGAAATACTGATATGATAGAGCCCATATTTTCACCTCCTGTAAATGTACACTACTCCCCTTCTCCTAAAGGGGGCAAGAGAGAAATGCAGATGAGAGGATTCTGTTTCCCAGATTTAGCTGATTTCTATGCAGGCTAGAGGCATCTAGCTGCAGTATAACTGAGGAGCAGCTGCACATCCCTGAAGCTTGAAGAACCAAGCAGGGACCAGTAATAACAGCTGTCGTTTTTCCACACCCTGTCTCGCTGGCCCCCCCACTGTATTTATGACTGAGCCCAGACTGCCCAGGTGTGCCTGGGAAATTACTTAAAACCTTCGGCCTGCTGTCATTGGCTAGGGATGGTCTGCTGTCATTGGCCAGGGATGGTCTGCTGTCATTGGCCAGGGTTGGTCTGCTGTCATTGGCCAGGGATGGTCTGCTGTCATTGGCCAGGGTTGGTCTGCTGTCATTGGCCAGGGATGGTCTGCTGTCATTGGCCAGGGTTGGTCTGCTGTCATTGGCCAGGGTTGGTCTGCTGTCATTGGCCAGGGTTGGTCTGCTGTCATTGGCCAGGGTTGGTCGGCTGTCATTGGCCAGGGATGGTCTGCTTGAATGCATCACACTAAATATTCAGATTAACCAGATTGGACCGATACATCCAGGCTGCTCCTCTATTTAATGCTGAAAAGGTCAACCAATGACACTTCGGTCACTATGGAAGCGCTGCGTCGTAAACGAGATTAGAAGTGCTGACTTGATGGAATCTTCACTGATTAATGTTAGCTAGACCACCAATTTCAGTTCTGATAATGGAAAGTACACTATATTGATATCAACTGGCTCACAAATACATTTATCTATCTCTAACAGATCTTTTCCCCCTGAGCTAGAAATCAATAGTTGTTAATGGTACAGAATGGCTACCTATGACATTATTATAACAGTGTTATAATGGAAAACAACACTGATATATTGTTCCTACAAGAAAACATTTTCATTTTCTTATTTATTTTATGATTGTCAAGCTATTTTTTCATGTTATAAGTTTTATCATGTGTGTGTGACTTCTTAGTGGAGTGGTTTAAGTATACTGAAATTGAAAGCACAATTTAAAGATTTAAACCTTTACAAATGCATATTTTATTGAGACAAATGCATCACAAATATACCTCAAAGCAAGTTTAGAATTTTTCTTTTTAAAAAAAAAAAATTCATTAAAATGTACACAACTTTGACAGCAAATAAATAATTCATTACACATTAATCTTTAAGTAACCAAATCTCTTAAAAGGCGATTATCTTGGCAGTGCCATTCTGTGTTACAATCCAAGTACTGAGGCGTATAACAGCATCGAGCTGTCAATCAGACATGATTAGCACTCAAACAGACCTTCTAATCTTCATTTTTAATGGCAGCAAGGAAGAGGGTCATTAGGTTGTAAGTCTCTCTGCATATAAGATGCTATGCCAGTAGCAACAGAAGTAATCTTACAGTGCCGTTCCATCTGTTACCCAAAAGCTAAAAACACAAATGTCTGCATGATGCTGATATGATGATGATATTCCATCCCAAATCCTGGTTTTTAAATAAAAGTGAAACACTGTCCACCTTCACATCGCTAAATGTAAAAAGAGCACACCTTTGGTTCCAGCAAAGCAAAGGTAGGCTCGTGTTTGTCACTAGGACTCGATTATCATTCACCATTGTGATTGCAAATTACCAATGCTAGCTAGGAACATGTTTTGTATATCTTTTCATAGTTTTAATCCGGTGAAAACGCCACCGAATAATTACCCATGATGCTTCCCTCCACCCCCTCCTTGAACGGACATCTACTGACGCGTTTCATCTACTGAATGAGTTTCAGCAGGAGATGCTCTTGATGAATTCAGGTCGGCTCCTTGACCCACTTCGGCGCTCGCGATGCTAATTACATACGACGATGCTAATCGGGATGACGCTCCCTAAGTGTACCGGCTATATGTTCCTATGAGTATAATCAAGGCTGTTACGTTTAAAATGAAAGCACATAAAGAAGAAAAGCCCCACATGGGGGTTAGCTGTGCCGGCAAACAACGCTGGAGGGGCTGCTTTTATCAGTGAGATAAAAATGTGGAAAAGTAGAGAGCCGTGAATGTGAGTAATTGGCTGTGTGAAGTGCTTTGAATAGACTAAAACAGCCCTAGGAGACGTTTCCTTGATGAACAATGAAATACATCTCTGGATGCACCCAACGATGTAATGAAACAAGCCCATGTCTGTGTGTGACCCCTGAAAAGTACCAATGACGGCGGTCTTACGTAAAATTCCTGCTGAGAGTAAATGAGATCATTACATAGAGGGAACATAAGGTGGTGATCAAACTTCATAAATCCTGATATCTCATGAAAGAAAAATAGGAACAGATATGTTTTTAAAAACTTTATTAGCAAATATGTATCTCAACAGATCGACAAAAGCATGAGATTTGTCTGCAAGCCCTAAAATATACAGTAACATAATACATCTGTTCTAAAGCTGTTGTATAGGGCAGGGGGTTGAGAGGAGGTGCTTTTCACTGACCCCCTTGAGGAATCCATCTCGTCGTCTGGCTATGCCTTGTTTCCAGCACAGAAACAGGGCCGCAGACATTGTACAGTGCTTGGTGGGAGGACCATCACAGTTCCTCAGTGTACACAGTGACAGATAGGTTACAATCCACAATGTAACACTCACAATCTCTCAATCTCCATCGATGCTACTTAGTGTCAAATCCAGTATCCATATGTGACATAATGTGTTCTCTGAAATAACAGAATTGTACAAGTACTAGTATGGAGAGGAGATGTAAGAACAATTGATAGTTTAAATATTATATATTTGTAGAAGTGGAGGAAAACACTATAAAAAACGTTTAAAAACCCTTTGGCACATACATTAACAATACGGTATCATTTAAATAAGTAATGTTTATGTACATTTTTGGATTGGTACAACATATGAGTTAAATGGTAACATAAACTCATTTCAAGTCCTCCTTGACGTATCTTGTAAAGGCTAATACTCCAGCAACATTAAAGAAATATCGGTTGTTGCAGTTTTTGACAGTGGGACGATTCTTGGTCCAATTTACATGCAATCAACCAGATAATCGGCATTATCAACACATCAAGCTACTGTAATTTACTGCTTGGGTCCATATTTAGTGTTTTCCTCTGGCGGACTGCTTTCGAACATAAGAGCAGTTTGCCAGTGTTTTAAAGGGGACAGTGGTCATGTGATCATTTAAACTGATGACAGATAAGGCTTCCCTCCAAAAAGGCCCTGGGAGCGAGCGGAACTCGGCCAGCTCTGCTCTCATTTTACCAGCAAGATGGTGCCTGAAGGAAGCTGCTTGACAAGTATTTTCATCTCCGGACGACACAGAGCATATCCACCTTCAAGGACACATCTTTGTGTTACAGAGCTGTGCAAACTAGCGCACCTCTCTGCTCTAAGATCTGGAACATCCTGAATAGGACCAGAGACACGTAGGTCCGCAGAACCTTTGCAGGAAAGCCTAAAATATCTAAGCTAACGGACGTTAGCTTATCTTAGCTGAATTAACTTGGAATGATCAAATGGTGCATACTAAATACTTGCATTTTTCGATTGGAATTTCACCAAAAGCCCAAGTGCTAAATGAGCCACTAGGTTTTTGCAGAAAACGTACCGATATAAAGGGAGAAACGGGAAATGAGCAAAGTGGGGAGGAGAACTGTCATTATACCATACACCCCCCTCTCAAAAGTCAGTAGAGTGCAGCAGACACATTAATTAACAATTTAGAGGATAATGAATGTGAAAAGGACACAACAAAAGCCAGCCGTCAGAGTATGTAATACCCCATGCGGTTATTTTTAAGAAATATATATTTTGGAACACATCTGAAATTTGCCTCTATTTGGATGAAATTTAATTTAAGAGAGCATCCTAATTAATACACTTGCTAAAAAAGTCTTACATTGTATTTAAAACCATCTGTGAAAAAGTATTATACAAACACCTTTTGTTCCTAGAAAGGGGTTAGTTTCCTCCGCTTGAAGCATTTTATATTGCAAATTTAAGGTGATTTCATGTTTTTATGCAAGAAATAACATTTAGCTTACATTTAAACTGTATAAAGGACATGACACGTTTGAAAAAGTGGTTCTTGTTAGAAGCCAAGCCAGGAAACTGTGTATGAATCTTGTGGAGATTTAATGGTGAGGTTATTTCGTTTGAAAGTGGATACGCACACACACAATGCTCTCAGTTTAACTGTCACTGATAAAAAAATATTTAGTGTGACATTCAACACAAAAATAGCATTACCCCCGAGACTTCTCAATGTACACGTGTCCTTTCATTCTATTGGACAGAGGCCATTTTTTACCTGGCACCTGAGTCCATCTGGACATGCTGACCTATCCCAGAATCCAGTGCTTCTGCACTGTGGATGTATTGCAATGTCTACAGCAGAAACTACGATGAAGGTTAAGAGCGCAATGCCAGACATCCTTAATAATAAACTTCTATGGTCTTCCATGCAATAGCTCTGTTTCTCTCTTTCTGAATACATGTCCATATACTGTAAATATATCGAGTGTTACAACAAATTGGTTTATACCTAACAATAGCCAGAAGAATCACTAAAAGATCTACAGTCTGACAAAACGAGAAAAAAAAATTGGTAAAACCATAAAAAAATAAAGCAAAGCTGAACAAAAATGGAATTTTGGCACAATTGAAATAGCTTCAATGATTTTTGCAAAATCACATGTACGTGATGTGTAAAAGAAGTTAGCTAGCTGACAAGTTCACCATAGCGCCAAGTTTGTGATGTTGCATTAATATACAGATACACATCAAAGATCATCATGCACAAGTGAGCCTTGTGTCCATCTGGTACTGGCTTGATTGTACATAATATTGTGGGTGGACGCGAGAGCACCCAAGACCACATATAAACTTTGTACAGGGGGCCACAGATGCAAGGAGAGATCACCGACCGAAAGCTTGACTCTGCGAGGTTCCTTTATAAAAGATGGTCCTGGTGTTGTCTGGACTGCTGCCTCTCTCGGGGATGAGGATGACATTCCCTTTTCTCCTGAGGGTTGAGTCCTGGCTGGAAGCAATGGAAAGAGTCTCGGAGGTCCCCTCTGCCCCCTCCACTGGGGTCACGCGGATGGTGGTGACGGCCTGGTGGTGGAGATGCTGACTGCCATCCTTCGGGGACCCTGAGCTTTCCGAGCCTCTATTCAGGTTGTTGAACTCGTATGACTGCCTTGGGCTGACCCTCTCCTGTGAGTTCCACTTCCAAGAGCCGTCTCCATTAGGTGTCGGGCCCTGCACCACCGACCTGTTGTTTTCTGGGTGGGCCTCTACTCTCACAATATTTACCGGCTCCTGGTCTGTCAGTGTCTTGTAGCGTATGGATCCGGTGCAGCTGACCGTGCTGCCGCTGGAGCTCTTGGGACTTCCCTGGAGGAGACCTTGCTGCTTGGACAGGGCGATGACCTGCATGATCCTTGGCTGGCTGCAGGCCACACTCTTTTCAGCCATGCTAAGCCACTTGGAGCGTGTGGAACTATTCTTTGGGGACATGTTGTCACTCTCCTGAGTCTCCTCGGGGATGTGGACCAGCTGGGTGGAGCTGGGACGGGACGGCATGGACACCCTGGTGCCTCCTGCGATGCCGCTACTGGTGCTGGTTGCCAGTTTCATGTATTGGCTCGCAGGACCCTGGTGGTCTCCGTTGATGCCCACACCTGCCGGCTCAGAGTTGCACCTCATCTCCATGGACCCCTGTGGGGAGTGGCTGAGTTCCGTCTCTATCAACTGCAGGGATAAGTTGCAGGAGTCGTTCTTGCTCTTCCACTGCGAGAGCAGCTGTTTGGATTGGTTGGCGTCCATGGTGGCGTGCATGGTGGCGTTGCGTCGGGTAGGGTCCTCCAAGGCTGATGTGTGGACCCTAGGGAGGGTGTTGAAGGTCACCATGCTCTCTTTGCCCATAGGGACCCTCGGGGTGATGACCTCCACGTTGGCAGTGGCTCTCTTCAGGTTGGTGAGAGAGCTGGTGTTGCGCTGGTTGCGGCTGATGAGGCTCTCGGGCCGTGGAGGATTACCGTTGCTGTTCGAATTGCTCTTGATCGACAAATGGCGGACCGATTCTTGGCGCTGGTCCGTCGGGGGCTGCTGGACTTCACGAGGTTGCGTCGGCCGGCTCGAGAGCTCCTCGCCGGGCTGGAAGTTGCCGACAGCATAAAGCCCCTGGTGACCGTACAGAATAAACACTGGTTATTCACAGCGCTGCAATCTGGCCCCTGACAGCTTTGCGCCAATGTTGTCAACAGAACACTTTTAAGTTTATCGCCTGTGAAAGCTGTTGTGTCACAGCGGAAGAGAAAAAAAAACACCCATTCAAAACAGAAGGAACATTTATATACCCTGTGATGGCCCAGCACCTTATCCAGGGTCCTGCCCTGGTCTCTGTGTCCTGGGATAGGTTGCCGGCTAACCGTAAATTTGCACCCTATGAGTGGTTATGGATGATTTATTGAAGGATGGAAGGATATACAATTAGAAGACCACACATTCTACTTTGCTTTTATGTTCTGAGTGAAATGAGATTGTGAAAATTACTGGCCCGTGTCCTTGAGGTTGAGCTTTGTATTTTAAAAACCAAAAGGGCATTTGACATTTATTTGCAAGGCAGGAAAGGGCTGGACTCCTGTAACCCAAAACAGTCCTCCAGCTGTCCAGGAAGCGGAGTTCACATTCACAAAGAAATAATGCCTTTTTTCAGAACCAAGAAAAATTTGGAATTAACCACCATTTTTCAAATGGAACGGAAACTGCCCTGTTCTGGTGCAGGACTTGCTTCTTGGATTTTAATGATTGGCTATGATTTAAAAACATATAAATACCAAATCTGGTGTAATTGTTCAGTTTTGAAAGTTGAGCTCTCCCTAGCAGATCTGCATGCAAGCTAATGAATACATTTGCATTTACAATGACTTAACAGATGCTTTTATACCCAAAGCCACGTACATTTCAGAAGGCAGGGTCAGCCAGTCCTTGAAGCAGCTGAGGTTAAGAGAGGCAGGTAAGAGCATGTGCTGATACAGCACTCAACAAACCACCTCAGGCATGAGAACCTGAGGGCAGCTCAGCACTGCACTAGTTCAAAATGGAGTTTTTTTTCCGGTGGCTGGAGTTCCAATCCTGACACCAACCCCCAAATTTTCCCTGTAAGTGGGAGAACCTCCTTGCAGGGCTGGAGTAACGTCATACCCAGGACAAAACAATTGCAGGTGAAGGGCCTTACGCAAGGGCCCAGCAGAGTAGGACCGCTTCTGGCACTCACGGGATTTGAACCAGCAACTTTCCTATTAGTGGCACAGATCCCAAGCCTCAGAGCCACCACTCTGAGGTTAAGGACCTTGCATAAGGACCTAACAGTGAAATCACTCTGCCAGCTATTGGATTTGCTTTTGCTCCTCCGCACTCATTGATCCCATCTCCAGTCCCTCAGTCGTTCCTCCCATCTTTGTCTCACGTGGTTCTGTTTGCCGTCACCATTTTTGCCGCAGACAGTCTCATAGCCCCTCCATACACCTATAGGTTTAACCGAAGCTGTTTTTGGTTTCCTCACATTTCCCTGTTAGCTTTGAATTAGCGCCCTTTGGGTCACTGGTCGGTATCATTAACTGCCCAGCTAAGCATGCTAAGTTTTAGCACGGAAGGAAGCCATTCATTTATACGAAGAAGACCTACCAGGTAGACGGCCATTCCCCCTCCGATGAGGAAGCCGAGGTAGACGTCAACGGCGTGGTTCTTGTACTGAGTGATCCGTGTCAGTCCGCATATGATGGCGGACATGACGAAAGAGAAGACCAGCGCTGGTTTCAGGAGCCTCGAGGAGTCAGTCAGTGTCGCATTAAAATACATCTGGAGCGCAAAGGACAGAAGTCATTCTGATAATGTATATTGCAATTTTTTTTTTTTTTTATAATTTAGTGATTAATTGTCATTGTCGACACACCACAACAAAATATGTTCTCTGCATTTAACCCATATATGACATAGCAGGGGGCAGCTAATTCAGCGCCCAGGGAGCAAAGCTTGGGGGCGGTACCTTGCTCAGGGTACCTCAGTGGTGCCTTGCTGGTCAGGGATTCAAACCTGCAACCTTTCAACTACGAGTGCACTTCTCTAAACATTAAGTCACCACTGCCCACTATATACATGTTATATATATATATATATATATATATATATATATATATATATATATATATATATATATATATATATATATATATATATATATATATAAACACACACACATTGTATACATATATGATTAATAATGAAGCTATTGGTTGTTTAAATAAGGAAGTTTATGGAATTTTATTTACTCATTGACGGATTCATTGAAATTTGATTGTCTAATTGTTTAATTTTAATGTACAGCTGTGGAAATAATTAAGAAACCAACATACGATTTTTTTGTTCCACTCATTTCTCAGTCTATGGATGTGTGTCTGTGAATAATACACTTTTTTTTTTTTTTGCAAACTGCATCCTGGTTCTTCTCTGTTTCTCATTAATGAAGGGCTTCTTCCTCGCTTTATGGGACTTCAGTCCTGCTTCTAGGAGCCTGATACACACTGTCCTATCACTTCACACCTGCACTTAATGCTTCCTGCTCCTTTTGGTCACTAGATATCCTCCAATTCACGAGAAACTGTCGGATAAGTTAACCGTCATCTCTGGCATTAGTAAGTCACTTCCGCCCTCTACCTGGCTGGGTTCTGGTCGTTCCCAGTGTTTCCAGCTTCACTTTGTTCTTATGTGCTGCTGTGAAAATTTGGACCAGGAAGCAACCTGCTGCACAGCGTAGCCTTCTGCCAGCAGAACCACAATTAAACCAGGATATAGAAATGCAGATTTGCTTAATAATATAGAGTGGTCTCTTAATTTGTTCCATGGCTGTATGTATATGTCTTTAGATTTACTGTAATCAAGCAATATTGAGCATTATACTGTTGTTTTTTTGTATGACATGGCTGTAACTTTCATCCATTCTATTGCACACACTACGCTGTAATGTTGCTGTGATTTTTCCAAGTCTGCCCATGTGCTTTTTTCTAAATTACACAACTCTGACAGATGAATGCCTACAGTAGCACTTCTGCGAGGTTTTATTCTAGCAGATTGCAGCTTTCGGGACCTACACCGAATGTTTCAATGTGGCAAACGGGGGGCTTTGGTCACTCACCGAAACATACACAGCGGCGAAGGCTGCCAGTGTGGCATGCTGGGATGGGAAGGATTTCCTGAGATGGAAATGGGGAGAAAAATTACAGTGAGAATGTCGCTCACGGGAGAGCAACTTGCGGGATTCTCTTCCCTCCCCCCACGAACCCTGGAAAATTGATCACGGCAAGGAGGGGTTCGAATCACAACAATGTGCACGCACGCCAGACTGCGTTTAACTGCGATTGGAGCGGGGCACTGTGTGTGCACTCTGCCATAAACATCCATTTTTGAGGCCCCCTCGGGCCCAGATTTGTGTGTGGCCGCACGCGTGTGACATTTGGTATTTCCCTTCCGCGTTAAACCAGCATTCCCGGTGATTTATCGTCGTCATTTACTTTAGCGGTGACAGAGAAGGCAATTACCCATTCAGCACACAGACAGCTCCTAATCAGAGAGCTTACCCATAAACAGGCCGGATTTTTCGCTCGATTTCATAAGGCGCAATTAAAAAATGCTCCTTCAATCAAGAATAAGAAAAATAACATTTCATAAGATTTATATTTTTATGTATTCCAGTGTATCTTCTCAACTTTCTAATATTTCAATATAAATTTAATATATTATATATAAATGACTACCTGTCCAACATACTTCTAGGTAGTCATACAGAGGAATGCCTTAAATGTGTAAATATATAAAATTTACAAGAATCTCAGAAATCTTCACTTAAGTAATCTTGCGGTTGAGGTTATGGTCACACTGAGCTGTGAAATGCTCTGCTTGTTTGTGGTTAGCGTCTTCGCTTCTGCATTTAATTTAATGCCCCATTTCAACTCTATCTGTTCACCAGACATGGAAAGTCATTCAATTAATTTATGATTGTTTCAATAAGAGGGAAGGAAGAATGGAAGGTAATCAGTGGAAGAAAAACGTTCAGAGTATCATAGTATCCGTCACCTGGTCCCTTCTGTTCACCCGAAAATATGTCATCTTTGGATTTTTAATTTCATGATAACATACATGAATAATGCATGTTCGGCATGAAACACTTTCATTTATCAGCAAAAATCCATCTGTAAACCAATCTGTTTATTCATTCATCCATCTTCTGTAGCCACTGGTGCTGTTCAGGGCCGCAAGGAGTCCGGAGTCTATGGGCGCAAGATAGGGAACAACCCAGGATGGGATGCCAACCCATTACAGTGCACATTTACATGCACAGCATTTACATGCACAGCATTTACATGCACAGCTACGGACAATTTGGTAACTCCAATAACCTCAGCATGTTTTTGGACTGTGGGGGAAAACTGGAGTTCCCAGAGGAAAACCCACAACAACATGGGGAGATACGTGCAACACACAGAGCCATGACAGAGACTCGAACCCTGGTCCTAGAGGTGTGAGAGAACGGTGCTAACCACTGCCCTGCCCTGTCCGTCCATCCATCCATCCATCCATAACCAGACCATCAGGGGACTTGTACTCACACATGCAATGTAGTTTAGAGACACCACATTAGTAAATTGCATGTACTTTCTATCCTTATACAAATAAAATATATAGCTCAGGATGCATTACATGAAACTGTTACACAGTAACTACACACAATCTATTTTTATAATCTGAAATAGTCAACAAAGCTGTTCTATTGTCTCACGTTTTCAGGATAAACCCCATAATAGAGCATCTGCAGACCTGGCAAATAAAACATGCCTTGTCTCGTGACGTAAGTAGGTGCTCTGCTCTAAAAACGCATAGAGTTATTTTCGGTGATTCTCCTGTGAGACATGAACGTGTTGCCCCCAGCTCTAACAGAACTGCGCTCCAGCTAGAGAAGGCAGATCGCCACCCACCAGGCAGATATAATGAGGCAGTGTAATTCATCCATAAAGCCATTTCGCCCTTCTGCGATCTCAGCCCTGACTGTCTGCCCTGTCAAATTTCCCAGTGCTCATATTTAACAGCAGTAATATAAAAGGATACATTTTATCCCACACTACATATTGCTATTATAAATTCTTCTGTACAGATATGCATAACATGAGAGAAACATGCAAACTGGACACGCAGTCCCCCGCCGTCCATGATGATAAATTTAGCTGAAAATATGGGACAAATTGTGTCCCATATTGGTTTAAAATGGGACACAGCATTTTATGTTTCAATACAGGATGATTCCATATTATACGGCACAGGTGGCAAAGCAGAAGGCAGGATTCAAACCTCACCTTGGGGGTATGATACAATGGTTTCATCCACTGAGTTACTGTGCTGTACTGTACACCCATTGAGTACCATTACATTTAATAACTAAATATAACACATTCCAAGGCTTATATGGATCTACAAGGATTTCATGTCATTGCTAGCTAAATTAGCAAATAGCATAGCACGTGATTTAATGGTGAAGTAGTTCAAGGACTGCAGACAGACATATGAGGGGTTCTGCATGGACAGGTTCCGGAAATGACCATCGGGTCACAGCTTCTACGTGATTCTGAACAGCTCCATCCCTCACTTCGGGTCTGTAAGTTACCTGCCGGCGTTAATGACGGATGGGTCAGTCCCGGAGCAGATGTCCTGCAGGATGAAGGAGTTCTCCTCGCAGGATGTGCTCAGCGTGGTGTAGTTGGGCTTGCAGACAGTCAGGAAGTAAGGCGCATGGTAGCCGGTGGACAGCTGGATGGTGTCGGTGACAAGGGCGGTGGCGCAGAGGCCGAACACGTGAACGCCTGGTGAGGAGAGAAGTGCGAACGGAATTTCTAAGAGAGGTAAGCCAACAGTATGTCTTAAGAGTAAATGCTAGGAGCTGTAAGACATCACCCGTGTGATAGTGCTAAAAGGGCACATAGGCAGACACCTAGTGTGTCACCTTCCGGGGGGGTGACTTAGCAAGCCAATTTGTCTCGAATGGGAGGTGCCAGCACTGAAGCCTGCCCAGGGCCTCACAAGGGTTTCGACCAGTACTACTAGGAGTGGATCCAGCAAGCAGGAAGCTCATGGGAATTTTACTTGCATAAAAATGTTCTGAGGGCGGATGGAAAAAAAGATTGATTCAGAGAGATGGCCAACCAGATTGCAGAGGAGGTGGGTCTATGCAACCAGAGGAGGCGGGACCAGCCAATCAGATGTCTTGGTCCCGCCTCCATTAGTTGCTTGTACCCCTCTACAATTTGATTGGTTATCTCACCGAACCAATTGTTTTTCACTCTGCCCTCAGAACATTTTTGTGTAAGTAAAACCCCCACGAGCAAGCAGGAACTTGAGTAACCTTGAAGCTGCATAAAAGTGCATGAAATTTAAATAATTCTCCCTGAATAAATATGAAATTGAACATGTGCGCTTGACATCTTGTATACATACTGTTTATATAATGTCTTATTTGATGTGCATGAATCATTCTGAAATCTTACATTTTTGTTGTCTTATGTGTGTAAAGTGACAGAAAAGTCTATTTTTCACGCATGAGTGGGGTGGGAATTTGAATAGTATATTAAAGTCCATTGTTGTCCGTAATAGACCAAGAACAGCCTGTGAAAACAGACAAAAACAGACACTCACCCACAAACCTGACAGCTCGGCGAATGTACGAGTTAAAGTTGCAGCCTGCGGCATTGATGTTCAGCTCCGTTCCGGCGACGTACCCCCTTTTTATCAAGCAGCAGTAGAGAATTCCTTCCCCAATCATTATCTGTGGGCAGGATGAATCATTTTGTACAATCAGTTTTCGGTCTAAGAATATTTACTTTAAGAGCCGCAGAGCTAAAATAACACAACACTTTTCTTCCATGCCATTGTCAAATTACACAACCTCCTCTCTGGCTTCCAGTACTATTACTGTACCTTCACTTTCAGCTATGCTGTGGCCCCTTTTCCAACATGGCACTGCATTTATCGGTCCATACTGAACACGAGAATGTTGGGCCTGCACAGTACTGTACATCCTCCAGCAGTAAAACTCCTAATATGAGCAAAAGAATTGCACATGTTTGACGCATCTGTTTGTCATGGTAAACTTGTTTTCCAGCTTTTCTGCACAGCTGAGAGTGATATCTAAATGTGCAGCCCAGCTGTCACCACTTTGAGAATGAAATACAACTGGTTATTTTCTGAGTTTGAGCCCTTTCTGATCGGGCATTCTCACCTGGAAGTCTCACTCTGTAAGCTTGTGGGTCCTGGGACTCAAGCCTTCTGGGTAGAATACAGAGCTGAACCACCTCTAATTGATAGCTGAGTTTAGATACATGTTGGTTTATGTATTTAGGAAAATGATTTAGACAATATTTTTTGCTTTTACAAAGGCATTTATGGTATAGAACATCCATGTCTCACTAGCATTTGTACTCTATAAGCTGAACACATTTTCAAATCAATTCCCTGACCCACCTGCAGACAATGTTATACACCAGGCAGTGACCTCATTTTGCAGTTAGAAAGGGCGCAGAGCCAAACACATCTGCAGCTTTTCCATTTCTGTGATGTTTTCATACTAACATGACACAGGAAACGGAAGAACAAACATACAAACGATTCCCCATATTTGTGCACGAGCAGGATGTGGGTACTGTGTGCTGTAGAGGCGTCCGCTGCTTCATCAGCGAGGCCTCCCAGTCTGGGAGCTTGTTGGTATGACTCTTCACTCAAGTGCCTGTACAGTACAGCCCTAATAAAACATGGGCATGTGATTTAGTTGGCGCCCCTTAAGGCTGCGTAAAAAATGTGGGAAATTGGTGCACGACCAATCAAACTGTTTGAAATACAATTACGAGCTTATTTGTTTAAATACAGGTTCAGTTGAAAGTCATTGATATTGGTCTTTAAAATAAAAAGGACAATGTAGTCATGGTAGTGACTATACAAAAAAATCCTGTGTTTGTGTCGTGATTATCGGGATCCACGAGTTATGACTCTATCCCTGTGATCAAAAGGGTGCCGATTCAGTTCCCGTAGTTGCCGGAGTGATTGTTTGGTCCTTGAACAAGGCCTTTAACCCCAATTGCACCAGCTTTCTCGGTGGTATTTTGCTTTGGATAAAAATGTCGCAGAAATGTAACTGGCGCTTGGTGGATAGCATTAATATGATATACTGTAGCCATTGTTATAAACTCCAAACTCTAACCTCATTATCCAGGTCGTTGTGATCTTAGCTGATAGCCTTGCTGAAATATAGATTTCAAGATTATGATACAGTAGTTGACCAGCTTAAGGTATGTTTTCACATTATGGTTTGGCTGGTCATACCAGCTTATGATGGTCATTCTAGCTAGTTTAGCTAGTCATACCAGGATGAACAGCTTGATAGGCTGGCCACATCAGCATGACCAACTGGTGACCCACCCACCTAAACCATCAAAGAACAGCAAAAGCTGGGACATGCCCATCTAAGGCCATCTTAGACCAGCTAAAACCAGCTTAAACTAGCTACAAGCATAAAGTAATTTTTTTTTAGTAGGGAGCAGCCTGATATGTTTGTTCAGGCTGTTAGACCATTGATTTAAATGCCACTAGGCCTTTCATTCCAAAAATGCATGCCGAGCGACGGGTGATGACCGACCGTGGCGGTGGGTCCGGCGAAGGCCAGGCTGAGCAGCATGAGGAAGGGGACCATTTCCCGGGTGGGCTCCACGTAGGGCAGGCTCAGGCTCCGGTCGTAGCAGGTGTACCCCGAGAGCACGGGTTTGAACATGTCCGTCAGCTCCAGGAAGTACAGACTGACCACAGACGAGGCCAAGATGGGGAGCTGTCAGCGAGAAGAGGAGCCACACATCAAGCATCGGGATCATCTTCAGCTTCTACGTCTACGGCTGACTTTGCTTATACTTGCCACAGATATACATCCATGTTGTGCTTTGGTGGAAACAGGTTTATCATCCCCATGTGTTTGTCTCATTTGTTTTTATTCATTCATTCATTCATTACCATACAATTCGATCCCACTTGTCTTATACAAAGCCATGGGCACAAGGCAGGGAATAACGCAGGATGGGGCGCTAACCCATTATAGGGCACACTCACCATTCACACATATGGACAATTTGGCAACATTTTATTATATACAAGCATATCAGTAGTAATAACAATGGAGTGGAAACCAAAATAAAAACAACACACAAGATCCTCATAGACCAATATTTAAGCAGGAGTTGTGCGTTCATTTAGGGTAACTATATCCAATGTTTATTAGGCAGAACATTTTCACTCGTTATTTTTCAGACTAATTAATTAGAAGAGATGACATATGCATCTGTTTGTGGTAAATGAATCTGTTTGTGGCAACTAGAAAAAAAGTTATATTTGTATCCAGGGTGGAAGACTAAGACCCAAAAATCAAACCAAGCGAACCATTCATGATTGCTCATCTCCAAACAGTGGAATGAATGCCATGACATATTTAACAATCTCCTCTCCAAGGCCTCAGTCTATTGGCAGGCATCACCATGCAGTCAATCTAATATGTCTGGCTGATCTACACAAAGACAAGCTGGCTGAGTGAAAGTTGCGTTACTGCAGTCCTACTACAGAATTTAAGTTGTGGCCTAGACTTGAAGTCATGTTTCTGACTTGGATCTCATCTTCAATCCTAATGCATGGACAGGCAAAATGAATACAGACGCTCCTCTACTTACGAACTGTCAACTTATGAACTTTCCGACATACTGTACGAACGAAGAGGACTGTAAGTCCAAATTGTGTTCATTGGACTCCCGTTTCCTGTCCGCAACATCAATTTTTTTTCTGTGCGTCAATTCCGGGTAGTATGACTTCTGCCTGCTACTCCCGCTGCACAGCAGCGTAGCGTGCGTACTCCCACCATCTTCGTTCTTAGTACAGGTACTTGCGTATACCCTTAATATGATGTTGAACATTTCAAGTTACGAACGGCGCTCGGAATATATCTCATTCGTACGTAGAGGAGAGTCTGTATTTTACTAAATTGATCAAAAAACCAAGTAACATGCCAAAAAAATCCAGCATTTTTGTCTATAAGGTTATACTCATAGAAGCTAGTTAACTTGTTAAATTCATACAAACAAACAGCCTGGTGCGACAATTGATTCTTTAAATAATTTTGAGACGATGCCAATTTTTTGCCCCTATCAGTACAGCAGCTTGTTTTCCCTGGCTCCAATTTAAAGTGTAAAAAAATGTTTGACATTTAGCAGATATATTGGCTGTATGAATATATGTCAGTTTAGGAGGTGTTATAAAATAATCTGATTTCCACAGGCCAAAGCAAAAAGCCTGGAATCTGTAATACATTTGATATAAAAAGCTGCCATTTATGCTCTAAACTACAGAATATAGGCTTCAAATCCTGTAATAAAGAGTTGATGGCTCAGACTTACAACCTTGTACTAAATAAGTGGCTATGGAAGTAAGATGGATAGATCAGTGGGTGGATGGATGGACGAATGGATGGATGGTGACTCAAATTCACAACACAGTACTAGATAAGTGGTTATGGAAGATTAAAAGTGACTCAGATTCACAGCCTGTACTGGATAGGTGGTTATGGAAGACTGACTGATGCATGGTGATTTGCCCTGTGTGCTGTAGAGACATCTGCTGCTTCATCAGCGAGGCCTTCCAGTCTGGGAGTCTGGGAGCTTGTTGGTATGACTCTTCACTCAAGTGCCTGTACAGTACAGCCCCCCGGTGGCCACAAAGAGACACTATGGAGGTGAGGGGAACCCAAAGTGAATTTTTGAGTGAGACCCCAGTAACAACAAACCCACCCCTAGGTACTGGATGGCTTGTTGTGGAAGATGGATGGATGGATGGATGGATGGATTGTGACTCAGACTTGGTAATGGATAACACGATACAGGATAAGTGTTTATGGAAGATGGTAACTCAGATTCCCAACCCTTGTCTAGGGCTGATAAGGAACCAGCTTGTCCAGTGGTACTGTAAATAGGACATGATGTCATACTAGGACACATGGTGACTGGAGACCTTAAGTTTTTTTTTATTATTACACAAATGACTTACACAGCCAATTCCCTACCACTGTGCAGCGGATCCCAAGCACATTGTAACCAAATGTCATTATGCTCCGAGGGAGAGTCAGTCCTCTGTTGGAGTCTCTCAGATTCTCAGCATGCTTGTTATACAGGAGTAAAGTGCCATCTGACTGAAAATACAAAAGGGCAGAAGGTTTTAAAATATCTAAATGCAAATCAGCCCTTAGCGAAAGCTGTCCTCTGGAAGCTTATGAATGGCTCTTGCTACCGGGACTGCTGAGCTATGTTTATTGAAGTTGCAGCTATGAACTGACTCCAGCTCTGTTTGATTTAGTGGGGGATTTAAATACAGATGCATTCATATTACAATAAATGTGTAACATTTCAAAATAATTTGAATGCCTAGACAGTGAAAAGTATTTAAAACATTTTTTGGAACGAACTAACTTAATTTATGTATTGAAGACTAATGCAATTAATATATTTTAATTCAGGAAAAAAAGCATACAAACAAAAACATTTCATATTTATAACTCACAATCAATCCGTGTTCTACATTCCATTAACATGGAAAACTAAATTAATTTCTCAAAAAAGGATTAATCACCCACACTTACACACAGACATAATTTATTTATATACTCGCTTTAAATCTATCATATGGCTTTATAACATGCTAAAGCAATTTCACACATACCAATAATAACCCCAATAACATCCTAAAAAATTTATAGGACAGGCTTTTCCAGTTGGAGTCCCTTGCGGTGAAATGCGATAGAAGTGGTGACACATTACGGTACATTTGGGTCAGACTCTTCCCTGCTCCTCTGAGAAACCCACAGAGAATTTTATAAGAGATTACAAGACCCCATTCCATGCACTGCAGTGGAAAAGCCAGTGTTAGTTAAGAAAAATCCTCAGATAAAACTCCACTTTCCGCAAGGTGCCACAATGTACTTTGAAATACTGGACGCATTTCCTTAAGTCCCAAGAAAACATCATTGCCATGGTTGGAAATTAATCGCATAATTTGTCTTGAGTTAACAACATGCTTCAAAACAACCCAACACTGTACAGTGAAGGGCATACACATGGCAGACCTGCCAGTGGAAAATTAACACTGAGGGAGTTTGGACATGTTCTGGTGTCAGATTAACACTTGGGAGTGTGACCATAAGACTGAATGCATGTTACATTATGCTACAGTATGCTGTTAATGTGCCAGATCTGATTAACCTTTTGCCTGCAACAAGTATTATTGGTCTATTTTCCACAATAGCTTGTGTATCTACAGGGAGGCAGCAAGCCGGGAGCCTGAAGCGGAGGGCACAGGGGGACGCCCTAGACAAAATGCCAGTCTATCACAAAACACACAGCCACACACACTGACACACTATGGACAATTCAGAGATACCTGTTCACCTAATTGCATGTTTTCGGAAGAAACCAGAGCACCCAGAAGAATCACTTACAAGAATAATATACATACTCCACTCATATACAGGTGGGAATCAAACCAAGAGCCCCGAGGGTAGAGTGTCTACCACTGAGCCAGCAAGCTGCCCACAAGTATTATAAATAAGGAATATCTTTTGACTATAAGATGAATCAAGCACGGAATATCTATTTGTGTATTGCTCTGTGGGTTGGTGTGCTGTGTTTGTGATTGGTAGGCTGGCTGGTCAAGGCCTGAGTTCAGCAGAGTGATTTCACTGTAGGACCCTTGAGCGAGACCCTGAACCCCAGTTTCTTCAAAGACTGGCCCTGCTTTCTCAATCGTACATCACTTTGGATAAAACTGTCTGCTGAATAGATAGATGTACTGATTGCATTGTGGGGTGGCACAGTGGTTCGCACTGTTTCCTCACACCTCTGGGACTGGGCTTTGAGTTTCCGCCTGTGGCTCCGTGTCTGTGGAGTTTGCATATCCCTGTGTCAACATGGGGTTTCCTGGTTTCCCCCCACAGTTTGAAAACATGCTGAGGCTAATTAGAGTTACTAAATTGCAGATAGATGTGAGTGTGTTCTGTGATGGGCTGGTGTCCTGTTGTTCCCTGTCTTGCACCCATAGGCTCTAGACTCCCCGCGACCCTGAAGCGGTTACAGAAAATGGATGGATGGATGGATGATTGCATTTTATATCAATATACCAAACTGCTTCAACAAAAGTTTGCCCTGGTAATAATTCTTTAGTAAACCAGCACGATAATCTTTGCGAAATCCACTCTGCAGGGTTATGTGGAAGGTATGGTTTTACCAATATGGCTTCTGGCTGGCCAGACTAAGGCCCAGGCCTTTGCAGTACTGCCAGAAAGCCTGTCCAAAGCAAGAGAGACTGATCAACAGCTGGGCCAACTGTAAGCACTGCTGCCTTCCAAACCATGACTGCTGTGTCCTTGAGCAAGGCTTTTTAAACAACACTTTTCAGTAAAAGTGCTCTTCATTGGTGGGTAGTGCTGTGATTTTACATGTCAGGAGTGTGATTCCCCCCCCCCCAGCCCTGTAAGTTCTTCTGATACACATCCTCAAGACACTCTAGTTTCCTCCCAAAGTTTGAAGACAGGTAGTTGGGTGCATTAGTGTCTCTAAATTTCTGATAATGTGAGCGAGTATGTCTGTGTTCCCAAATTCTGGTACTGGACGGCCAGTTTACAGCACAATTTGCAGATTCCCCCGCTCAGACACACTTTATTCCGCTCACCAGCTAATTGCCAAGTTTAGAAGGTTTGTTTGACCAGGAAGATCTGCAAGCTGTGTCGCAGACGGGCCTCCAGGACCAGAACTGGGAAACCTGATGTACGTGCATGTGATGGACCATCATCCCCTCCAGGGTGTAGTGCTGTCTTGTGCCCTATGCTGCATGGGATACGATTCAGGCTCGTTGCCACCCTGTACTAGATATGCCATTATGGAGAATCTACGGATAGATAATCTTAATCACTCAATGTTGACTGAGAACCAGTGAATCATTAGATGGCAACAAAGCTGGGTCAAATGACTGAATTAAGCTGACTAATGTATGGGAATTTGCCATCTTTTGCTTCTGCACTAGGGACCACAGTTAAAGTTCATACCCATTTAAAGGTCTACTTCTCATTATCTGTATGTATTATCAAGTTCCCTGTAAAAACAAAACAAGTAAATAAACCTGAGAAACTTCAGACATGGCATATTGGTTTAGATGTGTGACTGTGATTTTTGTGGTTAGACATCTTGACTTTATGTGGTCGGACTAAATTATTTAAAGAATGGTTCACATACCAACTTACCACCACGCTGGAGAATTAGCCTGAATCTCACCCTTTAAAAAGCTGGCAAACTGGGGCTGAAAGCTCACTCAAGCTGAAAGACTGTGTCTAACGTGCACAGTAACATACAGTGAAAATCAGCTTTCATCCTGTTGTTCTGAAGCTGATGATTTTTTTGACAGCTGCCATTATAATGCCAAATTATAACAAATTAAACTTTGGTGTCCAAGACGACCCAGTTCTGCTTCTTGCGATTATCAATATAGATTAAGTATAGCTGCTATATAAATGAAAACTAAAATCCAAACAATGAATTATATCTCACACAGAATGTAACTTAATCGTTATCATAACATACAATATGGGTTGCTGAAAGAGACGGTTTCAGCATGAAATCAGGTTACTCCTGTGTTATATTGTTATTCTGTGTGGTTCTGTGTAATCACTCACTCCAGGTATATTTAATGTATCCATGCAATTCGGTAATTCTGCTTTATCCTCTAAAGCTTTCAACCACGGATGATAATCATACAAACCTAGACACAAAAAATCCCATTTTACCCATGACAACGCTGTAGCCTTTGAGTGAAACGCATAATATAGAATGATAAATACTATCATTTATTTCAACAGCACTAACTTACCAAGCTTCAGTTAAAAGGATTACGTACAATAGTTAAAATTTAAAAAGAACGGTTTATTATTAATCACATCTTAAAATATTTGGGAATTGTAGCATTGGATTTAACCGACAGTACTTCTTAAAACAGTAGTCATTAAGGCATTTTAGACGATTTTTAAAGTATTTCCTGTATAATGCAATATATTTTACGATTATTCCACAATAGTAAACATATAGTGACAAATATTCAGCTCCGGTCCAGAAAATTATATTCAATGAATAGTATTTTTTTAAAAAAAGCACATGCAGACTTACCTCAACGAAATAGAAGCAGGGCAGCAAGGTGACGCTATCTTTAGTCAACTTTCCTTTCCGTCTGTCTTTTGCAGACATGGTGGGTGTTTCTGGACTCTTTCAGGGTAAGAAGGAGAAGCGGTGCGCCACTTTCGCCTAAAAATATCGTGCGACTGACTCTGCCCCAGGCTGCATCGCCAAGTGCGGCTGAGGATGAGCTCTTTATCCGCAAAAAAAAAAAACAAAACAAGATCGCCCGATCACCCCCTTAACGGCATCAAAAGCATCCAGGACCATTCATCCTTCTGCATGCGCTGACTATGCTAGCTGCACACTTTACGGATCCTCAAAGGGTTGTGCGAGAGGACACATTCAAACGTGCGATATTAGGCTAGATGACGTCAGGAATTGGCACACTATAAAGCACGAACATCTGTATCATCGGTACCGCTGAAGGATGCGTTTGGCACACACAGACGCAATCGGGAGAGATTATTTTGTTTTATGGGAATCTGAGATCTAACTGATTTTAATTAAACAGGGTGTGATTTTTGGTGGCTAAGTGGTGATTCGAGCATATCACAAACACCAATCGTCCTGCGATTTTCATGCCCCACATTGCCTAGAGTTTAATACTGGTGTGAAGAACAAAAGGAAAAAAAATCCGATCGATGACATATCCGTAGCCGCAAACACCTTATTAACAGAGGGGAAAGGAGTATAGGTAGACTAATTACAGTTAACAGGAAAGTCACAAGTGCAAAACAACAGCTCAGTACAACAGCTCAGTACAACATTGGTTTCTCAGAATACACATCTACCCTAGAAGTGGTCATTGCGATACAAGTGTGTGAGAGCCTAATGAGGTGGTCTCTGAGTGTATATTACTGTCACTTGTTGCTAATTCGTAATGAAAGGTAAGCTTTGAAACAGGCTACATCATACATCTAGATAAGAGAATAAATACTTATCCATTTAAACTAAGCCGAGTGTCAAGAAAGGGGTTTTCAGAAACCTCATATGTACTATTTCTGAGTTAATTTGATCTCTGACACCTAAGACGGCACTTTGCATTATGCATTTTCACTTGGTCCCAGTCACCTGTCTCAGTTACACCTGACAGACTCAAGTCAGAAGTCAGGCAATATAACCACCTTAAACCCAGAGTTAATGCTTATTACATCACGACCTGGACTGTGTCTAAACAAAAAATATTTATGGTTAGCTTTGTCATTTATGTTCTCTATTGACTAGCAATGTCAGGGTCAGCACCCATCTGGTCCTGCCCTTTGTGTCTTTTCCCCATTTGGCCAGCAGGTGTCGCTGGCCATCCCGGCTTGTCATTCCTGGAGTGATAATCCTTGTGTGTTTTCTTTCTCTGCATGGTCCCTGCATAGCTCAGTGGGTTGAGTGTATAGTACCATGGCTACAACCCTGCAGTCATGGGTTTGAAGCCAGCCTCACACCTGTCATTTATTGATTTTCTGTTTTCTAGTGTTTTATTATTTATTTATTTTAATCCTATTCGTGTCCAGTTTAATTCCTTTCTGCTTCTGTTTGTGCTCCTTGTCCTTCCTAGTGCTAGCCCTCCGTTGTGTGCCAAAATTCCTTTCCTAGTTTTGGTATTTGTTAAAGTTCCCTCGTTTCTGTACTTGTTAACTGTTAAGTTTCTCCACCTGTGGCCTGTTTCCCTTCACTGTGCTCATTGGTTAATTGTGTTGATGACTCACACCTGCCTTTTGTTGGGCCTCGTTATTTGTCTATTTAAGTGCCTGCCTTTGTCCTGCTCCTCAGTCCGCTGTTGTGAATGTTTGTTCTGTGGTGATATGGAAAAGGATTTTTGAGTTTTCTGGTTTCCTGCCTGTTAAATTCTTTTCACTGCCCCAAAAGGGAGGGGTAACATGCCAGATTATACCACCCTAGGAATTTCACCCAAGGAAATAACTAATCCTCTTCTCTAACTCAATAAGGCAACCAGGTTTGATATATGACAAGGCAGGAGACACGATACCACTTAACAGAATACTTCTTACACAAAATACTCTAAAAACACAGCAAAACACAGAAGCTTCATCCAAACAACAACTGTGTCACACTGCTATCCAAGACAGACAAGCAATCAATGGTGAAACATAGCTGATAAGCAAGACAGCTATGATTACTACTACTACTACTACTGTACTCATACTGATGGTGATGAGTCAAAGGAAGTGGGGCAACCTGGAAGTGGGCAGTGCCAAAGCAGACAAGTCAGGGAATGCCCTAACTGGCACCTGAGCCTTAAATAGGGTGCCCTTGTATGGATAATTGGTTAGCAGTCCTGTGTTTCTGTGTTGGTTTCTTAATTGTGCTTTGTTTTATGATTTTAGTTAATTTGGTATTATTCCCTGTTTGCTTTTGGACCCCTTGTGGTTTTGTTTTGTAATTTTTACCCTGTTTGTCTCAGAACTGTGAGTGGATTGTCACCTTCCTTTCCCTGCCTACACCATGTCCATGTCTGTAACAAGGAAACATCAGTAGATCCATCTGTATTGAATTATGTGAAGTGTCTATATTTTTTTAAACAGAATCTCATTGTAAATCTTTAGTGATCACTCTGGGGACATTGTCATTTTTTCTGATCCCATCTTGCTCTCCAACACATGTATAGATGAGAGCAAGCTTGGCAGAAAAGGGCAACTACCCACAGTGCCCCATGGAGCTGGGGATCAATGGCCTGTAGACATGTAATTATTCTGCTGAGGTCTGGCTTGAACCAGCAACCTCCTGATCACAAGTACAGAGGCTTAGCCTGCTGAGCCACATGCTGCCCCCCACTTTCTCTTCTTGCAGACGTTCCCCGTATTTCAAATGTGTTATAATTTGACATTACTGCATCCAAACAGATTTTAAATAGACATTATTCAAAAGCTTGCTTGAATTTAAATTTCAGGAAACGGCATCACCACTAGTTTTTAATCTCAATTGCCCCCCCAAGTCTATTTAACTAGTTTATTGGAGTTGGATTCCGCAGAGGTTGTAATATATCTTACAATTAGTTTGATTCCCGTGGGTAAATTTAAATTGGTAGCCAAAGTATGCCTGCTATCATGGGAAGAGTATAAAAGAGTAATATAATTACAGTATATGTAAAGTTAAATCCCCACGAAAATGTTTCTTTTCAAGAAACACAAGTCGAAAATAGTATAGATGAGAATAACAAACAAACAAACATATATATATATATATATATATATGTGTGTGTGTGTGTTGCGAAACGACAGATAGAACGAGACGAGGCGGGGACTGATCCTGACGATTGAGGGGTAGGAACCGGGGTGTGGGGGGCAGGGGACATGTACTCCCCAAATATTTTAGTTGGACTAATTCATCCCCCCAATAAAAATAGACCTTTGTATTTAAATCATTAAGTTGTGCATCTCCGTGCAAGCTCTCTCCTATGCTGCTTCCCACAGAGCAAAGGCGGGATTCACATGCTAACCCTGACGGCATGAGGCATCAGCACTACTCATTCTGGCGCCCCCTCACTAACAGTCCACGAGGGCCGATTAATTCCCTTGAATGAATCATTCAAATGTCAATTGTAAGAAAATGCCCACTACACTCACATAACTGCATGGTCTCGGAACATGCATGTATCGTCTTTCAGCACGAAACAGAGAGGTGCAGGTGAAGGTTACTCAAACTCTCAGCAAAACATATATACCTGTAATAATGTAACTGCGTGGCTGTAGCTGTTATTTAAACCTGCTAGCATATGTCATCTTATATGTTAATTTTATTTTTATTTACAACAGCTTAGATGACAAAAGCTCTTTTCATGCAGAGAATGCAAGAAGTGTAGGTATTGGCTGGGGCAGTACATGATGTGATATTGCCAGAAGAGTTCTCCACCTCCAATAGGTGACGAAAGCCCACCTATGAATGAATACAGCCCCTTAGGCCAAACACAGGGCAGCTAATGGGCCCGTGGTTCTGTAATAGTTTATAATGTATTATTCTGGTATCTGCCTTCCAGACAGGAACTGTCAACATGTTGCTTGGTACAGAGAGTTATGACTTAATTTCAGCTTTCATTTGATAGGTCTCAGCAAGTGATTAAATGTCTGGAGAGGCTAATACATAACTAGCTTTCAGACTGCACTGGACAGGTGTGAACTGGGGAAATTCTTCATGGACGAACTGTGCCAGCTTCCCGCAGATCAGTGCCAGACTCACGCTGTTGCGGTATCACTTGATAACATGCCCCCTGACAACATATGGTAGCGCTACAGTCTAATTAGATCACGTGTCCCATATTTTGTCCACTACCCACATGCTTGCATATTATCCACCTGCATTGACTATAGCTATTCTAAAAAGAATGACTGTTTTTACAACTATTCAAATTCTCTCAGCTTAACCACTCCTCCATCTCCCTGCAGCAATACTCTTAACTACATCTTAAATACTTGGGGAATTCATCACCTAGATGCTAAACTCTTGACTGTCTGATAATTTCGGTAGCGATGTTGACTTAGCTTTTATATGTAATTAAATCAGTTATTGATTTTAACGATTATCTTTAAAAGGTGTTTTAAATAAACAAAGAACGCTTTTCTAATGTTGTCTTTTTAGTTAAGGTAGGCTACCTTGTGTGCTACGTTCCATTATATTGCATTGAAATGTGTAGTTTGTTACGCTTATTATGAAAATAAAATATAGTTTAAAATAGCCCATAGTTAGTACGGTTTTTAGATTGCATTTAAGGAAAATAAGCGAAACAATGTATATGAATAGAAATCCCTAAGCGTAAACAGGATACCTGTTAGTAAGACAGGAAAAGCGGGGGGTATTTGGGGTCTGCAACACCGGCGCAAAGCGGCTTCACTTCCAGGACCATATTACAGGACGCGATCTGAGCATGCGTGCTATCGCCTTTCGGCGCATGCAATGAAGTAATTAGTACAATTAACGGGACCACGCAAAGTCTTTGCAAATCCTTCAATTGTAACATAAAAGTGCCGTCGTCTTACGTAACATCAAAAAACAACTAGAAAGTTCAGATTCGGAAACAGAATTACCAAAGGAACATTTTTCTTCTTCATTACTGCGCTTGTTTCTGTTTTATGATCGTGAGACGGTTAAGTCTGCGCTGTCCAAGGTAGGACTTTTTTCATCCAATGTCCCATTATGTTATCTTACTGAATTAAGATAACGATAAGCTCACGATCTCTGCACGAGGGTATATGTGGAACCTGTCATGTCGTGTGCCTATGCAGTTAAGGCTGTGCATGCTATGAGGAAATGCAGCACTGCAGCATGGACAGAACCTGGCAGCTCCTGTCGTACGTGTGGCTATTAAAGGACGTTCATGCATTTGGCCTGAACCGATAATGAAAGTGAATATTTTTAGTCCGATAGAAAACCAGTCTTGTTCACACTTTTCTTTTATATATTATAGTAGAAGATACGATTTTGTTCTTGTTTATGTTATTTTTTTTTGTCTGACATGGCCTTTTGCATTCACTTCTTAAATCAATGGCAGGTACTTGTTAATGTACGTATGTGTTTGTTAAATACATTGCTCCATTATAAGTGCATGTTTGTGAGTCATGCAACAATATGTAGTATATTAACTCCTGGAATAATTCAGTCATGGTTAGGACTCTGATGGCCCATGTCTTTGGTCAGCAAGATGGGAAATGGGATCTGTAAGAATATTAAGAGGTATTTAAAAAGCCAGGCGCACTTTAAGTAGTGCCAGGACGCAGGAGAGAAGTGGAGCCTTTGTAACTGAACAATGTTGCCACAAGTTGAATTACGCAAAGAGACAAGAGCACACAAAAGATGAACAGTAACACAACAGAATTCCAAGGTTAGTGTTTTCATTGTGAGGTGTATCTGTGCTTGCGGTGGTCAATGCTTTAGTCCGGTTATGGAAGTCGGGTAACGCTAAAACTATCTATACACACACACACACACACACACACGCACACACACACATATATATATATATATATACACACACAGTTTTAAAATATACTTGTTAAATCCATAATAATTAATATTATACAATATTATAAATACATTTTTATATTATTTAATTTGTGGTTTCATGGTACCACTTTTGAGTAATAGGATTTATGGGCAAATATATTCGGAAATTATGAATGTTATTCATTATGCCATTTTCAGAAAGTAATTCAGTTCAGCCCAGACCGGGATTTTGTTTCAACCAACCAGTTGAGTACTCTGTGACTGTGACTCTTTATGCTCAACTGTTTGGTTGAAACAAAATCCTGGTCTAGACTTGTACTCTCTTGACCTGAATTACTCAACTCTGCTTGTACACATAGGTGCTGTACATACTTGGGCAGTATTAACCAATTGCACAAAGCTATTCAAAAGCTTATATATGCAGGAAACCAGGGGACACAGAAAAGACACTGGGAATACTTTCATTAAGGGAGTGTATTTTCAAAGGCATTACAAACCCGAATGTTCCACCTCCTGAGTGGGAGAAGTTAACTTCTGCACATATTTAGTGGTGTTGAATAAGTAAGCATTTTAAATACCTCAATTAACAACGAAATGTACAGTCTTGCATATTTATCATATGTTGATTGAATATTCAGACCCCAGGTTTTTGGCAGTAGGCCTAATTATATTCATAAATTATATATTTTTTAATCAACTTTCAGAATTACTTTAGGAACTTTGCTCTACATTCCTGGTGGTTGATTTATGTTCATACATATTATATTTTAAAAAGACCAGCAGTGAGTTATGTCAATATTTTTTGTTTTTAGTTTTTAGCATCTGGCCAAATAACCTTTCAAAAAGCAAACGTATGGCAGTTTAGAATCTTTCTTTGCATTCCTGATACTGCAGTATCTCTTGCTTGTTTTTGGTTTGAAGGGATACTCTGCAGGAATATTGCTGGAGTATTGAATATTGCTGGAGTATTGAAAGTGACCAGGGAATCTCAATGGGCTGTCAGCTGGGAACCTTCTAAAGGCCGGTCTGGTGCTTTCAGCTTCTCACTGTTATCACTGTGCATGTGTGTGGGCCTTGCATGTTCTCCCCATGAAGTGTGGGTTTCCATCCATTGTCCAAAGATGTTAGGCCATTGGAATCTCTTTTGGAGGACCGTGTTCATCTGATGGTTCATTGAACCCTGAAGGTGGTGCCATATATCAGGATGTTAATCCACCAATACACACAGCAAGACTGGTGACAGAGTGGTTTGACGAACATGAAAGTGAAGTTAAGTGTGTTGGTGGAGCGAGTGGGGAAACTTTTTCCTCCACCAGCATCACATAGTGATCTGGTCTGCAACTGGAATTGCTCAAAATCCCACTGGCCACTATGCAGGACTTGTATCTATCATTCCCAAGGTGAAATGATGCTGTATTGGCTGCAAAAGGAGGCCCTACACCATACTAATAAATTATTGTGGTATAAAACCAGGTGTTTCAGTTTCATTGTGCAGCCCCTGTAGTTGTAAAGTGAAGATCATTCTCTTCAGTACTTTGTTGCTCTTAAGTTAAAAACACCTTGAGCTGGGAAGAAGACTATGTTTATAAAGCTTGTTTGCAAAACTGTTTTGCTACATTCTGGGTGTTAATGATTTTTGGTAGTTTATGTCAGTGTTTCCCAACCCAGTCCTCAGGGAACCCTGGTCAGTCCACGTTTTTGCTCCATCCCAGCTCCCAGCCAATCAGGAACACCGAATACCTGGTACAGGTGCACTGGGAGCTGAGAGGAAGCAAAAATGTGGACTGTCCGGGGTTCCCCAACGACTGTGTTGGGAAACACTGGTGCATGTAACGGTATTGTGTGTGCGTGTTACATTTATTTAACTTTTGAAGTCATGCATAAATGTCTAAATGGTCTTTTATAATGTTCTTATATCCTATATATCAGGAGTGGGCAATCTTATCCGCAAAGGGCTGGTGTGTATGCAGGTTTTTGGGATAACCTGTAGGTCAGCTGTTCAAACCCAGGTGTGTGGACTCTTCAGTCAATCAGTCCTCTAATTAGTAATCTAATTAGGGAGTTGCAGCGAAAACCTGAATACACACCGGCCCTTTGCGGATAAGATTGGCCACCCCTGCTATGTACTGTGACTGGTGAAAAGTTATGATGACCAGATGTGGCCAAAAATTCTCCTAGAAACTACCAATTCAATCATATTATTTGTATTCTAGGAATAATATATTTGTTTTTAGTGGGTATCCTGTCATCTTGGACTTAAATTAGCACATCCAGTATAAACTAATCCAAAGATTAGGAGTTCATACATGTGTCTGCCTTCTGTAGAATAAACATGCTATGCATTGTAATTTCCTCTGGGGGCAGTAATGGTTAAAGTCATCTTTATAACAGGATTCATTATGACATGTTGTGAACATACTGTATACTGAGACGTCATCCATACATTTTCTATACCCACTTGTCCTATGCAGGATTGGTCTGGAGCCTATATCCCAGAAGCTACAGGCAGGGAACAGGTGCCAACCCATTGCAGTGTAAAGGAAATAATTATGTTTATGTTTCTTTTATTTTTTTTATATAATTCCCTATTTCATACTTGCCTAAATGAAGAAGAACAACCTCAAGTAACTGGAAAGATTTTCCATTAATGTACTTCTGTGTGGAGTTTTAGGTTTTATACATATCACATAATATAAATTTCCCAAAACGTATGAGTTGAATATTCAGATGGTTTTGAGTGAGTTACTGGACAGCTGAACTAGTCTGTTGGTTTGTTTGCTGGAAATAAGCCCTGCACTATACAGTATAATTAACTGTAGATCTATTACTGAGTAATTTACATTTAAAAATGCCATTTGAAACCAGCAGATTTGGTCCAGTGATTTCAACTGTAATTTCCACCTGGGTAATGACAGGATTTTAGTGGATGCAGAAATTATTGTTTTTGTCAGTGAAAAGGTTCTATAGAGTCTGCCTTCAGCTGTGACCCTGGTAATGAATGATAATGTTCATACTTTCCTTAGTAATTACATCATCTGTATTTACCAATTTAGCCTTGACTCAGAATATAACATACTGTAGCATAATCCTCTTCATTGTTACCAGTGAAGGCACAGAAGAAAAAAAGTATCAATTACAATAGTAAACACTGTCCTATAATTAACAACAACACAACTAAATAATGTGTGCACTCATATCAGGAAAATGTCAAAAAATCTACAAACCTGTTTATTCATAAAGATCATGCGATATGCAATGACTCAGGGATACATAGATGTATTCCTCAGATTTCGCTTTTCAATATATTTCAATAATACCCAAAAAAAACTGCAAAAACTCAATTATAGAAATTACTTGGAGATGGGTCGCCAGCGAGAATACCCAAAAATAGCCAGACCTACCGCTGAGGAGTGGGAATTGCACTTAAGGCGTGATTATAGTGCACGGAACAACAATAGGATAATAGCCGTTTTTACGGCACTTTAACCAGCAAGTGTGGCTGCCGGCACCTTAACTGCTCAGACGACGTGCTTTCTGTGGATCAAACTGCGGTTTTCAGTAACTGCTCATCCTGTCGGGTTTGCAATTCTGGGAAGCTCCAAGTGTACAATGAAGGAACATCTTGAACCTGAAGCTAGTTTGTCACCAGACACTCTGTTGTCTGTATGTCATCAGCCACAATTGTGTGCCTCTTCGGACAAAAAGTCTGATAAATAAATTAATGTAAATTAGCAGTGAGATACTTCAATGGATAGTGAGGCAATGAATGAACTGTGCTAAAAAGCTAATTAGTATTGTAGGGCTGGACACTTCATAAAAGGTTATTACTTAAAAGTGACATTAATGTGATGTTTTTAACAGTACTGTGGAAAAGAAAATTATGTGTCTATTCCCAGTGGACATGAACTCTTAGGTAATGGTGTTTACATGCTTACATCTCCAAAAATAATCTTTTAATGGGGGTCCTAAATTATTATGGACTCCAGGTAATTGATTATGTAAAATTAATGTGCAATTATATTTCCATTTTATCTAAAATATTGCCTTGTTAATTATGATTATTAAAATAATCTAAAAACATGTCATGTTGAACTTAGTTCAGTGGTGTAAATGTTTATGCTGAAACAAGTGTAATATTTTACTAATGTGCTGTTGAATGCACTCTAAGATATTGCACCCTATATCTCTGACTTCTTTTTCTTGAGAAAGCTGTTTTTTTTTTAGTAAAATATATCAACGTTTTACATAATGTTGGGCGAGCTTGCAAGCTTAGGTGCAGGTGACATCTGGTGGTTGACAACGGAATTACAACATTACAATGGAAAAGTCTTAGGCCGCCAAAATCACGTTTGAATTATGCTTATGCCATTGTAAAGCATGATTTTATGTCTGTCTGTGTGCAGCTTAGCCATCTCAAATTATCCCAGTATTTTTACTTACTGTTCAGAATAGGCAAGTATTTTTTTTTATTCTGAGCAAATCTGCACAACAATGCTACAATAGGCTGACAAGGATTTTAAAGCTAAGATCGGTTACAAGCCTAAAGATTCAAAAGATCCTTTTACATACATCACAGTAATAGCTGTCGATAAATCAGCTTTGTCGTGTGTTAAAACTGTAAATGGCTAATGCAATATCCAAAAAGTGGTCGCAGGGTCCACCTAGTGGTTAAAAATTAAAGTGTCTGTGATAAGACGTAGGAGCAAAGGTAGCTGAAATTAAGGAAAAAATAAGATATATAAAATAAAATCCTTGGAACGTGATTTGATTTCAAGATAAATCTAAGTCATTAATTTAGCAATATACTACTATTTCAAAATATTTAATATTTTCAAGATGGGTGGCTGCAACTTTCATTATTTTTATTTTTCATTTGACTTTTATCAAAAATGGTTTATAAACTTTCATCTCACTTGATTAACTTATTTTTTTCAGTATTACATTACTTAGACTGATAAACTGTTCTATTTAACAAAGTGAGATATTTTTGAATGTTGGACAAAACAACAGTTCAAAATAGTTTGTAATAAAAACGTCAATCTTTTCAATGTGAAAAAAGATCTAGTTTCTAACCTGAGCCCAAGCAAATGATACCTAGAGGATTGTCTTTCTTACTGCTCTTCTCACACTCAGGTATTTGCAAGAAAATGGCCCCAGAAAGACAGCACAGAAGACCTTGGCTGATCTACTCATTTATATTTGTGGAGGTAAGGTTTGATATTGAAGAGTTTTGGTATTTCTGTGGTAATGCTGTCATCATTTCATTATCTTACCTTCCTCACCAGTTTTTGTGTCACAAATGTAATGTTTGATTAACTCATAACTGTGTCACAAGTGTTTTGACCAGTTATTTTCACGGCATGCATGTAATATATAAAAATGAATCGATTTTAACTGTTTCAGAAACAAAGAGCTGCAATGTGTCTTCCAATAGATTTCCCAGAAGGAATGAAGAGACAGAAAAATCCATTTGCCAGTACTGTAAGAATGTTAGCCAAGTTACCCCGATAAACCAGTAACCCCGCTTCGTAGTGGAGGCCACTGGTATAGAGTACACAGAACTGTGAGACAGAGTAGAGACAGTCGGTTTAGCTGCACCATTAGGGGGCGATCACACGCAATGTTTTGTTGACGGCATTGAGGAGCTGGCTCGCAGATTGCTTTCTGGTTATTATCCATACATTACTCAGCAGTTTTGGCTGTGGATTCCCTTTGAAAAACATGCCATATTCTTTCCCTACTGAGCTTTTGACAGTTTGTGAAAAATTAATTTTAAATTATCCATTACATATTATAATTCATGCCAGCTTGCGAGATGCAGGTCACTCACCTACGTGGTGAGGTAAACGCTTTAACCACCCAAATGAAGTGTTTTAATTGGGATTCAGTAAAAACAAACTAAAACACGATCCATACACAGAACTGTTGACTGATTTTTTTAGCTGAAAAATTAAAACATAAGCGCAAACTGCAAAAAAAATTAAATTCAGCTGGACGAAGCGTAAGTACATCCGGGATCTCGCGCCAGGCTGATGGAGCCCCTCCCTCCAGCTGGTCTGATTTAGGGACAGTTGGGCTTCTTTTTCTTGAGCTACTGTTAGCATTCAACCTTTTTCTGTGGGCTTTGATTGGCAATGAAAAGGATTTACTGCTTACTTAAAGATCTAGGTCAGGAAATTACCCTCTCAGCTGGTGGCACTGTCACCTCAAAATAAAGGACCGAAGGGCACTGAGTGATGGGCCTCAGGTTCCCGTCTGATCCCTCCCCAGTCCAGTTTGATCTTGTTCCAGGTCTTTATGATTTTAACCCCGACCCATCAATGCAAGGCCTTATTCTATGTCTATGCTTGAGTGGGCCTCTGGATTGACCCTGACCTGGCAAGCTGATGCTGAAAATGGAAGGTTGGATCCCTTATCTGTAATGATTTACTTGAGGCTGTCATTGATTAATGCCTTGAAAATAATAATACTCAAAAGCTATGATTCATTCCTAGGGTGCTATGTTGGTGCAGCGGGGAGTGCCATTATATCACACAGTGACAAATCCCATCTGTGTGTGTGTGTGTGTCTGTGTGTCTGTGTTTGTGGAGTTTGCATACTATCCCTGTGTTATGTAGGTTTCTTCTATATAGACAGGTTTGCTCCTGCAATCCAAAAATGTGCAGCTAGGGTAACTGATGCTTTGTGTGTAAGTGCCCTGTGATAGACTGGCATCCCATCCAGGGTGTCCCCTGCCCTGTGCCCTGTGATGGACTGGCATCCCATCCGGGGTGTCCCCTGCCCTGTGCCCTGTGATGGACTGGCATCCCATCCAGGGTGTACCCCTGCCCTGTGCCCTGTGATGGACTGGCATCCCATCCAGGGTGTACCCCTGCCCTGTGCCCTGTGATGGACTGGCATCCCATCCAGGGTGTATCCCTGCCCTGTGCCCTGTGATGGACTGGCATCCCATCCAGGGTGTACCCCTGCCCTGTGCCCTGTGATGGACTGGCATCCCATCCAGGGTGTACCCCTGCCCTGTGCCCTGTGATGGACTGGCATCCCATCCAGGGTGTACCCCTGCCCTGTGCCCTGTGATGGACTGGCATCCCATCCAGGGTGTCCTCGGCTTTGTGCAAACTTATCAGAGAGAGGTTTCAGACTCCCTTATGCTGGATAAATGCATATATATACCCCTAAGTAACTAAGAGAATGAAGAATGAAACGATTACAGACACTCCCCAGGTTACTATGGTTACTATGTTACGATATTTCGACTTTACGATGGGTATCAAAGTTCCGTTCTGTTTTTCACTTTCAGTACATTAATCAATAAATTACATGAGATATTCAACACTTTTATGAAATAGGCTTTGTGATAATGATTTTGCCCAACTGCAGGCTAATGTGAATGTTCTAAGCATGTTTAAGGTTGGCTTGGCTAGGCTTTGATGTCAGGCTAGGTGTACTGTGTTAAAATGCATTTTCGGCATACAATATTTTTATTTTTATTATCAGAACATAACCCCATCGTAACCCAAGGAGCATAATTTCATTAATATTCTGACGCAGTAGAGACAGGTTCTGTCTTTAAACTACTAAACCATCTTCTTAAAGCAAGCCTAGGATCCTTTTGAAAAAAATATGAACGAGATGAATAAATGATGGAACATCTTGCTCATTTTAGTAATGCCAATTTTTTCAGAAGCAGAATTGCCTCTTTCTCACACACATCATATAAGAGTTTAACCTTCATGTTGAGGTTGGATGCCAACAAAAGACGTTTTTTTAATCAATTTTTTATGAAAACCCCCTCACTCATCTTAAATTTTCTCATAACAGAGTCTGGCCTTTTGAGGATGTGCAGGAAATTAATTAGGGACTTTGGAGCTTGTTGCCTGACGAGTTGATAACATGCAGCGGAAATAATTTCCTCCGAGGGGCGGTATATACCCCTCGTCACGTGCTTTTTCACCTGTTTGCCACCAGGGTCGATCCCTTTTGATAACACAGCACCCGTATTCTGAAGTCAGGGTGAAAATTGTATTGCAGATTGAAGTGTTTCGTTGTGAAATATCCTGTAGTGAGTGTGTGGATTAACATGTTTCAGCAGGAGAATATTGACATTTCTGTTATACTGACCTCTACAGCAAGTACATTTGCTGTGAGACTGAGAAATGATTCAGGCCCGTCAAAGGAGACGGATCTGGCCTAAATCTTCATGTAGCTAAACAGAAATAGAGAATAACCACCATAACCGCATGTGCACTTACAATTTTCATTTTAAGGGAAAGCGGTTGTTTTAAAAATAAATGCACAAGGTGCCTGTATAAACAGATGTGAAAATGTTGACAGCCATTAGAAATATATGCATGTATTATTAACTAAAGCAGTAATGACCTCAGGGAGACCTGGATCTGCTTGATTTGCTTTTTAAATGATCTTTATCTTATCCATCGGGATTTCCATTTTCTGACCTGGGACAACTGTTATGTTGTTTAAATTTCTAAATGCATTTGGATGTGCCTCATGGATAGCGCTTTGTAAAATGTGTCTGTATGTACATACACACACATATTTGTATGTAAAGTGATGGAAAGTTTAACAGCACTTGCCCCCTTTTATGTTTCAGCATTTTTTTCCAAACGCTGAACATGTTTTTTATTCAAGGCGCTTGCGTGATTCTTTCAACATCTGACGAAGACGGTGCCTGAATTTCTAATGAAGCATGACATGCGAGATAAGCCTCTGCCTCTAGAAGCCTGTTACTTTGAAGCATCATTCCTTTTCTTTTCTCTCTTTTAAATAACTTGCATTTATGTGGCGCCTGGAGATGGTATCAATTGCATAAGCGCTTCGTCTATTAGGAGTTTTAGAAATTTTATGTATTGTGTTTTTAAAGCATAATTCTTCTAATCTCTGTCATTTTAAGAATTTGATCAAATCAATGGCATAGGAGAGAGTTTTGAGATTGTGGGGGTGGGGAGGGACAACTTCGTAATTTCAATACAACGGTCTGTTTATTTGTCTGTTTATTTGGGGGGGGGGGGGGGGGGGGTGTGTCCCCCTGGATACTATACCCCAGAATAAAATAATTTCAAATAATATTATTGCTGCAGAGATTTTGCGATCAAGATGATTTATTATTATTATTTATTATCCCTTCATGCATTTTATTCATCCATCCCACAGTAGTCCGGGTCTTGGGGCGGGGGGGGGGGGGATGGGGGGAGGAGGTTACCCGGAGCGTTATTATCATCATTGTTATTATTGTTTTTAATTATTATTTTCATTGTTATAATTACTGCTGCTAGTATACATTGTACATGTTACATTTTAAAGCTTTGCCTAGGTCTGCATCAAGCCATACAGTATTTGTAAATGACCGTGCAACCGTTTTATCACTTGGGGGGGGGTTGTGCGATATCTGTGTTCATGGAATACAATGGACCATGTCAGATAACATGACTCACATTTGTAATTATCTGATAATCAAAGTGTCATTCAGCCTAATGCTTAATTAGATGCTCAACAGGTAATCCAGAGCTGCTGATGTGAAATCGAAAATACAAAAGCGAAAGATAAAATGATCAGTTGTTTTAATAAAGCATATCTGCAGCATCCCCCTGATCCGCAACAGGACAAGTGGCTGGAAGATGGATGGATGGATGGATGGATGGATGGATGGATGGATGGATGGATGGATGGATGGATGGATGGATGGATGGATGGATGGATGGATGGATGGATGGATGGATGGATGGATGGATGGCTTTTTGCAACATTATTAGGATAATTATCACAGCGCACAACCAAATTCACAGCTCTTTGCCAGATACATCGATGTGTTCAGTGCATTTTTTTGCATTTTGCTCTAGACTCTGACCCTGCATAGGACAAGCAGGTATATAAAATGTATGGACGTAAATTCGCTGTGGTTTTTGGACACCACCCTTGAGGTTAAGCAGCAAACAAATATGCTTTATTTGCCATTTGCACAAGTACAGTACATTGAAATGCTTCCCTTCGCCTACCCCATTTTGCTCTCCATAGTCTGCAGGGGGGGGGGGGGGGGGGTCACGCCATAGGGTCAGCTAATGTGCAGTGCCCCTGGAACTGGGGGTTAGGTGCCCACAGATATGTGACTGTTCTGCCAAGGCCGGGGGCCCAGACCAGCCATCTTCTGATCACAGGTTCTGAGACTTAGCCCACTGAGCCACCACCATATATTGGGCAGAAGTGACAATGGCACTTAGCACAGGGCTACAATTTAAGCAGCAACGCAGTAGAACAAACGCCTGTTCCTACCATTTATAATCACAAATAAGAAAATGTAGCATTCAGCAAACTGGCACAAAACGCTCCAACAGCCTGTTTACATGCTTTTTCTTTTATAATTGTAAAATTTACTTTAATTGAAGATGGAGGAGCCTGCAGATTTTTCTAAGTTGATGTGTTTTTTCTAACCCCATTGGCTGCTTGAAGGCATGAACTGCGCATAAATTTATGCACAAAAACTTGTTACGGAAAGGAGGCTTAGGAGAAGCATTTCATTATTTCGCCACTGTCTTGTGTGCGGCACTAACATTTAATGCATGCGTACAGATCAGATCTCCAATAAATAAAGTAGGTCATATTCGAGAGTAGCTTGCTTGAATTGATTGTTAATTAAAAGCAACTATTAGACATGAAAGTCCTTCCCAGACCTACAAAATATATATATAAATACAGCAGTGTTAAAGTAACAGATGGGCGTTCCGATTGGCAGGAGACGGAGCGGCCTGACCTGGATAATTGGATCTTTTCACACGATCAAATCTGCGGCATAACATTGTGCCTCGAGGAATCTTCCCCGTTCCCACTAAGGCTTCAGCTGATCCCATGTAGCCGAACCCTTAACCTGTGGTACAGGTGAATGTTTCCAAACTGTAACACCCAGCACTTAACCTGTTTACAGCGGAATGTGCTCCCAGCTCACTGCCAATACTGACTGAGGGCAGCACTTGCAAGGAATCCCATGACAATCGCACACCCAGTGTCAGTCATTTATAATCCCCCCCACCAGGACAACATGCTGCGGATGCTAATCATGTCCAAAAAGAAATTCATTTTTCATTTTGAGGGCTTCATTTTGGGCTAGCTGAATAAAGATGTGGCTGTCTCTTGAGGACTTATTTGGGTTATTGGTAATTAGCACTGGTGTGGGGGGGGGCATGCCTCTATTAATTACTTTTTAGGAATGCAGTATAATTACATGAAGGATTTAAATCAGGGTCTGGACGCAATGCTGACACTACAGCTGAGAGTAAAAGAGGGATTTTTTAAAAGGACAACAGGACATATAATATGCATTTATAAAATATATTAATTGTATATTGGCTGAAATTTTAAATCACTTGATGTAGATTATACACACACACACAGTTTTGTAATTATATCTTTGTGGGGACTCTCCATTCATTTCTATGGGGAAAACTCAAATCCCAACATGATGACCTTAATCCAGGGGTGGGCAATCTTAACCGCAAAGGGCCGCTGTGTATGCGGGTGTATGAATAACTTTCACTTTAATGAAACCGAATGATTAATTTTCCAATGAATTCTTATACTAAAAAATATCATCATTTGGAATCTATAATATAGATTATTGGGATTCTCAAATAAAATTATATCAGGAGAACTAGGTTGTAATATGCAAGTAATTTTACAGAACAAATGTGTTTCAAATCATGAGGCAGTATAAAACTGTAGTACAAGGGAGATTCATGACTGCATAATGAATGGTTTTCATTTCCATTCATCCATTTGCCATTAACACTTAATCCAATGCAGTCTTACTGTACAGTTGAAATAAAAATTCTATGCAGCCCTGGTAAAATGGCAGGTTTTTATGTGATAAAAAGTGAAACCAAGTTAAATCATGTCAGGACTTATTCCACCTTATTTCAAAGATGCATTCTATACAAAGAAGGTGTAAACAAATCCGAAATTGTCTACGGTAAAAGATAAAATAAAACAAAAATCTGGCTGCATAATTGTGCACACCATTTAATCAAGGCTGTGGCCAGAATCTTAAACAGAAGTGGATATACACCTGTTATCAATGAAAGTGACTTTGATTGACCTCAGATAAATTATGGCTGTTCCTGCAGGATTATTCTGGTATCCTCTTGGTTGCATCATACTCCAAAAGCCATGGTCTGCAAATAGCTTTCAAATCATTGAAAATAATCAATCAGGAGAGGAGTACAAAAAAGTATCCAAAGCATTAAACATCCCATGGAAGACAATGAAGACAGTCATCAACAAGTGGAGGAAATATGGCTCACAGTGACTCTACCAAGATCAGGACACCCGTCAAAGACTGATGAGAAGACAAAGAGAAAACCGGTTGTTGGAGGCGACCAAGAGGCCAACAGCAACATTAAACTGCAGGGTTTCCCGGCAAGTACTGCTTGTTCCGTACATGAGCAGTCGCTCATATTCATATGTCTGGGTTGTGGGGTTAGGGCACAAAGACAAAAGCCTTTACTCACAAAATAAAACATCCAAACCCGGCCAAAATTTGCCAAAAGGTATATCCACGTTCCAACCATGTGGAAAAAATGGATTATGATCTGATGAGACCAAAAATTTTATTTGGCCATAATTCCAAAAGGAATGTTTGGTGCAAAAATATCACTGGCCATCATCAAAAGAAAACCATAGCCACAGTGAAGCACAGTGAAGGCAGCATCGTGCTTTGGGGCTGCTTTTCTTCAGCTGGAACTGGGGCATTAATCAAGCTGGATGGAATCATGAACAGCTCCGAATATCAGTCTATTTTGGCACAAGGGCTTCAAACATCGTGAAGAGGAATTTCACCTGCATGGCAACGACCCAAAGCATGCATATAAATCAATGAAGCAATGGCTTCACCAAAAGAAGATCAATGTTCTGGAATGGTGCAGCCCAGAGCCCAGACCTTAATCCAACTGGAAATCTGTGGGTGGCCTGAAAAGGGTTGCCCTCGCAATCTGGAAAATTTTTGCACAGGTGAGTTGGCTAAAAATTGCCAAGTTTAGGTGTGCCAAAAAGACTGAGTGCTGTAGTAAAATCAGTAGGTGCTTCAACTGAGTAATAGTTGAGGGGTGTGCACACTAATGCAACCAGGATTTTGCATGATTTTTCCCCCTTTTTTTCACTGGACATTTTCTGGTTTGTTTTCACCTATGTATATGTTGCGATTTCGCAATAAAAGTGGAATAAGTTCTGATATGATTTGTCTTTTTTTTTTTTTTTAATCACTTTAAAACCGGCCATTTTGAAGACTTTTTATATCCACTGCAGGTCTGAGGCCCAGGAAACACAGGCCGTGAGGGAGGGGACACCCCAGATGGGACCCCAGGCCATTATAGGATACAGACGACCAGGGACGTTCGTCAATTTAGCGACGACGGTTCACCTGACCCAATGGAAACTCCCCATACATTGCTGGATGTGGGAATGAAACCCTATAGCAGGGGTGTCAAACTCCATTCCTGGGGGGCCGGAGCCCTGTGTAGCTTAGCTCTTTCCCTGTTCCCACACAAATGAGCTGTGTGGTAATTAGCACAAGGAGTTGAATCAGGTGTGTTAAATGAGGGGAAACCCAAAAATGTGCAGGGCTTTGGCCCCCCAGGACTGGAGTCCGACACCCCTGCCCTATAGTGTGCTTCCACAGTAAAACTGACTACACCAATGTACCCCTCCCTCTTATTTATCTAGTTAATGGTATATTTACAATAATCAAGACTATTAAGACTGAGCACCAAGGTAAATTTCTCTTCTGGTCCTAGTTGCCACAGTATCAGTAGCTGGTATTAGGTCCGAGAATTTAAGACCTCAATTTAATTAAGTATTATACTAAATGAACCAATTTAGTCTACCCGTATTGGTAGATAATGCATAATTTTCTATACATTGTAGGGCTTGTTCCAAGTGTAAATCGTCATTGATTAGCAGGTGGTTGACAGATCCTGTCGGCATTTGAGATACTTTTGAATAGTGTACATTTCACTTTGTGGTCCTCCTTTTTCCACTACCGAGGCCTCATTTCCCTTGTGAGTTTGAGATACCTGTTCTCCACATTCATTAAACTACATAGCCAAAGGTGCCCGTTTGGATACGTTATCCTAGCATTGTGGCACAGCAACAACCCGTATAATATAGTACAATTTAACGTGAGCCCCCTGCTGGCGTAACTGAGAAGTTCACAAGTCAGTAGAAAGAACTGGCGGTGGTACCACAGACATCGCTAACAGCATCACAGGAAAAAAAAATCAGGAAGCAAGATGTCAGTTATCTGCGCGCTCTGAGCTTCAGGCCAGTTTTGGCAAACCACCTTAAATACTGGTTTTTGCGTCAGTTGAGATCTTAACTGAAGATCGGCAGCTGGTATGAGGTTAAAAGATAAATTAAACTACATTATTCCAAATTCCAGATACTTGGAATTGCAGGTGTTAAACCAAACTTATAATGATCAAAAAGTACCTTTCGTATCTGAACATTGTTTCCACTGCATTTGTGGTGATAAATGTATTCCATTGTTTTGATCCTGGGTGAAGCATACTAAGATAATGTAAGTATATATTAATATTTGTGGACTTGGAAATAACGAAAATTTTAAGGGTAACAGAGAGGACATATGTTTATTGCAAGTATTCCATGTCCAGCACAAATTAGCTTTTAAATCCATGACATTACACTGGATAAGCAGCTTGGAAATGGTTGGATGGAGATAATACAGTATATGCATATGTGTATGTACAATTTGTATTCTTGTTCGTTTACACATATGATGTATTTAATACGATTACATGTCTGCAGACGTAATAAACATGGGTTTGTAACAGTGGGACATTTGTAATTTTTTTTGTATTTTTTCAGCATTGTGAGAAAGTCGAAGTCTTTAAGGGTCATACGTGCATGGTTGTGATGGGGCGGGTTATACATGTTCTGCATTGTAGGGATATAAGACGTATAACCTTATAACGTAACTAATTAGCCATCGTCGGTTCAGGCGCTGCATGTGATATTGGGGGAATACCAGTAAGTCTGTGTTCTGCAGAAATTACTACATGTAACCACGGCAGGGTGTATTAAATATCACAAACGAATCGCTAACTTTTGCAGGGGTAGGCGCCCCCTGCTCTGCCAAGTTGCTGGCAGTCATTTGTTGAGCACAAATCCGCGCTGGATGCCTGTCAGCGCGGAGCTTCTCGCCGTCGCTCCCTGCGCATCTCAGCCAGGCGTAGACTCACGCAGGCGGTATTTTTTGCGCACTAACATCCGTTTAGTCACTCTCTTTCGAGACATTAAGCAATGCAACGAAATGGAACATTTTCCCCCCTTTTTGCTTATCACTCAATGTCTTCTGACGAGCGTTAGACGCAAATAAAGCGAAGAGCTGGATAGGGGATATGACCAGGTTGCGCTAGGACGAGGAGGGAGCGACATAACCGGGCTTCCACTGATCAAGGTGGATCGATAGATGTTCTCACCTTCATCCCTGACGATCATGCTTTATTTTCAGCTGGTGATCATGGCGGGGACTGTCATGTTGGCGTATTACTTCGAGTACACGGACACGTTCAACGTGCACGTCCAGGGCTTTTTCTGCTATGACAGCTCGTACACGAAGCCCTACCTCGGACCGGAGGAGTCGAGCGCTGTGCCCCCAGCCCTCCTGTATGCGGTGGTCGCCGGGATTCCCACGCTGGTGGTGAGATCTCCTCTTGATGTATTGCATGCAATAAGGAGGGGGAGCGGGGGGGTGGGAAGCCCTTTGTGCAGCCTAATGGACTGATCGCAGGGAACCCAGAGGATAAAGAATCCAAGTTCGCGTTTCAGTAGCGCATTGTAAGCTTGCTAGAAGGATCAGTAAAACGATATTTGCCTCTGCCGACTATCAAACATTATATGTAAATTCCGGGTAAATTTCTTGAATTTTTAATGGCAGATTGTAAATATATTTTCTCAATACACACCACGGGAAACTTTACATAGCTTCCGTATAATACATTTCTTTTTATATAGTACTTAAACATTAGATTATAACTGAAATGTCATTATTGGCTAAAAAGACAACTAGTTTTTTTTTTTTTTTATCTTGTTTGATCATGTTTTGAGGTCTGGGACTTGATGTTCAGTTCCAAATGCCGTTAGTTTTAAGCTCCCCTGTGTGCTGAGTTAGTCGATGTCATTGGGGGAGACTGATGCGTTAATTGTTGTCAGAATAATTTTCACGTGGACATCAGGTGTGAAATTGTAAAGAATGTAAAGAAACGTGTTTTGTACATGAAAAGTGAAATAACTATAAGCTTCTGCAGATAGTCACAGCACATGGTTATAAAGTGTGTTAGCCTATATGTAAGTACTGCCAAACTAAGCTACAGTATGCTGACATGATGTGGAAGATTGACTCTGACTGGATTAAAACCTTGGGTATTTTTTGTCCTAGTAACCAATACAGCATCTGTTTTTTATTACTGTCTTCTACTTGCGAAGGTAAAGGAAATCCATGCATCAATGCACTGCTTTACTACACCAACACTCACTCCACATTTGACACTAATTCGTGAACCTGAGATACATCACATCCACACAGTTGGACTAAAAATAATACCACCTTACTGTCTGAACACCCACATATAAAAATGCTCAACACATCCATTACATCGTTCAGTCCTGCATACCATGAAACAGATTAATAAACTGTCTTTGTTTCAATCCCACAAGTAGCCTTTTGGAATGATCCCCCCCCCCCCCCCACCCCTGTAATTGGAGAATTAATGGTTCACATTCAGATGTTTGTGACATTTGGCTTTTTCTGTTTGTTTAAATATAACTACAGGGTTCTGATCTTTTCTCAGTTCTCTAACAGTGTGACAGACTTTTTTGTAGTTTGCTGGTTCATATAAACTACCCCTGGCTGGTTTTTCAGAGTTGTTATGGAACCATCTTATGGAGCTGTGTTAGTCATCTCATTCCTGCCAGCGTAATACAGGCCAGTATAATAACCGGTAGGTTTTTTTTTTAAGTTTATAAAAAAGGTGGAAAGGACTAAAACACTGTAGCAAGTGCCAACAGCATCGATCTTGCAACACAAGACACCTTTTTGTCACATACATGGGTTTCAGAGTTGGTGTTTGTGAGTGTTTGCACTACAAAAAGGTCATATTATAAAATCAGTTGTGTAGATCTCCATCGCTAGGTATTAGAAGATAGCCAAAGTAATATCTGTAGGCATAGTATACTGTTGTGAAAAAGTATAGTATATTGTAGTATATTTGTAACAAAAAGTGTATATAATGGAAACAAGAGTACTTTTGCTGTATTTTGATTAAGCCGTGGTGTCAGTTTAATTTGCGCATCAATGTATATCCATGTGGGACATATTAAACTTCCCTTGAATT
Organism: Paramormyrops kingsleyae; assembly: GCF_048594095.1. Taxonomy (NCBI): domain Eukaryota; kingdom Metazoa; phylum Chordata; class Actinopteri; order Osteoglossiformes; family Mormyridae; genus Paramormyrops; species Paramormyrops kingsleyae. Next base: position 13,886,159 of record NC_132811.1, on the reverse strand, counting down.
GATCTTCTGATAAAATCAGTGTCATGATTTTAAATCTTCAGAATTCTTTTTAAAATGCTGCAAATTAAGGTGAGGTGAGAGGTGTCTTTAATGAACAGATTCCTTAAATTGAATTATATAGGGGTAGAGGAACAGATGCCACAGGAATGGAGATAATTAGATTAATAATACCACAATACTCAACAAGCACATCAACAAATATTTACAGCGTCATGCGACGTGAGTCAGTACAACGACAGCACCAGAAACATAAGGTCATCCATTTTGCAGCTGAGCACTGATACATGAAGGTATTAGTGGGATCCAGAAGTGTGAGACTCTGAGTGAAGCTTTGATGCCTCTCCGCTCGTCCTCTGAGTCCTGCTGTACACTTGGTTTTTGGCTAATTATCCTGCCTGTCCAACTGAAGCCTCCTTGTGTTCCTGTGAGCGGTACCAGCTAAAGCCGTACTGATTGCAAATATCATTTATGGATGAGGAAGTCTAGTTTGCTCAGTGTAATGACTGCATTACATGCCATTTGCTTAGCTGTCACTTTCATCTCCATTACTTAGATTACAGCATTCAATGTCTCGTCATTGTAAAAATAGGGGAAATGTAAAAAGTTTGATATTTTATGCAGCTGGATATTGTATGGGTGCAGGTTATGGAAGATACACCAGTAGTTGCCTTACAGGAGCATATTCCAGCAGTTACTATAAGTCTTGCTTCCTGAAATTACAGTCATTTTATATTAGTAATTGGCTGTTTCCGAGTGATTCAACATAATGTTCCTCATGAAATTAGAATCATAGCAGTGAATAATGGTCTGGAAGCTTCTGTTAGGAATCCGACATGATCATGATCAGGGACACACTTGTTAGGGAGCCTTAAAGTATTAAAAATTCTTCCATCCATCCATCTATCCATCCAACCATCCATCTATCATTTAAAAAAAATGTTCTCCAGCAAATTACTTATGAATATAAAAATATCAATTAAATTTTAAATTTAAAGTCATTTACTAATTAAAGTAAGGCCAGTTTTGCAGCCAATGTTATTTTAGCATCCGTAAGAGCTGTTATATGCGGAGAGTATTATTGGGCGTTAATTCTTATATTATTCTCTGATGGTCTCAGTTGTTTCCAAGTTCAACAGGAGTCCCAGCCCCCCAGAGCAGTGACCATGGTGAAATCCCTGACCATTTCTATTTGCCATTCAATGTAGTTTTGACCCTGTTTGAGTGGCAAGGCAATTAGCATAGCAGTAAATGCAAGGTTTTAAGGGATACCAAAAATGTGGTGTGTTTAGCTGTGAAAAATGTCCTTTGCAAGGCGCCTGAGACAGACTTTAACTTTTTGAGGTTGTTGATTTCACTTTAGCACAGTGAGGCTAATATGCCACAGATGGGCACAGATCTATTAGCCGTTTTCTGCCGCATCTTAAAGCATAACATGGACTTGAATAGCTATTTTAGTCCTTTAAGTGAGTTTAGAGGCCTCAAGAAAATTGTACAAGTATAACTTATGCTTTTCAGTCTCTGCTCTGTATTTTATGTGTTATTTTTTTATTGTTAAATGGCTTTTGTTCTAATCAAAGTTATTACGTTGTTTAAACTCACAGCAGTCACCGACTACAGATTCAGGGTTTCTGGTGAGTTCGGTACAGAAGCACATCAGTTTTGTTTGACTCCGGGTTCATTCAGTCGTCCTTAACATGCAGCAGATGAGTGAGAGACACAGCTGTCAGTTTATTGTTACAGTCAAACAGATTCCTTCGGCGGCAGCTGAAAAGGTTGAAGGCGAACTGTCCGCTTCCTCTCATCGGGGTTGTGTCATCCGGCATATGTGGGGCAGGGTGGCATGCTTGGTATTATCTTGTCTTGTGAATAATGCGGGGTTGGTCCTTGCAGCTAAATCCGGCTAGATTAGACAGCGGAACACTAACAGAAAACAGTCAGACATTGGGGTTCAGTCATAAATCAGAAGGTGACTAGACATAATTTATCGAAAAGGTTACTGGACTCGATTTATTAAGGGTTTCTTTTTCTTTTAATGTAAGTCATATTAACCTCCTGAAGACCCAGACAACATTCTGTCTGGTCGTTAGGAGTCAGTGTCGACTTGACGGCACCTAATGTTACCTTTCCATATCCACCAAAGCTATCGAGACTTTCGACATGAAACGGCATTACAGTTCATGTAAAAAAGATTTACAGAAAGTCAGAAAAGTTTAGTTTGAGCTCCCCTTCAAACTTCTTGATTGATACGATTATAGTTCAGTCATCCCATACACATCACATTGTAATGTTTCTGGTAGCTTAATTAGCCTTATTTAACTATGACGTGCAAAAACTGTAGCAAGCCAGCTAGTTTAACTCATGAGAGCATGTGTATTGATGTTTATGACCTTTCCTCAAAGGTCTGCTGACATTGTTAAATATCATGCTCACATGTTATGGATCATCATATATCATTAAAATGTCTGATGTTCCTGGCAAGTCATGTGACCCTATGCCAAAATGGAAACTGGTCTAATTGCAACCAGATTGACACAATTGTTTACAATTGTTTACTTACAGAGCAACATGATCATTTTATCTACCCCATCCAACTACCACGAGTCTCAGAATGATCCAGCTACAGTCATAATTCTGGACTGAATTCCTCTTCATTTCATGCTTCATTTCTGTACTTAAATACAGAACGGCATCTGAACCAAGCAAAATCATTATTATCCAATCATTATGTTCCTTAACCTGTCATCCCAGAAAGCAGTTACATGAAAAGCTTAATAATAAATAAAATGTGTTATTCTGTGATCTTTTATGCAACGTGTTTTATTATGAAAAAGAATACTTTAGACAGACTCTACTCTCTGAGTATTTTTAACTCTCTTATGCCTACTTTTAAGCCTCAGAGTAACATTGTGCTAAATATATAATTTAGGGAGATTTACCCTTTTTAAACTTTGTTCTTTTCTGTTACCCTTGGAAATGTATTATATTATACTGCATGTATTTATGCCTTTTTAATTTAGGGTTTTTCACAAATTTACAGGTTATGATTTGTGCAATAAATGAAATGTCTTACAATGGCTGTTTTTTTTTATATATATATATACGACATGTGAACGCCTTTTAATTGCAATGCCTGATTTCTGCGTTTCTGTTTCTTGCAGATAACAGTAACAGAGTCTGTCATGTTCCTACTTCAGTACACTTCTAAAGACTTTGACACTAGGGAGAAGACTGTCGTCACAGGAGACTGTTGTTACCTTAACCCACTCGTACGACGGACTGTCCGATTTCTTGGTAACTCTCCCCAATCTCTTATTTTATGTTATTCATTCATTCATTCACTACTATCAAAAGTCCCCCCTTTTAATATGCTAATGATACCTAAGTTAGCCTTTCACCATCTCAATTTTTTTCTCTTCTTGTCCATTAACTTATTAAATGGGCTTGATCTGAAAAAGTATTCATTCTTTAAGCAAGAGAAAACAGTAACACTTTACTTGAGGTGTCACAAATACTGGTAACACTTTATTTGGATAGCCTACAGAGTATTTGTAGCATTTCAACAACTTAATTCAGATTTTAAAATTCAGCTCTTTCACTGTGTCTGTAGAATGTACAGTATAATAATAATCATCGATCCTTTATTAATCCCCGTGGGGAAATTGTCTTTACGCCTCCCTCTTTGTAGAGTAAGCTGTCCGCAAATGGCAACCACCTGTTGGGACACCCAGGGAGCTGGGGGTTAAGGGCCTTTTTCAGGGACCCGCAGACGTGCTGAGGCTGGGTTTGAACTGGCAACCTTGTGATTATAGGCACACAGGCTTAGCCCACTGAGCCACACACTGAGAGTATATTGAGAGTATTTATAGAGTATATGTAACAATTCTTGAACATACATATGTATTCCTTGACTATTTTTTTTTAATTTGACTACTCATTCAGCCGATGTTATATAAATTGTTGAACCTCAACTAATAAGTTGCTGAAATGTTCAAAAATACCCTGTATACCCTCTGTAGGCGGAGTACCAGTGTTACTCAGATACTTAGTAGTAACTCAGTAACTACTGAAGTACAAATCAAGAACAAATATAATAGCTGTACTTGAGATGAATGGTGTGCCACGATTCATTAATGATGAACAAACATGAGATATCACATGTGTTATTCATTACTTGTTTCTTCAGTAGTTCCTTCATTAGTAAAGGTCTACAGAATTAACAGAAAGTAAGTTACGCCACGATTCATTAATGATGAACAAACGTGAGATCAGTATGTAACTAAGGCTTAGTCTATGGTTAATTAATACTTAAGCAAATGCATAATATGTTATTTGGGCCCCATCAAGTAAAGTATTACTGGGAGAAGACGTACAGGGTGCTTCTCTCAGTTACTGCACCATTATTCCTTGTGGTCCGGCACACACTGTCATTTGGTTTTTTAGTCTCCAGTGTTGTCTCCCTTAGGTTTAGATGAGTTACCCTCACATATATTATATTTTTCTGCACAAACCCAAGCTACAGCATGTATTTGTAAGGATGGAAATTATGTATATACACTCTGGGGCAATTTTAAGGTACACATAGACTGAAATGGGTATTTTTTTTGCCTCCAGAGCTGCTTCAAAGGCAGAGAGGCTGTGCATTCAAAAACGCCTTCCTGCCCACCAGTGTGGCACTGAGCTGTTATTATTGCACTTGTGGCCTTCTTGTTAGCTTTCACAAGTCTGCCCATTCTACTCTCACCTCTCTTATTAACAAGGTGATTTTGGCCACAGAAATTCCATTGACTGGATGCTTTTTGTTCAGTACATCGTCCTCTAGACACGGTATGCATGAAAGTTTCAGATGGCTGTTTGTGAGATGCTGGAGCCACCACATTTGACACCAACAGTCATACCACATTCAAAACTGCTTAAGTATCTTAGCTTATATGCTATATTGTGCACAATTACAAAATATCTTAACCCTATCTGCACGCCGTATATATTCAGTTATATCCACAGCACTCTGTGTTTGAAGGAGCAGGTTGTCTGTAGCGGCAGGTGAACCAAATAACCTGGCCACTGAATGCATATTAAAGGTATGCAGTATCTGAAATATAAGGAAATCATTTGCAAGTGTTAATGCTGCAGCAATTTTAGCACATTATTTTAAGTCTGTAATGTATGTCTATTACATTCTGTCACCAGGGAGTTTCGGGTTTGGACGACTACCAAGGTGTTTCTTTCATGCTTCGAGGCAAGAAAATTTTCTTTGAAAGGTCTCAGGTCATGTGGGAATAGTTTGGTGGATAGAGGGAACATATTATGGTAATTTCTTCTATTTCTGCATATAGAGCAAAGTGGATTTATTTTAAATCCCACAAATCACTGATCAAACAGAACTATTCCCTAATAAGAAAAGCTCGTTTTTACTTACAATTGTTAGTCTTAGTTCAATATGTAGTACAAGGTTTTTCAATACTATTTTCTTGATTAACAAAAAAAGGACTTCCCTATTAGCCCCCTTTGGTTAATTGTTATCATGATCAGAGTGTATTCTTACATTTCACAAATCAATTATGAATTACAGGGATGCTTCACAGTACTTCAGTAGTCATAAATCTTAGGAAAACAGTAACTGAGAACTGGAGAGTGTTGAATGAACGGCAGTCAGGCGCTGGTTTCACAGGATTGAGTGTGAATAGCACCAAAATTAGAACGTGCAATATGCTTTCTTCCGATGTGAGAATTAGAACGTAGCGTGTGGCATGCTGTCGGATTGGTTTGTGATAGGAACAATCCTGTTTACTGTGCATTATTATTTTACGATATTTGCAGTGAGAATTCACTTTTGTCTCCTGTTTTGTGTATTTTTGTAACGTGACAGCTAACAGTTGGAAAATTGAATTCAGCAGGCAACACTTTTAGGCATGGACACTATTAACATTATTATTGGGTCCATGCTTATGTCTGAAAAGTTCTGGGTTCAAATCCCACGACTGGAAAAGTAATAACATCACCCTTGAGCAAACCCTTAACCCCAACAGTTTCAGGTTTGTTCAATCATCGAGAAATAGTGCAGACATAACATGACCTAAAAATGATTTCCCCAAGGCATTTGCCCTTCAAACCAAGCTACAACAACCATGACTGATAAAACATGCATCAGTCAACTTTAATTTGAACCCTTTATAAGAAATGATCATGCCAGGTTATCACAAAGGGCTTCTCTCCATGGTCCAAGAACATGCTAAGGAGATTTGTAGTTGCCAAATTGTCCCCAGGTGTGAATGTTTGTGTGCCTGGTGATGGGTTGACACCCCTGTCTTGCACCTTTGGCTTTCTGCATAGCTTCTTGACCCCCATGACAATGGATGTATGGATGGATGGATGTTTGGGTGCAGACCTAACACGACGCATCTCTACCTGCAAGCCTAATGGGAGTGTCCTGCTTGTTGGATGCTCATCCTCAGCAGAAACTCAGGTTGCAGGGGAAACAAGGAATGTTGGCTGTGGAAATGTTAAGAGAATTACTGTAGGGAATTCTGTTTGAGTTTGATTAGAGGCTTGAAAGTATAGAGGAGTTTGTGTATTGTGTAAATATTTCTGTATTTTTCTAACATCATTCACATTATTTAAATTTATTTACATTAATTAATTAATTTATTTATCTGACACTTCTGTCCAAATGGTAAACAAAAAAAAAGAGGTAAAATATCAAGTAGAGGTCAAATCGCTATTGAAATATGATTAATCTTAAAAACTGGAATCTTACAAAACTATAGGCAAGCTTTAAATAATTTGTAGTGTATTATCAGCATTTATGCTAATTGTTAATACTGGTTTAATTACATCAGAGGGACCTTTCGTTGGTTTCTTTGGTTTATTGATGACACACAGCGTCTCGCCAAGACATCGGCTAAGCTGCTCTTGAAAGAACACCTATTTTAACTAATTTTAAACTGTATTTTTGATGTAGTTTTTTATGTCCATTTTATGTCTTATGACCATGTCTCAGTACATTGTGTTTAAACTGTGAGATTGTCAAAGTGTAAATGTTTATTAGATTCATATTTATATTCTGTTTATTACTGTTTCTTGCACTATGGCCACTGATTCTATCTTCTCAGTGTATGACTCATGGCTCTCATACACTGCCTGGCTAAAACAAATGTCACCGTTTGAATTTAAATCAGCAAGTACTTAAGAGCCAATGATTGGATCATTACTGCAGCTCAGGAATAAAGTGAAGTCAGCTGAGCACCTGAATCTACTGAATGGTCAGGTTATCCCATCAATGGATTTTTTCTTTCCTAATGGCATGGAGATATTCCAGGATGATTCATCAGGCTTGAATTGTCAAAGACTGGTTCAGGGAGCATGAGGAATCATTTTCATACATTGGCCACCAGAGTCTCAACCTTAACCCCAATGAAAGTCTTTGAGATGTGCTGATGAGTTCGACTCACCTATGATGAATACAAGATCTTGACGAAAAATTAATGCAAATCTGGATAAAAATATATTGTAAAAGCACGTGGAAACAATGCATTGACAAAAGGTGGTCCAACAAAATATTAAAGTGTGTGACTTTTTTTGTACTGTAGCTAAAGATGATAGTAAAGATACTTTGACTTTGACTTGACTCGTCTAGTCCACAGTCATGTGATATCATGGTAGATCTACCATGGAATGAGCAGATGGAATGAGAGTCAGCTTCTCCCTCTCCTCTGCCCTCAGGCGTGTACATCTTCGGCCTCTTCACCACGGACATCTTCGTGAACGCCGGCCAGGTGGTGACCGGCAACCTGGCCCCCCACTTCCTCACTGTGTGTAAGCCCAACTACACAGCGCTGGGGTGCCAGCACACGCTGCGATTCATCAGCCACCAGGAGGCCTGCACGGGCAGCGAGGAGGACATCCTCCGCGCGCGCAAGACCTTCCCCTCCAAGGAAGCCGCCCTGAGCGTCTACGCCGCTCTTTATCTCGCCGTGAGTAAGCCGGCCTTGCGATTCCCAGCCTCCCAAACTGTAAACACTTCAGAAACAGCAAAATCAGTCTTGACAAGAACCCCGGCCTGGATAAACCATATGGGCATTTGGGCCTGTGCCCAGGGGGGGCACCAAACAGAGCAACCCCCCATAATCCCTTCCCCCATGCTCCAATTCATGAATGTCTTTTAACAATTCAATGCAATATACAGGTATCGGTACAGGCATCCAGTAACATCCGATCGCATTTATGTCCGAGGTCCATAGTAAATAATATACACTGATAGATAGATGCCAGAATCCAGCACAGTAGTATGTTAGCGGGTGTATCGCTTAGTGTACCAGGTGCAGGAGAATGGGCAGCACTGCCGGCCGTATATTGACCGACTGCCCATAATTAATTGTAATACAGTTTGCATGCAGTAATGTCTATGTGATGGACAGCTACCATAAGCAGGTATGATGCAGATACAGTACCTGTACTGTGCTATTATAAAAAGAAACTTGTACAAGAAAACATTTCGTGCAGATTCTTCTTCTTCCCGTTGAAGCTGCTTCGTGCATCTTTTGATTTCGTAGTGCAGGTCGTGGCTTATTTAAGCGCAATCTGTTCTTATTATAAAGTGTTGTGATTTTGTATTTGCGTTGTTATTTGTTGTACAATACTGTCTTGTCTGTAGAAACGGCCAAACTGACTTGTGTTTGGTGGTCTAAAGTCTGCGGATACCTGTATGGTTCTTTTAATATGGCACTAACTGAAAAGCCTGTGTAAATTTTTCCCTGTATTATATGCAATTCTGAATTTCTTGACACCCATCTGCTGTGTTTGTTTCTGACGTGACGTCATGAGCACTGGGCACAGGGGCACTTAATACTCTTAATCCAGCTCTGTAAGTACTTACCTAATACCGACAGCTACGGTCAATCTTTTATATCTTCCTTTACTCTGTATACTCTGTGTGCTTTGCTGTTGCAGTTTTGTCAGCCTCCCTGCATGGTAATTACTTTATACCATTATAATTCATTGTCACACTATTATGTAAGCATAAAGAAACAAGAATTCAGTTTTTTCTTCAGGCAATTCATTCTGTTATTTTGTCAGCAGCAAATACCTACCTAAACTACGTTGCCGGAACCTCAGAGAGCATTTGATTGACTGTCTCCATCTCCATAGCATTCAGCGAAGGCGACGACATTTGCAGCTACCTTTATTGAACTCACGATGCACTCGGTCTGTCATTCAGCCAATAGGCTGCTGTGAACACAGTTTCCAAAATGGAAGAAAATTTTGGGCTGTGTGGCTTCCAGTGAAAAGATTTTTCGTCAGAGTCATCAGGGTCTTGCTGGGAATTTCCAGTTTGGAGCTATTTTTGAACATGAGTACAATGGCTGTTGGAGATGTTTGTTGCAGGATTCTAAGCTCAGTGCCCTTTTACATTTATTTAAACATTTTCCAGATCCCTTTACCATCAGAAATGGAAATTAAATGATACTTTATTCGCCATTCATACATGTATGAGTTCAGGTACGTCGGAAGGCTTCTTTTCACATAGCCCCTATTGCTCTCCTTTGAGATAATTACACACACACACACACACACACACTCACACACACACATATGACCCTTAATCTGGGATTAAGGGTCTTGCTCAGGGAGCAAATGGCATCAGTCGAACCCGCGACTTTTCGCAACTTGTTTTGGAACCCCGCAGATCTCTGGTTTGGAACACGAGGAGAAAGTAGGTTATTGCATCTCTGGAGATAATATCTGATATCAGAATTATCATTGAGATTTTCATATCAGTCACAATTGATCTAAAAGGCTCACATGCTTATGATAGTCTGAATAGAAGAAACCCGAATAATTTAACTACATAAGAAGAACAAAAGCAATTATTCTGTCTGCCTCATATCTGATTTCATCATTCCAATTTTAAGCTATTATTTTCAGCCGTGCCAAGATTTGCCAGCACTCTGGGAAAATACTCTTAACGTAGCTCTTCCAGAGGCTGCAGGATGGACTCTGTAGATGTGATTTTAGAAAGAGGACGAGAACTCCCACAGAGAATTTCCTGCTTCTGCGTCAGAGCCTCCCAGGGTTCTGTGCGTACTGAGTTCGTTGAGTTTGCACCCAGAAGCCAATATTTACATGCACTATTTAGTCTGATCAACTCGACAGATCGGGGTTTATGTAGGTCAGGCAGATCAGGCACTGCATTCAGCTAGTACTTTGTTAAGCAGGGATGTTAATTACGATCAGTGATGCTATTTTCCTCTTATCATGCACAACAGCATTACCTGCTTGACCTCATGATTAATATTTAAAAGTCTAATTGATGTCTAAAATGGTTGGGCAGGCAAAATGTACTATATACCCTATATACAAAGCGTTTGAAGTATTACACAATAATAGTAAACAGAATGAAATGAATTCTATTTACTGTTTGTTTTTTGATCATATATTGATAATGAACAATTCAGTGCATCACAGTACCCAGACGACATCTGATTTCTTTTAAGCTAACATTGTTTGTGGTCTGCTGCAGAAATAAATGTTACATAAACATAGAGAATAATAAAGGCCTCAGGCCTTCAGGGTTGCTGCCCCTGCTCTGTTTTTTGTTCTGCTTATGTACATGCTTCCTGTCTAGCATTGGATTTTCTTGGATGTTCTGATTTACATCACAAAGACGTGGAAATTCACCCAAGTTGTCCGTAGTGTGCACATGTGTGTGTGCCCCGTGATAGCCTGTGCACATGTGTGTGTGCCCCGTGATAGCCTGTGCACATGTGTCTGTGCCCCGTGATAGCCTGTGCACATGTGTCTGTGCCCCGTGATAGCCTGTGCACATGTGTGTGTGCCCCGTGATAGCCTGTGCACATGTGTGTGTGCCCCGTGATAGCCTGTGCACATGTGTGTGTGCCCCGTGATAGCCTGTGCACATGTGTGTGTGCCCCGTGATAGCCTGTGCACATCTGTGTGTGCCCCGTGATAGCCTGTGCACATGTGTCTGTGCCCCGTGATAGCCTGTGCACATGTGTCTGTGCCCCGTGATAGCCTGTGCACATGTGTCTGTGCCCCGTGATAGCCTGTGCACATGTGTGTGTGCCCCGTGATAGCCTGTGCACATGTGTGTGTGCCCCGTGATAGCCTGTGCACATGTGTGTGTGCCCCGTGGTAGCCTGTGCACATGTGTGTGTGCCCCGTGATAGCCTGTGCACATGTGTGTGTGCCCCGTGATAGCCTGTGCACATGTGTGTGTGCCCCGTGATAGCCTGGTATCCTGGTACCCGCTTTTTCTTTTGTATACGCTAAATATATCACCCCCACCCCCTATCCCCTGAACTTGAGTAGTTGGAAGAGGGATGAATGGAGTAAGAAAACAGAAATACCCACTTATGCCAGCAGCAAGGCACAGAATAGCTCAGGATGAGGTGCCAACCCATCACAGGGTGCCCTCTGACATCTACAGACAATGTGGAAACTCTAGTTCATCTTAGCATGGTTTTGGACTGTGGGAGGAAACCCGAGGAAATCCCATCGTAACATGAGAACATGCAGACTCCACATACTTAGAGTCATGGCGGAGACTCGAACCCCAGACCTAGAGGTATGAGGCAATAGTGCTAACCACTGCAGCACCGTGCTGCCCCAAATGGGAATAATCAAAAGATATTTGCTTGAGGTATTATGATTTCCAGATTCAGAAAAAGAAAAGTGTATGAAAACAAAAGACGATACACTTCTGTCAGCAACAGACGCATGACAATGTTCAACTCGCACTGGTACTGTGATCTGTTGCTAAGGAAAGTGTTGCTAATTTTGCTAATGGTTAAAAATGACAGTTTCCAGATTCTCTCTTGGAATAGCTGGATGAAAGAACAGAACATTTGGGGCAAAGTAGCAAATGGATGATTGTTAAGAAGAGCTGGTTAGCTAGGAAACCAGGCTTGTTATTGTGTCTATTCAAAAGAGAAATTGGGAACGCTGGTGTGCACACTTTCGTATTTTGAGAAAGATGGATCACTATGAAGGACTTAGAAATATATAAAGCTTATTAAGTAGCAAAGGAAGATAGACATTGGCAATATAGTCAAATTACCTTCATGGGTACAACCAAGCCTGAATGATAAAGCTTTTCTTAGTCATAAGAGTACCTAGCTAGGTAGCTAACATACTGTAGCTTACAGGGTAGACAAATATCTCCTTGGGATGACAGTTGGCTCAGTCAGTTGAAGTAAATTCCCTGGAATTATTCAGACTTAACGTGCAGTGGTGGTCTACTAAAACAGATGTTTCTAATTTCTTACCATGATATATTTATCTTGAGAGCTGTGAAATGAAGGAGGGATGTAAGAGGATGTAATACAGTGTGACAGTGCATGCAAATAACAGGCCATATACATCAACTATTTTCATGATCTCATGCATGGAATATTCTGGAAAAAAATCCTCAGACATACTGCCCTTTAGCATATGACATAGGTAGAAAAAACTTAACATTTTTTCATTGCTTAATTTTAACTTAAACATTAACTGTTGTTATACATGTATAATAAGAGGATTTTTATTGTGTTTCATAATGCTTCTCAAACCCCACATTGGACATTAAAATATAACTGGCATTAAACAGAATCTTTATAAAAAAGCAAGAAGAACAGATATTTTTTTCACGACCCTTTTAATACTTTTATTTTCCTTTTAAAAAACATTGACCCTTTGTGACTTCGCTTCTTCCGAACCTGCTGAGGAATTGATCTCCTTGAACAGCAGTGTCCCTTGGAGCACTGAAGATTACATCTCATGCCGCTTCCAAATTCTCAACATCAGATGTTGTCTGTAGACTTCGTCACGGGTAACGGTTGTCATTAGCTAGCCTGATGCAGAGCAGAGCATGGAATCTGGTCTTTATTACTTTTATAAAATGGTTCCGAAACAAAAATATATTGAGGACAGAATGTCTTTTTAATGATAATCTCTCCATCCACCACTGAATATAACCCCTTGGTGACCTCAGTGAGGACTGGGCTGTAACATTTCTTTTTTGTATTTCAAATGTACAATGAAGTTCATATTTGCATTAAGATTAAAGACACCTTAAGGAGACTTTCTTTTCTTTCTCATCTTTTCTTTTCTTTTTTTTTTGCTCTCACTTATTTGTTTTGAATAATGAACTATATTAAAAAGCCCAGCCATTTTCCATACCTGCGTGTCCTATCCAGGGTTGTGGGGGTCCACAGCCTGTCCTGAAAACAATGAGTGCAATGGGAACAATGGGAATGACCCAGGAATGGGTGCTAATCCATTGCGGGGCATAACCATAATTTCTTAAACAATATTATAAATTGCGTTTTATCAGTATTATTCCTAATAGTTTTGGTAGCTTCTTAACCTACTGCCTGCACTCAACTTTCCATTGGCTATGCTAATTTGAGGTAGAATGTTGCCTTCTTGTCTGAGTTTGTCCAAAACTAGGTCTCCTAATTTGAGGAGTGCTGTTGGCTGCTGCCGCACAAAGACCCCTAAGCAGCATTCAGCCCTTATTCCCCGTTTGAGGGTAAATCATGAAGGAGTGACAGGAGCCTAAATCTCAGGTGGACGTCTGGAGGCGTCAGGGCGCTGGACCGGCTGCTCCCCCACCTCGCATTCCCTTCCCAGCTGCCTGTTTGGGCTGACCTCCCGGAGGCACTTCATCTCTGTTTGGTTCAGCCTTCCTGATTTAGCTGGACCGTTATCAGCAGCTGCCCATCCCCCCCCCCCCCCGCCCTGCAGGCCCTCTCCCCGAGGACTGACACAAACAGTTGGGGTTGGGGGTGGTGATGAGGAGCCCGAACAATAAGAGTCAAGGCTGCGTTCCTGCCTGTGCCCTGCTTTCACGTTCACGCCTAAATGAGTTGTGTCTTCCAATGAAACAGTATTTGGAAATATCGTAACATACATTTTTTCTTGTTTTAGGTGATATTTCTTCTACATTTTTTCAGCTTTATCGGAATAATTCGGCAGTCTTTATGGGAAAAGGGACTCCCTGCTTGAAAAAAACTTCAAAAGCAAGAATTTTCTTCATCGTCTGTCTGTCTGTCTCTCTCTCTCTCTCTCCTCCAGATGTACATCAGCTGTACAGTGAAAGCCAAAGGAACGAGGTTAGCAAAGCCCGTCTTGTCCTTGGGGCTGATGTGCCTGGCCTTTCTGACGGGCCTGAACCGTGTGGCGGAGTACCGCAACCACTGGGCAGACGTCATTGCGGGCTTCATCGTCGGCGTGGCCATCGCCACCTTCCTGGTAAGGGCGCCGGGCAGCACACTCACGCTTCCAGGTAGCCGCACAATTAATAACATACTGTACATGTGAAAGGCACACTCATCTTCCATTTGGTCTGCCGTCTTTTAGTTTCAATTTAAATCCAGCAAAAACTGTGGAATAAGGTGCTGAGATCAAGCTATAGAGATGGACTAAGGAGCTTTAAACGATTGTTAAGGGATCTAAGTAATCAGTCACCCGAAGTATTCAGGTATCCACACGTGGATACATACTGTATTGTGTAAAACGACCCATTTTATAAATGGATATTTGCTTTGAAGGTACCCAGTGATCACTTCAGACCTTCCTAGAACCTGGTCAGACCCCATTTAGGTTCTGCTACTGCCTTGATTTTGGATTCACACTATGGGAATATTGTGCGCATACCAATGTGCTCCGTCTTCTTATTGGACACTGTACTGTTATTGTTGCACTTGTGGCCTTCCTGTCTGAGTCTGGCGGTTCTAGTCTCGCCTCTCTCATTAACAAGGAGTTTTCAGCCACAGAACTAACAGGTACTGCATGTTTTTTGTTTACCTCTCTGCAAACTTTAGGCACTGCCGAAATCCCAGAAAGGCAGCCGTTTCTGAGTTTCTCAAGTCCTCACATTATAAATGTAAAACTTGTTCTGTGTAAATCCAGAATGGAGTTCAGACATCTCTGAAGTTGTATAAACGCTGCAGAGCATCACCCGCTGCTTGCCTGTTACTCTTCTTCCGTCGGCACTGGCTCTCAGCATCGGCTACGCAGTGCCGAGTCCCTTCTTACTTTGGCCTTGTTTGCTGAACTAGCGACGAGTCCTTTGTGAGCCACTTATGAAGGGAGAGCAAGAAGACAGATTTCTATTCATCGCTTCTAGCAAGAGAAATTGGATAAGAATTCTAAGCCCTGTTGCACAGCCTGGCAGGAAACATTAGCGTGCGGGAATTGCCGTGGTATCGATATATGCTCTGCATGTGTGTGTTTGAGGCATTATCTCTTCACCTGGTCCCCAAGCTTGAATCTGATTGGAGGATTCGGGAGACTGTTTCCCTTGGCGACGTGAAGGATGCTCTGGTCCAGGTTTGTGGAGGAAAGGTCATGGGTGCAGAATATTCTCTAACACACGAGCAAGCGAACCTCCTTTAGGTGAAGTTGCTGGATACGCTCCTGGATTACATCAGTTCGGTGTGGCCTCCCTTATGCCAAACAAAACAGCAAAGAGGGAAACGAAACATAATTACATAAGCAGACAAATAGGATGGAGCAGAACGATAGGAGCTTTCCTGGTTTAGTGTGTATAATAATGTCATCTCTGCTCGGCCGTGCATGGGTGTGCTTGTCACATTCCGCTTGGGGGAAAACAGGAGCAGGGGGAAACCTTCCAGTGGTGATGAAATGCACGGGGCTCAGGAAGAGGAGAGAAAACAATATCAAGCCTGTCGTTCAAGGGCACTGAGCTCCAGCACGATCGTTTCTCATTAACTCTACAGTGTTTCAGTCTATACGTTTCCTAAACTATAACATTTGCATAAAGACTCCATTCCAGTCAGACATATGCTATTATAATTACACACCCCCACATATAGCAGTCTATGTGATTATTTTACGAATTATGCTTATGACTAGTCATACAGGTTTACTTCTCATTACATGCTACTCATATTTGTTGCTTCTCCGAACAACAAATCGTGTGGCTGCATCTCAGTGAATAAGGGATGTAGAATGGGTGAAGAGTTTGTTACTGTTCAGCTGAGTGCTGTAGAGGGCAAGATGTGTGATTTTGAACGTAATATGTTGGTGGGTGGCCCAGTATGATGGGGTGGCACCGTTTCACACCCCCAGGGTTGGGGGTTTGTGTCCTGTCTGGTCTGTGTGTGTGGAGTCTTCCCCATGTCTACGTGGGTTTCCGTCAGTTGACTGAGTTTCCTCTTAGAGTCCAAAGACATGCAGTTAAGCTGATTGGCTTCTCTAAATTGTTCATAGTGTTTGACGTCTGTGCCCTGTGATAGACTGGCATCCCAGTCAAGGTGTACCCTTAACTTGTTCCCTGTTCAACCTGGGGTGGGTTGGAATATAGATGGATCATGGATGAGAGTCGGTGGTTCCAGAAATTCAGAAATACCCTCCATCAATCTACAGAGAAAGGTGAGGTAAACAAAAAACATGCAGTTCATGTTCATGTTAGCTGTGTGGCTGAAAACACCTTACTAATGAAGGAGGGCAGAGGAGAACGGCCAGGCTGGTTCAGACTGTCTGAAGGGCCACAAGTGCAACAGTTACAGCCCAGTACGTTGGTATCCACACAATGTCTGCATACTGTGATTCCACGCCTCAAGATTAAGGCAGTTATGGAACCTAAAGAGGGTCTGACCAGGTTCTAGGAAGATCATAAACTCATAAACTGATCACTGGATATACCTTCAAAGCTTTTATCCATTTATACAATGGATCATTTTCTATGAGGTACATCCTATCTACACATATATAGTACTGTGCGAAAGTTGTAGACAGTCTAAGAAAATGATATTAAAAGGATCTTCATATTGGTGTAAAACTGATATTATGTCTGCAACTTAACCATTTCAAAACCTCACAGTATTTGCAGCAACCATCCAACACAGCCATGCATTTTCTGACTATCCCACTACGCCCCCTAGTATAACTAATCTATACCTCATTGAGTTTTTACACTAATTGATTATTTAGTTAATTAAGTGAGCTCATGCTGAAATGTATTGAATACATGGAATGGCCAGGATGACCCCGGTGAGAGGTTTGGGAACTGAAACGGTGTTCATCTAACTGATATACTAGATATCAGTAACTTCTTAGAGTTCATAAGAATGTCCTGTTTGTTTTTATGTTTCTCTAAATTTGCAGATGTTCTAATGTCAAATTGTGTTTTTTTTGTTCTGAGCAGATATACAATTACAACACAGATAAATGGCTTTAAACATTTCCTTTGACTTCTGCACAGTTCTGCAGAAACATTTAATTAATATTTCACAAAAACTTTCCTCCTTGGATATATTGAGATTTCTATTATAAGTACTGTACTGTTGTTTCATTTGCACATAAGCAATTTGATCATTTTTATTTCACAGTTTTAATAACACTTCTTACATGACTGTGTTTAAATCAGCTATGTTTCTAGAGAAAGGAATTATTCCATTTGGAAACTGCTTCTCTCATTTTCATAGTCGACTAGAGGAAGACGGGGTCATGAAGATGCTCCGCATGCAGTTAGGCAGTATTTGGCACTGGGGAATTGGGAACTGTACAGAAAACAACAGAAATGTCCAAATTTATTATCATACTGGTTAGAGAGTGTTTACATATTCCCTTTAGTTGCATTTCTTTTATGGAGGATATTAACTTTTAATTTCTCTACTCAATTTATTTGACTATTTTTCATTTGCAAAATAAAGACCCAACACCCATTATAATTGGGTTGCATCCTACTAAGTAATGAAATAATTCTCCTGCTTCTATTACCGCTTTGAAAGAACTGCAAAGCAGGTCAGTCAGAACATTTCCTTAATGATGTAGCAGTAAAAGCATTTACGTCTCTAATCAGCAGCCTATTCCCAAAAGCTTTGATTTAGCCTTGTGGCTTATTTAGAGCCTGAATCTTTCCATTGTAATACTGCTGGTTGTCCATTTGTCAATCAAGATAATTACACTCTCTATATTCTCTCTTTGCAGAACTTTATAGTCTATAAATAGGGCTGCTTCCGTATTTGTGAAATAAAGTATACTTTTTTG